>NC_041709.1:10455832-11055832 GCF_900700375.1 Denticeps clupeoides
ACATTCCGTTCTGTTGTCACCTGGATCCCTGTCCTGGTTATTTAGATTTGTTTTTCCACCTTGCTTGCGAAGACACAAAAACAACAGGCTGCATGAACAACTAATCTCATTATATTCAAAACCTATCTGTGCACGGGACTGAAGCCACTTTACAACCTACTTTGCCAGTCCAACAATCTAATGTAAATGCCAACCCTCTACACAGTAATTCATACTCTTCTCAAATAACTAGAATTTGCTCACCACTTTCATTATTACATGTGGACCCAGATTGGGAGGGGGGAGGGGGATGCCACACCCCTCAGAAACATGTTCAAGCAGGCCATATTTCAGCAGCCTGCCAGTTCAGCAGTGGCATCATTGGGATGATGGAGTCATAATGAGCATGTCTCATTCCACACACTCCCTCGGCTAACAATAGTCGCATGCTTCTTATTTATCTGCACACAGAGGAATCTCAGCCATCTCCAAATAATATTTACTGTGCATAACAATTCTGTGTGAATGCATGTGTGTGTGTGTGTGTGTGTGTGTCATAGTCTACTTGTGGTGGCACTCATTACACAATGAAAAATTTAAATTCATGCTTAGGTTGTTGTCATTGCAATGTGTGCATGTGTGTGTATGTGTGTGTGCGTGTCTGAGTGAAGCATTTGTGTAGTGGCAGCAGTCATTATACAAAGAATAATGTAAATTTGTGCTCAGGGCTGAGGAGACTTCCTGACCTCCATGTTAATGAATGTCTCTGCACATGCATTATTAAGCTGCGTTGAGAGCCACAGATCCCAGTCAATCCTGATGATGGTGCCCTTTAACAGTCGTCTGGAGCATCCTCAGAGGGTGAGAGAGAGAATGGAGAAAATAGAGACAGAGGTTGGGAGGAGAGGGGGAGAGAGACTCCACCTAAATCAGAAAAAAAATCCTAATCATAAGAGCCTGATGCACGCTGCAGCACCTTAACACTGACAAATGAATGTTTTGCAGGTGTGTTCACATGACAAACATCCCCACTGCCATCAGCTTTATCTTCATATAATATTATATTGACTTCATTTTGTACAAACACAGTCACCCAGGGGCAGCATAAGGTTGCCAGCTCACATATGTGTCACCATCATCAAAATATACTGCTTCATATAAAAACACAATTGTCATTCATAGGACAAACAATATAGCTCTCTGCTGCATCAGAAGAAGTTAACAGTGAGTTGCTCCGATTAAAGCGCTTCTTAATTAAAATTCTTAATTTTCGTTTCAGTACCCCGGACAGCTCCCCAGCCAAACTGCACTAATGGTGGGCTGCTGTTCAGATGATGTCATTTTCTTTTTTTAGGAAGGTCACTCAGTGACACTGACAGATTTTTGGCAAAATCGGCCCTTTTTTCAAAGTGCTGCTAGACACGTTTTGTGAATGGCTTGCTCACTACAGAACAGATCCTCAGGATTTATGTAAATCAAATAGGTGCATGAAATAATTGCCTGCTACTTTGCCTTTGTTTATTTCAGTCCTCAAAATAAAATGCCGCTATTAGCAAACCTCATGAATGCAATCTCTCTTCTTATAGTATCGGTACCACATCAGTACCACATCGGTACCACAACAAACTAAGCACACCAATAGATTGTTGGGGCATTAATTAAGGAATTATGATTGTTGAACTTCTGAACCAGACATCCCTGACCCCATCCCATGCGCAACATATTAGACAGCAACTCAAATATCTGTATGTCATGTTCAGCCTCAATGCCTCAATACAAAAATACAAAATGTTTTACCATCATTACTTCCTGGGTTTCCTTATGAATGACAACTGGTCAGAGCTGAATGAGTGCATAAATGATACATAAAAAATTGCAAACAACCATCAGTGCTTGCTTTAAAAGGGGGCCTGGATGTGTACAGGCAGTTCCCCAAACCCTCCCATGCCCAACCCCTGTACTCTAACATAGTCTTTTAAACAAAATTAAACTAGCTGGCAAGCAGCAAGTTCCTCTGCACTCGTCTTTGAGCCTGGACAATTAGGGACCATGCTGAGCCAAAACGGATTAGGCATGTATTGTATTAGAAGTTTGTCCACCGAGGGAATTGTAATTAGAAAAGTTTCTTATGGATTCTTGCTATTTTCGGAACTTCATTACTTACTCTATCCAATTTTCATCTGCTCTCCTGTCATAAGAACACTCAACACCTACAGCTATAAAGGCCACAAGCTTCATAATGGACACGGCCCATAACGGCCGTATGTCATCAAATTGAACGTTGTTACTGTTGCCATAATAGCCACTGCATGACACATTAACGTGGATCAATGGTCTCTGCTGAATAGTTTTCTCTGGTTAAAAGTGATTTAAAATAATATGTTAAAAAAATAAGGCACTGCCCACAGGCCAGTCTGCATCAAGGAATGAATAACCATAAGAGTGTTTGGTCACTGTAAGGCCCTGCCGCCTCTGTCCCACCAGGTAGCGCCACATACTTGTTTGGATCCTGGTCAGCAGTAATTAGAATTGCATGTGCTTGCCTGTTTAACCCAGTCCTTTCCTCAGTCCATGCCACTCTTCTGCAGGGCATGTCCCTCATGTGCTCTCTGTTTCATTCTGGCCACTGTGACTGTTTTCTCTTTAGTTAAACTTCCCTTGGCCGTGCATTTGTGCCTTGTGCTTTTACTCAAGCAAGACATTTTGCAAACCCCCGTTTGCTGGTCAAAGCTGAACTAAGATTGACAAGCAAATGACAACTTACCTATAGGTGCTCATGCTGATTTTCAGCTGGGATTTGATACCCATTTCCCAAATCTCAAATGTTGTTGTCATTGTACAACAAATAACTTCAAGCAATGGCTGAAAACTGTAAACTGTGATGGCAAGGTTTCACTAATCCAAATAAGTGTGAGATCATGGGAAATAAAAGACAGCTCGTGTGAATGCAGTCCTCTCTGTCATGTCTGGTTAAGTGTAAGACGCATCCGGAGGGCTTTAGAGGTCGCTGCTGGCAAACATTGTGACTCACGTGTCATTTAAACGGAGGTGCTGCAGCACACCGCTCCGCCCCGGTGCAGATAATCACCGGCAACCGAACTTCCTCACGAGGCCCGGAGAGACGTACAACAGCGTTTATCCAATGTGACATCTCATATGCAATTAGACAGGCCTGTCACCAGGCGCATAGCTCTGCGCTGACGGCCATAGTCAGAGTCCCACACCACAGCAAAATATTTAGGGACTCACAATTATGGTAAAGCCTAAAGATTCCCATCACTTCCAGTTGTCAGTGCACACTGAACTGTAGCCAGCTTGCCAGACAGTATATATAGTGCAGTAGGAAATACGCATTTAAGCCACAGAAATCAGAATCCCATCCTATTCCCACAAATACTGTATACTCCCACACACTCCCATGTTATCCAAGTCCCATGCTAAATAGCGAAACAAACTCACGGCATTCAGGATTCTGTGTCAAAGAGATTCTGAACAACACCAACCTCTAACACGTCCATCGATGCAAGGACCTCCAATCATGTTCTCAAAAAGCCAGTGTCCATGTACATTAAATCATTTAATCTACATAAACACATCATTTACACACACACACTGTCCCTTTCTGGATTATTATTATTTAAATTCTTAGATCACTATTAGATGTTAATATTAGTATCATTATTAGATATTAATATGAGAAATATTATTATTTATTAATATTATTATTTTAATCACATTTATTTTGTCAATAATGGTAGTATTTTCTTGGTTTTATTCATTATTATGTGTCCTTGGCGGTATGGAGTTGTGAGTCTTGGAATTGTGACACTAGTAGGTCCCGCCCACATCAAGCAGGTGATGGCAGCACCAGATTTGCTGGACCTAACTTTAGTGCAGGAATTAATTCCAGGACGTGGAACGCAGATAGCAAAGTACACAACCTTACCGTTTTTGACCGTGAAACACGCCACTATGCTACTAAATGCACTATGCACTCCACATCGTAATGTTGGAACCACTCATCCAACATCCAGCGTAAGCTGAAGATCAAATAAATATAATATGGACGGACTCATGGATATAATATACATCTGTCCACTGGCTTTTTCTTAAGTGTGTCAACCAAGGCCGTACTAAAGAATGCAATTACGGGCGGTTTTAAGGTTTTTCATGGTTCAGATTTTACTTCTATGATCAAAATATCTGTGTGCCGTTCTCTAGGGTTGGAAAGGAAGGATTTTATACTGATTTGGGCCAATGTTTCTTGCTGTCTGAGTAGTCACTGAATGCCTGTGTCACTAGCAGGAATTTACACTGGCTGGTGGACCCTGAGGACTGGGTTGAAAACATCCAGTCCACTCTGTGTGCACAGCGGAAGAAGGACTGCAGATCTGAGCTGCATCAGCATTCATATGGGAATTCAGCCTTTTAGTTTTGAGCATTTAAGAGTCGCTGGGTTAAAAATGCATATGAAGCTGTGGGCTACATGTGGTTTCTTCCAGAGAAAAAGAACTGGCCTACTTTGAATGCTCCTATGATTTCCTGCAGATCATGTCCGCTTGACTTGTGGTCAGCACTAATCACCAGTGCAGGTCTAACCACTTACAGAATTCTTTAACACATAACTACACGCTGGACCAGCGTGGAGCTAAAGACTTTGCAGAGGTAGATAAAAATATCAGCAGCAGATGCAGACGTCACATGGCAAATTAGAAGCCCTCGTCCTCATCGCTTAAGCTGCTCAGAGAAACTTTCTTTTTAAAGGAAACAAAGCCAAAGAGCATGAATAGAGGAGACTTATCACTTATGCAGAAATAAAATCACAGACACAAACTTCTCCCGTCTGTCTGTAGTTCTGATCACACTTCTGTGTGCTGAAGATGGCTGGAAATGCAGCGTGTCCTTAGAAAATCTATCTGAGAGGCTGGTCCAGTATTACTGAACATATCACCAAGAGAGAAGAGAGAGTGTGTGTGTATGCATATGTGTTTGTATTCCCTGCTCGTGATCTGCCAGCGGTCTCCAGGGCGTTCCATTTTAATTGGGAATCAAAGCCAGAGAGGACGGGTTGCTGGTGCCGGAGCCTGGCAGAGAGCTGAGGCCGCGAGTCGCCGACCGCAATTAGCATCTCCTTACCCCAGGTCCCATCCAGCGCCGTCGGACCCTCTTTGTGCAGCGAGATGCTTTCTTTTTCACTGGAGGAGTTCTGTCTCTGAGAGGGACCTACTTCAGCGCTCTTCAGACTTTTTTGGGCTTCGCAACCGTGGAGTGCTGGACAGAAGGTCGTGATCGACCAGTAGAGCTCCACTGTTAATTATCACGGGTTTGGAGCTACACTTTTTTTTTTTTTTTAAAAGAACAAGCTTATTAATACACCGGGGAAACGTCAAAGAGCAGACAGAGAATTTAGATTCAAATTAGATTCTGGGATTAAGAATAATGTCGTCCTCTCGATCCACCAGAATTAACAGAAGCTCAAGGTCTGGCCTTTCCCCACTCCTACCGCACCCCCAACCCAGCAGCGAGGCGGCGTTCATGACTGGATAAGTTCGCCGTGCTTAATTCATCACCAGCCCATCCAGAGCACATTAATAACAGCCCTCGATAGAGTTCATAAAGACATTTTTCATCTGCATAATCGAGTGAAGCAGGGACCAGCTGTCCCCCTATGCCTTTATTTTGGTTTTTCATATGCATCTGTGCTCTTTTTTTTCTTTTTCGCCCTGTGGCTCGGGAATATTTATAGTTTCATATGCTGTTGTGACACAACAGCCGCTCTTCGCGCTGTAGTGATACACGAGCAGGTCAGCGAGGTAAATTAAATTCATTTTCATTACAGTAATGTAGCACTAATGGAGTCTGTAGACACACGTTCAACTGTGGCGGTGCAATGTATTCTGTTTACCTTTGAGTGACAGTACAGTAATGCATGCAGTCGCTGCGATACCATTCTTCACCGTGAAACGGAGGAAATGCAACGATTCCACGTGACAGAGTCCAGCTAAATAAAAAGCCCATCAATCAGTGTGTGACTGGGTCTCGTGCCATCCCTGCTTCCCTCGCCGATTCCCACTCGTTAATTAAGAGCCTTCGATCGATAAGCTCTGCTGCTGCCTGGTCAGGCCCACGCCAGACTGCCGCTTACATTTGTTAGTGATCACCTTTTCAAATCCCAGTTCAAGCCTAGCAGGGATCTCTCTGGGCGTAAGAAGCATTGGAGATTGATTCATTTCAGCCTCTGCACTGCATTGTGGGAGAACAAATTGGGTGAGATTAGCTGTTGAGATTAATGGATAATAAAGAGACTGCTTAAGAAGACTTTTCTCTCTAAAGGCTTACAAATTAAACGTAACATGTAGTACCAATCATGGGGTTCTGTCACTTCATAACGCTCTGTGCAATGAAACGTGCTGGGAAGGAATCAGCATGAGCATGGTGCAGATTTAGTAACAGCTTTTATGTCCCCAGTTTTTATCCAGAATCAGAATATCTTCATTGTCATTGTAACAAGTACAACGAAATTAGGTGCAGTCCCTGAGCCGGAGTGGCTCAGAGTATTCAACTAAAGGCTGAGCTAGAAACCTTATTGCACCTGAAAAAAGAAATTGAATTGGAGGTGGAAAAATTGATTAAACGTCATTAAGAGCCCTGATGGCACCAGGGTAGAAGACGTGGTTTAGTCTGTCCTTGTCCTTGTTTTTATGCTCCTGTATCTTTTGCCTGATGGCAGCAGTCGGAACAGGTCATGTGTGGGATGTGTCCTCATGATGCGTCCATCAGATACGCGCTGCATTCCGTTGTCCAGTGTACATAATCAGTACTCCTCCGTGGAATGTCATTTAAGGGGATCTTCCTCAACAAAACTGCTTTTTTTTTTTATTCAGAAGAACTAGCCTACATTAATTTAATTTAATTAAATTCAGAAAACTTTATTCAGCCCCAAGGTGCAATCTGATAATGTATAGGCCTTAGACTGCTAGTAAAATAATGACCAACAAAGGTGTTTGATTTGCTTTTTATTTACTCCAGCAATGTGCAGTGCCTGATGGGTAATTCTGTTGATCAAGAACCACTGTTCCCAGTTCCCTTAGAACTGAGGTTTTTGTTCTTATAATTAACATGGCTGAATACCCTGTGCAGGCCAGTAAGAACAGAACCTAACAACTGTTAGATATACATACCTTTAGCGAGGACAGACATTCCAACCAAACACTTTTTTGTGTTTGTAATTGTTTCTGCAGCACAGAAGATATTTTTATTAAAAAAGTTTTTAAAATGTAGGAGCATCATCACTGACACCCTACCTTCTCATTCTGGATGATTAAACTTGCTTTTATCAATATGTAATATCATAATCCTCTCTTTTCCCTCCATTTCCAAACATTCTCTGCACTCATAATCTCGTTTGTACGCAGGGTATGTTGCCAGACATCACAAATGAAATCTCTGCTAAAGACATCGCCAGCCCACAGACGCTTGCAAGACAAACATGCAGATTTCATTCAAGCATTCTTATGGACACATTAGTAAATGTGACAGTACTAATCTATCGTATTAATGTGTGTGGTTGTGTGTGTGTGTGTGTGTGTGTGTGTGCGTGCGTGGGTGTATAGCACTGTGAAATTGTGCCCCATAGAGCTGTATTACATTTATATTTTCATGGACAGAACTAAACAATAGATTACCATGCTAAGTTTTTTTAATTATGCGTTAAACTTTTTTTGCATTGTTGAAAATATCACAGCCGTTAGCAATGTAGCTTTACACCTCCGAGGTTGTGAGTCCAAAACCCATAACATGTTAAGATGTGGCCAGTGTTTTTGCCAGACAGGCTGAACAGAGCTTTTACACCGACAAAGTTACTTAATTAAGTGGTGAGATGAGAATCCTCTGATCCAGAGCTGTACTGAAATTCAGACATGAAAGAGTCCCCCCTGACTCTTAAAAAAGCCTGTTATTACATTAGCTGTCACTCCCGTTTAAGCCTCTAATTACGCTATGGTATCTTCACAGATAGGTTAATTAAATCTAATGACACTCCAGACAGTTTTTTGCTCAGTCTAGAAAAGGCACCACTTTCCCCTGTCAGCCCAGCACCTATTTAAGCTGGTGAAGGTTACCTTAACTTTTACCTCTGACTCTCCATCTCACCTCCCCCCATTCCCTTCCTTGTGCTGTTAATCCACCACGGGACGAGAAATGTCAAGATGCCCCTGCCATTTAAGCCATGACATAACTGCAAATGTTCAATAGTTTAATTACAGTATGACTTCCACTAACGCTGCAAGCTGGGTTAATGCTAATTTAATACTTATTATCGACAATTTTCATTGGACGGCCGTTCACACATAGCCTTTAGTCAATTCTTGCCTCCATCGAAAGGTCAACCACAACGGCCTTTTCCATTTTTTCCATTACTGATAGTCTAAGGTCACCCTCCTCCAAATCAACATCGGGGCGTAATTGAACAACACACTGCAGGTTCTTTCCCAGGGCGTAAAACATGCTTTATTTAGCAAAGACCATTAGCGTGTTATTCTTTACCGACAGATGGGCTGTTTTTCTGAGAAGAACAAAGCGCACCCATGTGCCCAGTAGATCATGGCTGACAGGTGAGTTTCTCATTCAAAAGGCTGTCAGAGGAGAATTAGAGAGGAACTGATTGAGAGCATCGCATTTGGCAGCAGCGATCATTATCATCATTTGTCTCTACATATCTGTTTCGGATTGCATTTGACTTTCAAAAAAAAAGAAAAACACGGTCATGCATCACTTTTTTTTTTTTTTTTGGTGTGTCTGCTTGTGCGGAGATGACATTTTGAAAAATGCTCCGCCGTTACACTATCACAGCTTCAATCTGTACCATTTCGGAATGATCAATATTCTGAAACACAAACAAAATTTAATTGAATTTCACAAAGTATGAAGTGTAGCCAGAGATTGATGGAAAGATATATAGAGCCGTGGCCTTGAAATGCAAGTACATAAATCCAAGCTGATGCTTTGCATTGTGGGCCGCGGCCATGGCATTGAACTCTCCATTAAATCCACCAGCGGATGAACAAGGACCGCTTCAACTGAGACCCAAGACTAACAACTTCCTTCTCTGTGTGGACAGGAAGAGCATTCATTTACAGGTTTTGTGAAAACAAAGGCTAAAAGACACTCATTTGTCAATACTCGACCCTGTTCACTCTTTACATTGACCTGAGCGACTGCAATCCCAACAGAAAGACACACAAGTGATGGAACGGCTGAAAATAAATGGCAATAGACCCTTCCGAGAACGATCAGTGCCGACTTAAACAGCGAAGGTGCAGGAAGCAGTCTGCAGAAGCGAGGAAATGGTTTATGGAGTCCAATTCCAACTGTGAGAAAAAAAGAGAGACCAGAGGGGTGGGGGTAGGAAAAAGGGGGTGGGGGAAAAGCGTATTTACCACATAACGTACAACATCTGTGCCTGCCGTGAAAGCATATTATCCGTAATGGTGTGAAAAAAGGGGCCTTTGAGCCGAAATGGTCTTGGAGGAGACATTGGCGGTGTCCTTGAGAGATTTAAGAAGTTTCACTGTTTTCAGGCCACATCGCAGCACAAGCTTATGACAAGCGTTTTAAATGGATGGCATCCTTGAAAGTGAAATATGGCCAAGTTTTTTCTCTGAGAGATGAGAATTCAGAGCAGTGCAGGCAGGAAAACAGAATAAACTTCCATTTATCTAAAGGGAACAGAATATAATAGAATTCACAGCAGAATGTTCTACAGTATGGCAAACCTTTTTTTTTTTAGGTATTGCACTATTTTGGAGAAGAAAGCAAGCACTTCTGTGGGGAGGGGGTGGGGCTCTGAAGGGAGTGTGGCTGCATGAGGTGGGATAAGGGGTGGTAGTAGCCTAGTGGGTAACACACTTGCCTTTGAACCAGAAGACCCAGGTTCAAATCCCACTTACTACCATTGTGTCCCTGAGCAAGACACTTAACCCTAAGTTGCTCCAGGGGGACTGTCCCCTGTAACCACTGATTGTAAGTCGCTCTGGATAACAGGACATTCACCTCTGTTCAGCCATTGTTACATTTCTTTTGTACAAATTTCACAAAGTAGAGATGTAGCAAACATTCTATGTCACATTACAAAAATGTTAATTTACAATCTAAGAACAACGTATTTAAGTGCGAAAGGCCCATTTAAGAGAAAACTAGTTAATTACATGAAATATATTATGAGTCCTTGGGCCCCAGTGGCACAGCCCCGACAGAAGGTTGGCCCGCCCTTGAATGGCTGCCCAGGCTGGCGTCATTGGCAGAGCTCACTCCAGTGACCTTTAAACTGACAGTGATGCAGCAACAGACAGATGCGCCACTGACTCTCACACAGATGAACGGACAGCTCAGTTCTACGGAGCACGGCCGCCAGAGACACGCTCCTCGATCCTCTCCAGCCACGATGATACCGCACCCAGCGGGTTGTGCATCGGTCAATGCTGCACACCGCCTCTGGTGTTCACTACAGGTCTTGGAGGGTCACGATTATGTGAATCGACTTGAGTGACTCCTTATTCCAACAGAGGCCTGCTGCATCTGGTCTGGGGAATGCAGTGCTCTTGGTAAAATTAGGCAATTTTGGGGTGTGGTTTCCATATTGGAATTTAAATACAAAAAAAAAAAAACACTGCCTGCACGGCATGACACAGACGAAAACACAGAGGACACTGTAGGGAGTGCTGAAACATTCAATTAGCTATCGATTTCCCCCAGCAGAGAGCATCAAGGATACAACATCACACACAAACTCAGGAGGCACCACTGGCTGACCTTCTGTGAAGTTACCAAGCAGGGGCGCAGAGGACCCGTCGTAGTCCTCACCCACCCCTTCCACACAACAAACAGTAGAAAGAAAACTTGGATATTGACATTCACAGGAGAAGGGTGGGAAGCTACAGCAAAAAAAGGAAATAAAAAGTATCTACAAATGTTAATTTGTTCCTGTCATGCGGACAAATTTTTATTCCCTTTAATTTTTAGATGGGATAACTCTGGAGAGCCTGCCACGCTCCTAATCAGATATCGCACAACAAATAATGGCGGGTAATTATGAGATTCCAAAATGTAATTTTATGCTATGCTAGTTAGAATGGTTTCTTTAATAGACTTTGGATGGCAGAGGCGAGAGGGAGATAGCACTGCAGGGACTTAAACACCACAACTGCCCTTGATTAACCCGTGTTCTGCGGAATCGTTAAGTGATATTGCATATTGAGTTCTACGGCTTGGTAAGAAATATGCACACAATCAGTTACGTTGTGTAGAAGGCTGCATCGCGTTTTGCATGCTGAGGAGCGTGAGAACGATGCTGGACCACTTGAATCCGTTAGGGCCTGGTTATATGTCATAGCTTGTGTGCAGAGTTTAAGAATGTGTCCAGAATGCCTGCTTATGCCAAAAGGTTTGAAAGTTGAAAAGAATTCCATATGGCCAAGCAAACGAAACCATAAAGGGTCACGTCTAATCATGCCAAGACCTGTCTTGTACCTTTGAAAGTCTAAATAATATGAGAAAGTTCTGTGAAATGTGACCATTATAAGATGCAAATGGGATTCTGCCCAAAGTCTCGCACGTAGGCATCTGCCAAGGTGGGGGGGGATTTTTTTTTTTTTAATTTCTCAAGTACTGATAACAACTTGGCACTGGCGGACCATTAGTGAATGCAAATGACATTCCCCGTCTCAGCACTGGCAACCAACTTCATCATAATGAAATGATCAGAATCCGTCCACGTTCTTCACACAAAGGCCCCATAAAAAGCTGTCGCTTCTGCACACCTTGATGTAGTAATTTGACGGAGCATTCTGGAAAAATGAATCAACTAATTACACATGTAATCAAGGTAGCGGGATAGTTTTTAAAACTCCTGTGGGGGTCGCGGCAGGCACTATTAGTATTCATATTCTGATGTTTCTGAATGGAGCGGCTCCAAGGCCAAGCACCTGACTGGAACAGTCAGTGATGCAGAAGTCTGTGTTTGGCACAGCATGCTTATTTTCATCCACATCAATAAAGCACAAGCTCATCATGAAAACGTACAATGCCGAAGCATTGCCATTGTTCGTTTCACCCTGATTTCTGGTTTGGTTTTGTATTGGTTTTTGTGTTAAATGATGTGTTGAGACTCAGAGTCGTGTTCCTGGTCCACCTCTCCTTCGCTCTAATGTGTTTTTATTTAACAACAAAGGTAAATTAACAATAAAGGTAACAAAGGTGTGTATTCAATTTTAAAGGATTCCTAACACCTCGGTCCCATGGGGGAATAAACCATTTTTTATTGTTTGGGCTTATTTTTTTCCAAGGTTCGTGGCTTTATGAGTTCAATGATTGAAGTCTTTAGTCATTTCTCATCAGCTCTGTTTTCATGACAACGGGTCACATGCTGTATAATCTTTTTCTTTTCTGCCAAATAGATAAAAGAGCAGGCTCTTTGATTCATGCGTAACAGAAATTATGATTCTTGCTTTGTCAGTTTATTATATATTTTTTTATTTCCCTACAAAGGCTTTATTTTTTTGTTGTTGTATGGTTGTAGTATATTGTTATCTTTTTTTATAATGTGTTAAAATGCATGGTGTGTGATGCTTATGAACGCGTATTTGCACCCCTATGGGGCCGTTTAAAGTGACAGGGGTGTTAGTATTGAGTTTGACCCCCATTCATAGGGCCACACATGAGCACTTGGTGCTGTTATTAGATTTGGCCATAAAGGACACCCACAATCAATAGATTCCTTTACCACTGAGCACAGTCAATATTCACTGTTGCACATGTGAACTGACATGTATCACATGCAATTCATTAAGCATTGTACTAGTGTCCATTGTTACAGGGACAATCTTGCAATGAAACGTAATACCATGTCCAATGTGCACTGACACCAGTCCTACACAGCTCAAAAAATAAAAGGAACACAAACAACACAATGTAACTCCAAGTCAATCACACTTTTGTGAAATCAAACGCTGCACTTGGGAAGCAACAGTGATTGAAGATCAATTTCACATGCTGTTGTGCAAATTGAATAGACAACAGGTGGAAATTACAGGCAATTAGCAAGACTTCCCCAATAAAGGCGTGGTTCTGCAGGTGGTGACCACAGGCCACTTCTCAGTGCAAATGCTTTCTGGCTGATGTTCTGCCAGAGACCTGCAAAATGACCTCCAGCAGGACACAAATGTGCATGTGTCTGCTCAAACTCCTCTAGCCCTCCATGTGCTCACCAGAGGTTGCCTGTGTAAAACTGTGGAGAATAGTATACAGAATCACTGTATTAAAACCACTCCAACTTGATGTTACCTGGCAGAAAGAAGCATGGCACAATAAAGGTTAAAAGGATGAACAGTTTCTAAAGTATTAACACCAGTAGATTATTATTGCAGTTAGATGTAAATGTTGTATGTAAAAAGGTACCAATGTTACAGAGAAAACCAAAATGAAAAGGGAGAGAAAGAGAAAGAAAAGCCATGAGAAAAATAGGTAAAATAGGAAAGACTCAGGTACTGATGGGAAAATTCCCCATAGCTCCCGATGGAAAAGAAAATGGAAGCACAAGTGAACATTCTTTATACATTTGACTCTCAGGGAGTTGCTACAGACCAATCAGAATTTGTTGTTTCTGTCGTCACGCCCTCAGTCTCCTGTCTGGGGCAGACAAAGAGAGCAGGCGATCTCAAAAAACATGGCTGGCGCTTCACACCAATTATTCACCAAATGGTTGCAAGAACAAAGAACAGGAGAGGGACACCCACGGACCATCACCACCAAATGGCCACGAGAACAAAGAGGTGTTTGCCTCTCCACAAGGCAAAGTTGCAGAAGTATCGTGGTCTTACACCTGCTTTTAGGTACCGAGATGAGATCCTCAGACCCTTTGTGAGACCATACATGAGAGTTGGATCAGCCTGTAGTGTTTTTCAACTTTAAATTTGAGTGTGATTCCAAATCCAGACCTCAATGGATTAATACATTTGATTTCAATCAAAAGATTTTGTTTGATTTTATCAGCACATTCAACTATGTAAATAACAAAGTGTTTAATAAGAATATTTCATTAATTCAGATCTAGGATGACTTATTTTTGTGTAATTTAATATTTTAAGTGCACCATACTTAATATTACATCACGTTATTATGCAAACAAAGTTTGATCTACTACTGGCAGTTTCGAAATGTATCAATATGTTTAATTTTTATTAAGGTTTAGGGACTGTAAAATCAGGAACAAGTGGATACATTTCAGTCCATCGATTCCCATTACCACTTTAACCTAAACAGGGTTGCAAATCCCAAATGACCCCAAAATGACCACCTCCAGTCGGTAAACCTGACTGAGTACTTACCTGAAAACATAGTAGTATGTCTGTTCATTTGTTTGTCTTTTCAATTATTGTGTTTCACATTAATGTAATGTTTTGCTTGTTGGCAAGATGAAAAAAGCCCCTACTACTGTGTCTTGGTTTTAGCCTTACATCAACACACACAAAATCTAATAGGTTGTGCAGAATTCTTTGATCCATGGTACAACAATACTTTGTAAGATGAAAACCTTTCTTCTCCTGCATTACAATAAAATAGGTTTGTATTCCGTAAGCCCCCTTTGATCTGTGTACAAATCATACCTTAGATCCTTCAGGGGGTTGAGGAAGATGCACAGAATCTGAACAGCCAGTCATTAGGACCACAGAGCCAGACACCAGAATCAGGCCCAACACCCTTCATGTCTGCTTATGATAAACACATAACACTTGGGCTTTTGTTTCAGAGGAAAATAAAAATTGCACTCTTGTGAATATAATCATTTATTTTCTCTAAAGTGATGCAAGAAATTTACAAGTATCTCCTCTCAAGGTATAAAATTTTGTTTTCTTAAATAAGCAGTTTCAATTCATATTTATGTAAATGCATTACTTGTCCATTACAAAACCTGAAAAGAAATCCCTTACAACCAACTTCAAAACAAGAACAAAAACAAAAAAGGTAAAAAGTAGATAGCAATACCAATCCAGCGGATTGCAACCTGATGTGCTTAATTCAGAGACGTTTATAGAGTATTGCTTAATATTCGCCTATATATAAAAGAATATTTAAATTCTGGATTTGACACAAAATAAGCATTGTTCTGAAATTATATATAGATATGTACATCAAAAAAATATTCTAGTGGAAAAGAAAGGCCTTGGTGGAAGCTATTGGATAGAGGGGTATGAAACGGTGAGTGGGTCCTTTCTGCTTTGGAAGTCGTGCTGGTGACCGGGTCTCTGTGTCATCCTCAGCATTCAGGGAGTCTCTAGAAGCAGGGGAAGAGAGAAAGACGTTAGAGGTCTTACAACAAGAGACATCAGTTGTCATGAACTCCACACATCACGTCATTTACACCATACACCATGACTTTTCCAATCTGAGACGCAAGCACCAGTTCCCATTGAAGGCAGGTGACCCTCGCTGGTGGAAGGCTACTGTAGCTCTTTGTTTTCACCCCATTGAGCAGAATAAGCGAAGACTACAGGAGGGGCTGGGGGCAAATGCCCAAGAGCAGCTACATTAGGCAGGGGGTGATGATGAGACCCTTCCTCCCTGTAGTGGCGAACAACAGGATATTCTCCAAAGACAGGTCATGCAGAGAAAGAGCTTCAGATGTTGGGCGCTGACTGGAGGTGGGGGGGGAGTGGGTTGGTCTGAAGCATCTCTCAGACGAGCACAAAGAAAATGACAAAGGGATGGAGAAAGGAGGAGGGAAAATAAGGCCGTCAGAAATCAATAAAAGGTTAACAGAAGGCTCAGATGAACATGTGATATTGAGGGCGGCAGGAAGGGAGAGCGGGGATGATGGCCGAACTTGATCTCTGTGATCCGGTCCCTGTGTGTGTGAGAGAGGAGCTTCACTGGGAGAGGGAGTCTCTGAAGAGCGTTTATGAACACAGATGGAGTGTGTGAGAGAGAGAGAGAGAACAGTAGGGGGGTTTTGCCTTTGAGCTCTGAGCAGGAGAACAGAGACCTGTCGGAGAGAGAGGGGAGCTCTGTGAGAAAGAGTGGAGGCAGTCAATGTGTGTAGCTACCCACCCCTCATTACAAACCACAAACCCACACTCACACTTTTCGTCTCGTTGGGAGTTTACATATACAGTCAGTGCATGTACGTGAAAATAGGCAGTGAAGAATATGGCTGAGTGAAGAATATGGCATGACATGTTGCAGTGTGTAGAGAAATAAATGCAGCACGTGGGATTTATTCATTTACAGCAGCTACGCTTCAGCGGTAATACACACTGTCTTTTCTACACCAGAAAGCCATAAAAAAACAAGCAAATGCGAACTCTTGCATGAAGCACAGCGAGCATCAATTACCTGTCTGTTATAATAAATGCCATTTCAGTATAAATTACCCCATAGTTAAAATGCTATTAAAAATAAAAAATGGTGGGAAAAAACACAAACTAGAGACATTGCAACACATAAGGTTCAATCCTATTAAGTGCCTTTCAAGGCCTTCCAGTGGGACGATGGAAAAATAAATTCACAAGTAAACCCGCAGAGGGGTCATAATTAATCTAAAAGCTTCACTTGGGTAATTTGCATCTCCATTTGCAATGGAAGCTTTTCACTTAAGCCCAGTTATAAAAAAAAAAATAATAATTAGGACAAACTGCCCCACAGTTGAGGAGTTTGCCCACAGAATGAACATTAATTATAAACACTTAGGGGGGAAAAAGGAATTACTTCAGGAATCAAATATTCAAGAAATGTGCTTCTATATTTAAATTCTTTATGGCAAAATAGCAGAGTCTAAAAAAATGTCTTAATGCACCTTTGTGGATTTATAGACACATTACCATCGTAGATTGTATCCATATAAACATGCATACAAATGCATGTGTGGAAAACAGCTATAACAAGAGCTGCGACTACAGCCGCTTAAACAAATATCAATTTGACCCCAGTATCCTCTGTTTGTTAAGAAAATCAGTTCATGCACCCAACATAGTGAGGTTTGAGCATAGTGAAATGGCGACGATTATGTGACATTTTAATAATGTACTCAAAACAAGCTATTTAAGTACAGTAAAATAATTAAAACATATTTAATTAACTTTTATCTGGGACTAATATATATATATATATAGTCTGACCAGTGCATATGATGGGTTTCTCAAAAAAATAAAATAAATGTGCATTTGAAAACTTTGCTTTGTTTCCAAAGCTAGGTCTGTTCCAGAAATTAACTGCCGCAGGGATGAGGCGAATAAAAGTAGAATAAAGTCCAGCAGCGGCGTGATGAAGCCAGTGTGTGTAAATTCAGGGAGGAGACGGGAACAGGTGCACGCTCGCTTTGTATGCTTTGATGGTCTGTTTGGAGTAAGTTGTTAAATAAGCTAAGCTTTTCTGCCAAGATGGAATAATTACTAAAGCGCTGCAAGCTAACCAAGGAAAACTGCGACCGGGTGACAGATACAGTCTGTCTCCTCCACCCACCAATATAACGCTCGCGGAGAGACCTGCCAAACTAATCGCAGGCGTGACAAAAGCCACGTTTTTACACACACACACAAACCATTTATATCTCTGTGTGACCAGATTCTATAAGACATTTAAATGGAATAAAACCAGTCTGCAGACAGAGAAGGAAGGAAGACAAGAGTGTGGATGAGAATTATGATCAAGCCTCCATCCAGAAAACCATTATCACCGTGCAACTGGGAACCATATTTAAAACATGCCAAAAACAGTGTTAATTGCTTTTAAATTATTAGTGCTACATTAGTATCCATAATAACCCATTAATTAATGGTAGGCTCCTGTTTGAGTAGCCTAGAGGCAAGGGTGAAGCATAGAGATGCGTGCACACACACACAGTGCCTCACACTCATTCTCATCACGTTCAGCTCCCCTGTGTCTAAAAGAGAAGTAGCGCATCTCAGTGTCCTCGCTGCTGACTAATAGAAACATGAAAACATAATCAGCGAGTAATAATCACTTTTACCCTCCAATCCATGAAAGAGGTCTTCACAGAACGCCGGCAGCTACACGTGAGTGTGGGTGGGTGGACAGTTACCAGTTTCAGTCTATTTTTTTTTTTTTTTTTTTTTTTTGCATGCTGCACTCCACATACTTCATTTGGCCACATTTAAGACTACTACACTAACGGAGGAAGAAGGCAGGGGGCTGGTCGGTAACAGCTGTGGCAAGATGGCCCGTGTCCGCCCAACAGCGAAGCTATAAAACAGCCTGTCTGCCTCTGCCTCCATCCATCTTACCCTGATATGATATGGGACTCCAAATACAAGGTGGGCCAATTTTTAATACCAGTATCAAGCCTGTTACTCGTGCTGCGACAAATTCCCCAATTCCTAAAACTGATTCTGTAAACCATAAAAGCATTGCTCTTCGAGTAAGGGTGACCGTAGCCTTGAATCTCATCCATTTGTATCTGTCTGGGGATTGCTGGAGTCCAGACTCTGTACAGAGATGGTTTTGTAACTTTTTTTTTTTTTTCCTGAGGTCATTTTTTTTATGACCTGTTACATTCCCAAACACGTGAAAATCAGACTTTGATATATCCCGGTGTAACATCTTTAATGGTGTTTGCGATTATTTAAATATTAGTGCTTCATTAGTATCCATAATAACCCATTAATTAACGGTAGACTCACCGTTTGAATAGCCTAGAGGCAGGGGTGATGATACTGACCAGCGAAGGTTTAAATCATACAGAATGAAATCTCAATATAAAAACTCATTATAAGATCGTGATCTGGGTGACAGAAATAATTAAACTAACAAAAAGGAGAAGAGGGTAAAACAAGGTACCTCTTCAAGGTACAGATAACTACCATGCAGTTCCTTCTTGTTTTTATCTATTTATTAAGTCCTGAAAATGCTTTCCACTTGCAGTAGTGCACTGCCCTGTGCTTAGCTTTCTTCACTTCCTTTTTTTTCTTGTATTTATTTAGTTGGTATCTTAAAACCAAAAAGTGTCATTTGTCAGACGAGGCAGGACTGTTATTTCAAGTCTAGCTTCGATACTTTATGAGGGATTGCAGTGGCAGGGGGGGGTATTTATCAAAACCCAGGGCTGACTGTAGCACGGCCACTTCAGAGCCAGATCAGCCTCCCTGGGCCTGGCCTGGTTTGAACTATGGCCGTCTGGCTTCCATAAATTCAGCTGGGGTCCCGCACTCCAACAGCAGCAGCCATGGGGATTATTTAGGGGGAAGGAGCTCCACAGCTGCAGTGGGGGTGAATGTACAGGAAAGAATCATGGCCAGGCGACCCTTTAATGTAGTTCTGACATGAGTTTCATGCCAAAGATTCATATTAATCTACATGAATAAAATTCACTTTGCAACAGGGAGGAGAAGATGGGGGTGGGAATTAAAAAAAAAAAAAAAAAAAGAAGAATTTAAATGAAAGGATACATCCTGCTGGGGTACTGGACACACACATTTATCTTAGAAACTAGCTCTGACCGGTCAGTACTATTAATGCAAATGCTATTCCCTTTGCAGACACTTGGTAATTTCTATTTAAATTGTGCTTTGTGTATGGAGCTATTCGCTGCATTTAAAGTATGGGGGTGCACTTGCCCTGGACCTCACCATCATAAACACATGAAATCCAATTAACAGATAATGCCAGCGACGAATGCCGTTTGTAGTTAACGATCGGACGTCTGAGTACGGTGGGACATCGGAACCGAAGAACAGGTCACAAACAAAACAAAACAAACCCGGAATTGATTATTCAACACCGGATGGTTCAGTTCGCACTGTCCCCATCTGCACCGGTGGTTTTCAATCAAAACGGGTCAAAGCCAGACACAAACAGAGCAGCGGAGAACGGCACAGCCACAAGAGTACAGAACCTTTAGCATGGAGAGGATAATGCATTCCCCCACCAATCCCCAAAATGGAGGAGCACTCAGCCATGTAAAGATATGCCTCCGCGCAGACAGATGAGCTTTGTGGAAGGAGATGGCCAGGCTTCTGCAAAGGTGGTGGGGTGATATAAAGTATTAATTAGCTTTTAACATTTATTAGCAGGAGATAAAAGGGAGACGAGGGCTGCACTCCGAGGCAGTGAGGCCAATCTGAAGCAGCAATGGCTGAACCGGGCCAGCGGTACGAGGAACGAGCGGCCTGAATATTTCATGATGGCTGTCATTAACCATCCGGTCATCAGAGGAAGAGATGAGCCTGGACTGTAATAACTCCTTAGAGTGAAAGAATAGAGAAGGAATGAAAAGAAAAAAAGAAAGAAAGAAAATTCTGTCTATCCATTCACACTAATCAACTTCTAACCGTACTGTTTCTGGATCCAGGCTTCTACAGAACTTTTATTCCATTTGTCAAATGTGTGTGAATGTCAATGACCATATTACACATCATTGAACTGATTTAGCAGTCACATTTAAGCCAGCAAGGAATGTGCATGCCAGTACAGTACAGTATGACAGAAAGCCCACTGCCAAAAAAAAAAGGAAAGAGAGCAAGAGAGAGAATGAAACATGAACTCAACACGCAAAAAACACGCAGCAATCTATTCTTGAGAACACAGATGTACACCAACTAGATCAGAACTTAGATCAGTGTGTCAGTGCTGAGGAGCAAACCTGGAAAAAACATGGAGAAAGCCCCTGTTCAGACACTGGATGCAAGTCAAAAGAGCAGTGGTTGCTTCTACCGCTGTGCTTTAGTGGACTGGGAAGGACTGTCAGCTGTTAAAAGTGGACACCGCTACACTTTCTCAGCTTAAGAAGAACAGAGGCTAAACAGCAGATCTCCTCACCTTAAGCTCCAGGCCTGCACTGTGGAGCCTCATGGCAGAAAACAGGCTCCCTGCCAGAGCTAATGAGACGAATAGCTCGAGGCACGATGGAGCCTTCGTTTACACACCCAACCAAAAGGTTGGGACTCTAGGCAAGGATGCCATGTTTGACTAAACCCACAGGCTCCCAACTCTTACCAACATCAGTGCCGTCTGCTCAGGCTTAAGACCAGGCCTCACCTGCTGGGGATTTCCTATGCCACCTTGCCATCAATGTCCCTGGTGGTTTCGGCGGCCCGCGCCAAACCATCAGCCATTAGCGCCTCTTCCAAACTCCTCCTGGCCTGATGCACTTTCAGCTCCTGTTCCCTGTGGACATATAAATTTACATTTATTCAGCTTGACAATAAAGCATGAAGGATCATGGAGTTAGCACCAAACTAGGAGAAGGTAACTGGAACCAGTGATGGCCAGTATATCCCTGATAACATTATAACAGGTGATTTTTGCACTAGGGAGGCACAAGTGAGGCACATTTTGTCATTCAAGTCAAAATTACCAAATTGTGGTGGCTATAAAGTGCATCAGTGGTTACTAAGGCTTCTTAAAAACTAAAATATCATAAAAAGAAGAGATCAATAGATAGCTATGAATAGATATAATGCTTCTTTTAATACCATAATTTATAATGAAAACAGTTTTCAAAAATATACAGATGTGACAGTTGTCCCTGTAGTATTCTATTAAACGTAATAAAACCTCAATCTCTGGGGCCACAGCTGTGCTCTTTTCTCTTCAGTCCCTTTCATCCCTGTCTACAACAGCCTGTCCACAGCTCTTAGCTCCCATCACATGTCGACTGCATCTCCTGAGGATGGACATAGAGGAAGACTAAGAAGATGAAGGTGCACTTTTGATGTGACCCCTTATCTACAATGAAACCAAAATGAAAACCTTCAAACACTATAAGAGGGAAAGTGCCCAAAAGTATTCTAACTGAACATATCTAGACTGGGAACATATTAGTTCCATCAATAAGCCTATAAACCCCAACAGAGCAGACTCCTCCTATTGCACTGATTCAGCTTTGCCAGTGGAGCTCTTTAATTAAAGGTTAACGAAGGCAAAGAAACTAAAACAAAGAGGCTTTGGGGATTGAACACTGACTATCCACTCCCACAGTGTGGTGTAACTTGTCATTGGAGGATCACCTGGTCCTGTACATGTTCCAGAGGGACCTCAAGGTAACCTCTGGTCAACACAAACATTGTTAGTCCAAACAGAGTCAAACAAATGGACTGTGAAGTGAGCTCATATTTCACATGTAGTCAAATGACCTCTTTCAATATAGATAGGTTGTGAAATGTAATGAAATTTGAGTTAAAGTATCACAGAGATGAATGCTTACAGCAACAGCAGGGTTACACCTTCTGAATAACAGCATAATGAACTGTAATATATTAATCAGGCTTTAATTAGTACTCATGAACCAAGATTAAAAGGATGTCTTACGTACATTTTCAGCAGAAGCCCTAAATATGCCCATGCATTTTACTAATATTTAACTCAGCCACCACATTTAATGAAGAGTCAAAGTGATTACATAATGGTGATTTCTCATGATAAAAATAACAATATACCACACTGGGAAAAGTATGTCATTTTGCTTTTTTCTCTTTCTTTTCGTTCTCAAAATGTATCCAAAAAAGTGGTCTCTCAAACTCATTTAAAAAATAAAACAAAAAAAAATTAGCTGGCACCAAATATGATAGTTATGTTTAATGCGTGAGAGGTGTTCCGATATTTTGGATAGTTTTATATTCATGCCAATACTTTTTTTTTTTTTTTTACCATTATCCAAATCAATCGATCTAATTGTTCACCCACTTTTCCAATTGGGTTGGTTACTTTAGATTTAGGCTGGAGAAAGCTGGGGCCCCCATGATACGATTCCTCAATTTTAAATGAATGAAAAATGCTGCGGAACTATGTACACACAAAACATAATGGATGCATTGGCGCAAGTAGCATGGAATGAGGGCTATAAGGTGCAGTAACAATGTATTGAAAATTGTAAAATGTTTTTAGAGCTTCCATGGTTTTCAAACAACAGCACTGTAATTACTAAATTCAATGCTGTACAAAATGCTGAGGCTGAATTTATATGCAAAGTATTGATAAAGTACAAAAAAAAAAAGCACAATAACATTATGTAAGTGAAGTGATTGTCATTGTGATATACAGCAAGCACAGCACACGCTGACACAATGAAATGTGTCCTCTCCTTTTAACCATCACCCTTGGAGAGCAGTGCGCAGCCATGACAGGCGCCCGGGGAGCAGTGTGTGGCGCGGTGCTTTGCTCAGTGGCACCTGGGCATTTCAGGATTTGAACTGGCAACCTTCTGATTACGGGTCCTCTAGGTCCCCCATTATCTGATGAGAATGAGAAACATTGAGAAACAATATGCAGTCAGTTCACGGATTTAAATGAAATTGTGTTGCCTCTGTGTATTAAAGCCAGGATGTAGATACAGTCATTGTCGCCCCAAAGGCACTATTACGGATAAGCAGTGTATTTGATGCATTCATGTCTCATGTTTGTGGTATCCTTCTATTTCATGGAATGAGGAGGAGAAAGGACGGCAGCGATCCATTTCACTTGTCTTTGCTAATAACCCATAGCTGTGCAGCTGGGCTTTAATGCATTTTCCAATTGATAAGCCTGAATGCACAGGCAGAGACAGGAGAGAGAGCGAGAGAACACAGTCTCTCTCGTACTCACACACATTCACACCTACAGGCCCTCTCCCTTCTCAGTGAAATGAGTTTTCTTGCTGACCCCAACGTTGCGGACTAACCACTGTGCATACACTGCCATCTAGTGGTGATTTAAATGTTACGTTCAATCCACGCAACTTACTCTTCTATAATAGTTATAAATGGAGCACAAGACTCAATGCCTATACCATCACGGTATCAGTTAAATTGCTGCTCAAAAACAGTATTGATTTCATGGTAGAAAAAGAAAGAGTTAGAAACAAATACACTATATGCATGATAATATATTCTGCTATATAAAAAAGACTGACAAACTGGAAAGAGTGCTGAGTGCTTTATACCACTAATACAGTCTACCCCTCAAAAAACATTGCAAAGTAATTTAATAAATGAGTAATTTTGAAATACAACTGCCAGATGCAGAACTAATCTACATTTGCTTGAGATTCATACCAGTGCCTTCAGATTCCCTGCAGACAGAGCCGAACACTCTCACCACATCATTTCATTCAGCAGCTCCTCAAACTCCACCAGCAGAACAGAAGTGCACAAGGCCAAAGGCAAACTAGGAGAATATTTTTGTCTATTGTTTTTTAATACCATTATAAAGTGTTTTGTGTTGTGAAACTGCCAGTGCCCAGCTAAACTGAGCTTTAATGATGCTGAGAGCAGTTACAGAGAGGCAAAAATGGCCATCCGTCAGGAAACACATCCAGCGCCAGATAACAGCTTTTCACTAACAGTGTCACCAGCGAGGCCCTGAGAGAGCCCTCAGCGTTCTCTCCAGCCCATGAAAAAAGAAGCATCCAGACACTAAGCCACATTTAAAATAAAACTGTCAGGGAATGTGTGTGTGTGTGTATGTGTGTGTATAAGTATGTGTGTGAAGTCACATGGGTTAAATGAGGTCACCAGAGTCCTTCTGAGGACACAATAAAAATTCATTTTTGCATTACTGGCTGTGAATGTGGAGAGTGGCCTTGACGGAAGATAGGCCTGAAAAAGAAACACCATACAGACATGAATCTACAAAACCGCTGGTGCAGCTATAGAAGCCAAAGCCTCTAGAGAGACCTATAGGGCTGTGAAATAATGTAACCGTTCTGGAGAGATCCGCTTTAGATCATAACCACATGAGAACAGATACACACCGGATGTCCTCGTCAGTCACGATGAAGGCTTTGCAGAGCGGCTGCGAGGTGTTGAGCCAGATGGCCGGGTTCTTCTCTGCCGCTGTGGATGTCTGACCTGTGATGGGGGCGGAGCTCATGTGCAATGCGCTTGCAATGGCCGACAGCAGGGTCTCATCTGACATGTCAGGCCCTACACCTGGTGGACAACCCCACAGAGAGAATCACACAGATTTAGAATGGCTGCATAAGGAATAGAATATTTACAGAATATGCAAAAGGTGAATTACCAATGACCACATTTTACAACAAGGCTTTTAATTAAATTGCATGTTTACAGTTTACAAACAGCCATATGTTCATCTTCTGAATTTCCTTTTCTGGTCTAGTCTGGTTTTGGCCTTTTCTATGAAGATTAGTTTTTTTAAAGAGCCTTTGTGTGGAGTAGCATTTCGATTGACAGCTCTGAAACTAGAATCCCAAAAGTGTGATACATTTAATCAGAAACATTACAATCCAGCCAGATGGCCCCCCTTACACCCATCTTCAGGCTGGACCCTTACTTTGTAAACCTTTGGGAAGCTCCATTGTCTTCAACACTTCTTCTGTCACGTCTGACGACCTGAGGCCTTTCAACCTCTTCTCCCAGAAGAGCTGCAGAGGACATAAAGAAAGTGTGAGTGAGTAAGAGACACAGAAAGAGTCAGAAAACCTGCAGGTAACTGAAAAGCAAAAGACACCGTTTGTCAAAACATAGAAAACGTAGTATCGGAAAACTGCGGGGCAGCGCCGCCAGCTGCAAATCTCTATAATCCCCACACTTTTCCATTGTGCCAAGATGACATTTCTGATAAACAAAAGCGAAGCGAGGAGTGTGTGGGTCCTGCGATCACCAGAACGGTGTGTGCTGCCTTCTGGTGCAGAGCGGCCTATTAGAGATAATGGCCGAGACAAGCCTGTAATTTACCACTAAACTAAACAGCATGACTCTACACCATGACTTGGCATGATGGAACAGCGTACTTTCTCCAACACAGACCAGTTTATCCCAGTTCAGGCCAGCTTGACCCGGAAAAGCCTGCCGGTCGCTTGGCGTTCAGTGAAAACAGCATTTAATTCAACAGCAGAGAAAAGCCTTAAGGGGAAGCAAACATCCCTTATCCTCCCCAATCAGCAGCAGAATTTCGAACAGCAATGCTACGTGTCCACTGGAGCAATGCAAATTGAGCAAAATAAACTCTTGCTCTTCATTCGCAACCAAGGCGGGGGCAGGACCATGTGGGGGAATTATGGGATCGACACTGAACTGAATCAAGCCGCATCAGATGGGAATATATCAGCAAGAATAAATATGAAACAAAAAAAAAAAAAACAGATAGCAGTCTATCTGGATCCCATAGGGGAAGTAAACAATCAGGCTGTTAATATGTATGAAGGTTATGTGGGATCACCTAACTAGGAGTCAAGTGAAAACCCCCACACACACACACACCAACGTCTGGATGAAAGTTGGTAGAAAGTGAAAAAGTGATTAATGGTCACACGTAACACCACAGCACAGCAGTGCATACAGTGAAATGTGGTCTCTGCATTTAACCCATCCCCTGAGGGAGCAGTGGGCAGCCATGATAGGCGCCCGGGGAGCAGTAGTGGCACCTTGGTGGTTCAGAAGCTACACACACACACACAACCTTCCGTTTATGGGTCTGCTTTCTAACCTGCTCTGTTTCCATTGGATAATGTTGTCGAACTGGACCATACATTTACTCCTCAAATCTGTTCACAAAAATCCCCCAAAACAGCATGGCAGCCACTTAAGCTTCCCAGTTTTCTTGGTATTCAGAAAGTAATCCTCAAGAGGCAAATGGCAGCGGCTTCTTCGGTTCAATGCTAATTCACTCTGCTTTTGTCCAGATGCTGTGAACAGTTAGGACCCAATTAGACTCCATTCGCAGAGAGCAGTTGGTCCTGGCCTAACGCCCGAGGCGAGGGCAAAACAAGGAGAGCCAGAGAGAACATGTACATGTGTCTATGTGTACATAAATGCCTATTGTATTAAGGAACATATTGCAAGCAATTTTTTAAGAGGACAAGCAATTTTTTTTAAGAGGACAAGCACTTTATTCAAACTTCTTGTGAATACACCAACTCTCATTCTTTCCACCTACATATGTTCAAACTAGTGATGCATCGATCTGGCTTTCCCAATTTTGAAATTAATTTGTTCCTCTCAGAGGTAGGGCCAATGTAAAAAAAGATGTACTGTAATAGCATAATTCTAATGAGTCTTTTAATGATATTACAGTGAGCTCAAACAGGGCAAGGCACACCTAGAGATACCCCGGCCTATCCTGTGGTGAGCAAAGACACAAAACGCTGGATTTCCATATTTCATGGTCCTTACAAGTGAGTGCCATAGATGGAGTTAAAAATACATGCACAGGCACAAATAATGTGTGGTAAAACCTTAGGGTCTAATCTGAAAGAAGAGAGTGAGTTTGTTCGCATCAAATGTCACTCAACCGAGAGAGCTGTGGACTCATGTCTCCTGTGAAACAAGGTCTCCTTGAACAGCCAATCCTCTTCAGCCATCGGAGCCCATTTTGCTATTGAGATGCAAAAAGTGACCCTTCCAATTCTCCCATCCTGCTTTACAGAGAGACATTCACTGGCTGTCCAACTATGTTGCCGTTCAAATACATATCATAAACAATATGACACTCCTCAAAGGGAGTTAAGGTTAAATCAATCACAAATCAATATTTTGCACTTCTTAAGTGAAAAGTAGCCTAGTATAAAGTGATGCCATGGATACCCTAAAGCACATCTGTGTGAGATACAGAGGGGCAAAAAAATTGGCAGCCACCAATTCATGTTGTCCCACTTAAAAAGGTAAGATAGGTCTGTAATTTACATCATACGTACACTTCATCTGTGAGAGACAGAATGAAAAAAAAAAAATCCAACAAATCGCTTTTTACTGTTCTTAGAGAATTTATTTGCAAAATTGTGCAGAGTACTTGAGTAAATAAGTATTTGACCAATAGCAAAAGTTCACCTCAAACCATGGTTGGCAATGACAGAGATCAAACGTTTCCTGTAAGGTCTTCACCAAGTTTGCACACACTGATATTTTGGCCCATTCTTCCATGCAAATCTTCTCAAGATCTCTGATGTTTTGGGCCTGTCGCTGGACACAGATTCTATTGGATTGAGGTCTGGAGACTGGCTAGGCCACTCCAGAACCTTGTAATGCTTTTTATGTAGCCACTAATTCATTGCCTGGGCAGTGTGTTTGGGATAATTGTCATGCTGGTAGATCCAATCACAATTCATCTTCAATTATCTCACTGGAAAGATACATGGCCCCATTCATCCTTTCCTTAATATGCATCAGACACCCTTTCCAATTTGCTGCAACAGTTGATCTCTTCCCACCCAGCTGCTTGCCTATAGTAGATTGTACACCTGCACAAGACTGAGATGAGTCAATCTTGTCGCTGGTGTCCTTTGACAGCTCTCTGGTCTTGGCCATGGTGGAGGTTGGAGTCTGACTGTCTGAAGGTGTGGACAGGTGTCTTTTTCACAGATGCTGTTCCTCAGTGATTGGATGTAAAAGTGAGCACTAATGAATTTTTCAGTTCCATCACACGAGACTCTGAAGAACCAGTGGGTTAATTAAATTTTTTCATCTCGAAAAACAAAGACACGACTTCCTGTTTGCACCAAACAAGAAGTGTTGATGACAAAATTTCCTTGAATGCCCGCTTACTTCTATAGGCTGCTTTCCTCCTTGTCCCTCCTCATTCCCATTTAAAGCTACATAAACGGAGAAGGTTAAAAGTCGTTGTTTTTAGAGAGTTAGGATATTAGGAAAAAAAGGATGTTGGGTTATTTAATAAAATAAAAGTCTTTTTGGTTTATTGTAAATGAAAAGAAAGCCAAACCTTTTGACAGAGTAGAAAAAGCAATGAAAAAAACCAAACCAATACTCTTAGCTGTTCCAGCATACCCTAGATTTTCAGAGTTTTTTTGGTGCACTGCCAGGCCACATGAAGCTCCAAGGCCAATTCAGCTACAGAGTTTTCCGTGTCAAACACGCAGATCTCAGTGCTGGCCCGTTCCCAGCCCTCTCGCCCCTGAAGGACGGTGTATTACAGCCCAGCCTTGATTACCTGAGATAATGTCTTCATAGGTAATTTGCTGCAGCTATTTTACAAAGGGTTAAAGGGGAGGGGTGGACCAGAGGTGTGTGAGGATGTGTGTGCATGCGTGTGTTTCAAGTCATTGTCTGCCAAATGCAGACCTGAACCATCAGATTACAGATTTATACCAGAGTAACGACTAAACCTCACTCTCCTTCACAGACAAGTAAAAAATATGGCATTGTTGCTTTTCTGTTCTCTCCATAATGAGCTTCTTGCTAGATCCACCCCTTTAATCATGACTGCCCTTGAGGGTCAAGATATATGGTGTGTGTGCAGCTTTGACCTGGCCTGTCAGTGGTGTGTTTTTCCCTGCAGCCGGCCTGGTCCACTGTCTGCTGCACTGATGCAGTACTTTGCACGTGAGGTGACTGCGTCATGCCACCTCATGAAGGATTCTGCCTCAAAGCATCAAGAGAAAATGTACCCTCAGGCATCAACATGACGTTCACAGGTTTTACCAGATATTCCCTTTTTGGGACAAACACCACGCCAGCTCCTAGTTTGAACCAGGGTATAAGGGAAAGATCTCCACACATTCCAGTGCTCCCACTCAGCACTTCCACTAATCAAGGCGGCCAGCAGAGCAGCAGGTGTGGCTGCTAACCTTTCTGTCTTTCATTAACACAGTGGGGGATCAAGTGGTGACAGTCATTTGAAAAAACACTTTTCTATTCCTATAATCACATAAGTATTCAAATAGCATTTTAATATCCCCTATAAATGAAGAGTTCCACATTTTAAATCACAATTTCATTGTGTGCACTGTGCTGTGTTTAACAATTCACTTTCAGCAGCACCAGTGGCATTTCTGCCAGGTCCCACTAGATGTCACTGCTGATTGATGTCATTGCACAACAACAACAAGAAACTCGGCTGAACAACATATTTTCCTCACCAATTAACTAATATAGTTGTGCATGTATTACCATATGATCATGATAATGAAATCAATTTCACATTTGAGCAACTGAAAAATTGACCTACACAGAGGTCCATGAAGAACAACCATGATAACCGTTGCAGAAGCGCAGAAGCACAGAAACACAGAAAGTGTAGCAAAGTCTAGAACTCTCTATAGATTTGGCTTTAGATGGGGCAGTGGTGGCCTAGTGGGTAAGGAATCCCAAACTGCCAAGGTACCTCGGAGGTGCCACTGAGCACAGCACCGTCCCCACACACTGCTCCCCCTGCGCCTTTCACGGCTGCCGACTTCTCACTAAGGTCATGGAAGCAGAGGACACATTTCGTTGTGTGCAAAGTGTGCTGTGCTGCAGTGTTTCACAATGACAATCACTTGACAAAAAACTGAACTGTTATGACTGTACTCATTTCAATTTTGTTCCTCACCTTCGTTCCCCATGGTTTCTTAATAGACGTCTTTGTCTCTCTGGTCTTGTCTCCTTCATGGTTTGTTTAAACCACACTCTCATTGCAACACGAGCACCGCTACTACTTGATAGTGGCCTAGTAGGTAAAACACAAGCCCCACTTACTGCCATTGTTTCTTTGAGCAAGACACCCTGAGTGTCTCGAGGGGGACGGTCCCTGTAACTATTGTTGAAAGTTGCTCTAGATAAAAGCATCTGCTAAATGATGTAAAAATGTGTGAGTGTGTACATACATGAACACAATGGCGCTATAAGAAATCCTTGTTCCAGCAGCACAAAAATCCACTCAGTCCAGTTATACAAGTGACCTTTCGATTTCCCCACAACACGTTGCTCTGCTGTCTGGAACCGCATGTGCCTCTGACGCCCTCATGTGGCAGATCTGAGGCACAATCGCTCAGCTCAGTTCGGCACAGCTTACATAACTGGGATAATCGCCTGTCTGCCTCCGGTGGTTGCTGACGTGTACGCGGCTGTGGCCTACGTGTTGCTGCATCGCTGCTGCACTGCACAGGACACACTGGTGTGTGTGTGTGTGACTAAGATCAGAACATTCAAAGAGGGAGGAAATCGCCAAACAGCCTCTCTTTACCATACCGAGATTAGTCATTTTCCAGGAATTGGAGAAGCAGCAGTGAATGTCAGAGCAAGACAGAGTGAAAGTAAAACTGCCCAGCAGCAACAGACACGTCCTTTCACCCAGTACAACAAGGTTGGCTGAGTTATCGGTCACACGTTGAGGCCATAATTTTATTGTGATGTAGGGAAGCCCTGATCAGGACAAACACCAGTGGTCAAAATTTCCTTTAATAAATCCATTTTAGAAAAAATATTTCTACACCCCAGCCCTCTTGATCTCACTTTCTGCACACAGCTTTACATCTTCGAGATCAACAGGAAGCACTTTGAGAGAAGTGAAGGATATTTTATTAGTAGTAAATATACCCCGAACCCACTCAGGTAACCGATAGAAACCTGGTATAACAGATTGGATGAGGAGGATAAGCAATTTCCCATCTCACCTGTCTGGGCTGCTCTGTGGCTCGTTGTGGGTCTGTTTTCACTTTGTTGCTGGGATGGTTGACCACTTTGGTTACTGGCTGCTTGAAGATTGACGCTGTCTGTCTGATGGGGAGAGCAGTATTCAGGTCTGGTTTTCCCTGCAGGGGGACAGAGAGAGAAAGTTATTTTACTTTATTTACACTTTTCATATTTGACTGCCAGCACGAAAACATTTTATGTTGGCTCAGAGCTGAATTTTATCAGCCAGCTGAAAGGATGTAACTGCATGTCATAGCAATGCATTACTATGACCCAGTGAACAAGAACTGGAAAGCACAGACAGAACTGTTTGCTTCTCTGCAAAGCATGTTCAGTTATACATTTAAATAAAAAAAAAAACATGATAGCATGACACTCACACACACCATGTTGTTACACATCAGAGGTCTTAGTAATAACTACAGAAATTACCATACCTGTCTGGCTGTCCAAGTCAAAACAAAACCACTGACAAGAGGACAAAAAAATGGGGCACATTAATTTTTTTTTTTTTTTATTGATCTGAAGCAAAACATTTTTATGATTTTTTTATGAGGACATAAAAACTCACTCAGGCTCGAACCTGTAAGTACAGAATGGAATACAGAGCAAATGAATGTGAAAGGATATTAAACTCACACAGTAACAGTGTCTCGTTCCACATGTCATAAAATGGACATTGGCGCATGCACACGCACACACACAATCCAAGAAGCAGTCATTGTAAACTCAATACAACTGGAGGTGCTCTTCAAAAGTACTTGAATGCTTTGCTTTTTACAATCACAGAGCAATAAACCTGCGTAACCGAATATGGGCAATCTGAGGCCTTTAATTCTCATCACTCAAAGATAAACCTGGCACTTTTGGAGGCTGGCTTGGTGTCACGAATGGCAGCAAAGAAGCCACTTCTCTACAAGAAAAAAAAAAAAAAAGGACCGACTAATATTCTGCAAAAAGTACAGCGACTGGACTGCTGAGTCATTTTCTCTGATTAAGCCCCTTTCTGAATGTTTGGAGCATCTGGAAAATTATTGTCTGGAGAAGAAAAGGTGAGCACTACAATCAGTCCTGTCTCGTGCCAAGAGTGAAGCATCCTGAGACCATTCATGTGTGAGGCTGCTTCTCATCCAAGAGAGTGGGATCACTCACAATTTTGCCTAAGAACACAGCCATGAATAAAGAATGGTACCAAAACATCCTCCGACAGCAACTTCTCACAGCCATCCAAGAACAGTTTGGTGAACAATGCCTATTCCAGCATGATGTAGCATCGTGCCATAAGGCCAAAGTGATAACTAAGTGGCTCGGGGAACAAAACATTGACATTTTGCGTCCATGGCCAGGAACTCCCTGGATCTTAATCCAATCGAGAACTTGTGGTCAGTCTTCAAGAGGCAAGTGGACAATCCAAAACCCACAAATTCTGACAAACCCCAAGCACTGATTATGAAGGAATGAGTCTCCATCAGTCAGGATTTGGCCCAGAAGTTTGATTGACAGCATGTCAAGGCAAATTACAGAAGTCTTAAATTAGGGACAACACTACAAATATTGACTCTTTGCATAAACCTGATGTAACTGCCAATAAAGGCATTTGAAACTTATAAAATGCTGGTAATTATATTTCAATACACCACAAACAACTCACAAAAAGATCTAAAAACGCTGAAGCAACAAACTTTGAAAAACAGTATTTGTGTCGCTCTCAAAACTTTTGGCAACAACTGTAGAGTGGATGAAGAGGCATGCAGGGAGAGAGAACAGGAATGAATGTCATGGTAACTGAAACAATACTATACATTAAAAGGTCCCGACAATGATTTTTATTTTTTTTTGCTTTTGTATAGGTATTAGCGGCCCCCCTAATACTCTATCTGAAGTCTTTTTCCGAAATTCAGCCACTTTCAGCCAGTCCCACAATGAGATTTCCTCAGGATGCTCCGTTTCTGTGTATGTAGCATTCAATCAAATTTATTTATGAAGCACATTTCAAACAATTCAGCAGGTACTACACAGCATATATACTTAATATAAACCATGTATCATTACAATAAACCACAAGACATAAATCAATAAAATAAACTAATAATAATAGAAATACATAAGATAAAGCCAGCTTCAGAAATCAAGAGGAATGAAATGCGGATGAAAACATGTGTTTTAATCAGGGCCGTCTGTGCTGCTGCTTCTCTGAATGGCAAAGCAGAATGACCAAAGCTCTCTTTACACCAACCTTTACAGCCACTGCAGGACCATAGACAGGCTACAGGAGAGAGCCTGTGCTAGAGAGCCAACCAAATCATTTAAATGCTCTGAGGAGTGGTGGTGGTCTTCATGCTTAAGATTTAAGGCCCACCAATAATAAATGGACTGAATTATATGGGTGCTGCATTTTCTTTTTGATCAGGGAATCTGCAGATTTCCAGAATTTGTGACAAGGCACGGTTTGATTTGAGATACACTTGATTTTTCTATATGATCTTTCCTCCCATGCTGAGTCATGTTCTCCTGGAGGGCAGGAGCTATCCCATATCTGCCCAAAATGACAGCCACAATAAATAAGATGAAAAATGCCGCTGTGTGCGTCAGTGTAAAGCCCATAAGTGCTCCAACTGTCGTACAACAGACCTACGAGAAGTATTCGTCACTCCATAAGAGACCAATAACGCCCTCTCAATAGTCTACAAACATCCAGCAGGGTGTGGCAAAAAAAAAAAAAAAAAAAAAAAAAGCATTTTCAAGAAGCTCTGCGCTTGAAACGGCAAAGTGAAGAATATTTGTAGCGCGTAGAGCAGTTTGGTATGTCAGGGGTTAAAGCCCTGCCTGTGGCTTGGCAGGAGCAGCAGGGTGGGGGTGGTAGAATGGGCGGGGGCGAGTGGGGTGATGACACGCAGGGAGCAGCAAAGCGAGGCCGAGGAAAGAGACGCCCTGCCCGCCCCGACAGCAACGCCAAGGGAGGAAGGTGCCGCGTCTGTAAGCCAGCAGACCAGAGAGGAATTATTTTCATGGCCTCTTTCTTTCTCCCTCCCTCCACTGCTCCTGTTATCTTTCCTTCGGTCTCTCAGTCTTATGCATGGCCTGTTCAGCAGATATCTGTCTACATGGGATCCATAAAAAGAGCTTAGGATCAGAACAGTCCCATAGAGGAGCTCCATGTCAGACAGAGCAGGGGAGCTGCATGACTGGGCCTAAAGGACCACTGGAAGGGCGTTGTCCTGATCTGCTGAGGACACAGTGAGCCAGTAATCAGACTATTTATACATAAAAAAAAAAAAGATTTAAAAAAATTTTAAGCATGTGTGGTCATCGACCCACAAAATAAAGAGACAAACTGTGACAAAAAAATACTTGCAAATTGTGACCTTTCTGTTACTCAACCACAAGCTTTTCTGATGCGGGACATGATCAGCTCCTTGTTTGATTTAGTTATCTTTGTGGCATGGTTTTCTGATAAGAGCTAGTGACCAAGAAAAATTCAGGGAAACAAAACACAAAGGCTTCACAAAGATTAAACCGTTCTTTCGTTCTGAATAAGTATCGTAAAAAAAAAAAAAAAAGTAAGCAATCGCCTGTTCAACACACCACTTGTGAATTCATAAACCCTCTTTAAGGAGAGCCCACAATGAGTGCAAACGTGTCTCGCTTGATGACACAAATTGCGAAGAATGCACTTGTGGCTTATGGGTAAAAAGGCTATGTGGTTACGCCCGCTTAACTGAACTGCTTGTCTACTTGAGCATTAAAGAACGTCAGACGGAGCCGCTGTGCACCCGCGGAGTAAAATCTGACGTGTGTTAGCAATAAATAAAAATAAACTACATACATACATAGAAAAAGAAAGACCACCACCAGTCCATCTCCTTCCACCCTGAGAATAGTTGGATTTAAAACATGTTAAGAAGGGAGTCATGGGCATTTCCGAACACAGAGCAAACATTCTAGAGAAGACTCTTGTTTATTCCGATTTATTTTAGGCTCTGGGGGTCATGTGACCTGCGCAGTGGGAAGGATTTGTGTAGAACAATATGCAGCATGGAGATGTGCTTGCTTGGTGAGAGGGCAGTCAGGGGGAGTAGTGTGATTAATCTCAGTTGTGGAGGTTTGGATCAACAGAATAAAGACGCGACAGAACAGTCTTCACTATAGGGGCAGTGGTGGCCTAGCGGGTAAGGAAGTGGCCCCATAATCAGAAGGTTTCGGGTTCAAATCCCAAGCCACCAAGGTGCCACTGAGCAAAGCACCATCCCCACACACTGCTGCCCGGGTGCCTGTCATGGCTGTCCACTGCTCAAAAAGGGTGATGGTTAAAAGCAGAGGACACATTTCCTTGGGTGCTGTGGGCTGTTTCACAATGACAATCACTTCAATTTCTCTTTTCTTTTTATAAGTCCCTTCTTTTTGGGTGCAGTTCTGTGTTTGTGTCCATGGTGGCATGTAAAGTTTTATTTTAATTTCTAAAGTACTGTAAACCAAAACAGCAGAAATGTGTATTTTTTTTAATACACATTGTCCCCATAATATTTACAGCATGTGTAAAGAAATGAGTATTAAGAACGAATTTCAATGCACGGGCTTCAGCATGGCCCATTCTAACATGGTGAGACCAATAAATGAGACATTACATGAAGCACTCACCCAAAATGAAAATCCTCAATTGACCCAGCCCTTCTCACACGCAATCATGTTGGTACGGGTAAGCGTGAGGGCTTCTGCGTGCACAATCATTTCAGTGTGGGCAGAAGGCAGTGTCCTGACACACACAAGCACACACACACACACTCGTGTGCGAGGACTGCATGTGAGCAGGCTTGTCTTTAAAGAGTGAGGAACCTGGCCCTGCATTCTTCAGATGTTATCTGAGCAGTGAGCGCTGAGGGCCGAACCCTGCCATGACAGACACACACACACACACACACACACACACACCTCAAGCTGAGAGTCGTATAAAGCTAGCCTGGCATCCACGCAAGGAGATGAGGGAGCGGCAGATCCAGGCATGGAGCCAGGGCGAAGGCCTAGGGCAGCCTAACCGAAGTCCAGGAGGGAAGCAGGCTGGAACATGGACAAGTCGCTTTAATCATTACATTACAACAGCTGGCCACACTCACACCACTACACCCAGCAGGACTTTGGTCTGAGCTCAGCAGAACATGAGCCCTGCATTTTAAATAGGCTGTGTGAGGCAGCACGGTGAGCACAAGCACACGTCCCAATAAAAACTGGACAGTCCAAATAGGGTTAACGAAAGATGAACATATTAACCAGTATTACTTCATTTGTTATAAGTGCGTCATGTCCAAATAGGGTTAACGAAAGATGAACATATTAACCAGTATTACTTCATTGGTTATAAGTGTTATATATTTTTATAATAATTTGGCTAATACAGTAGCAATACAGTTTGATTAGTGCCACAGTGATTCAAGTCTAATGTAGTAAAGAGTCAAAATGCAAAAAATGGCATTGTTCACTCCTGTGTTGCTGATTCATACTGGTGTTTCATACATGCAAGTTCTAGCATTTTAAGGTCAGCAGACACACACTGATGTATTTTTACCATTAGGTATTACCATACTGTACTTTGTTGCTAATAAGTGAGGTTTGAAAATATGCATATTACTTAGATAAAAAGAAAAGTGAATCCTGTGTACAGTGCAAGAGCAAACTTACAGAACATACCAGCTAGGGCCTAGTAGCCTAGTGGGTAACACACTCGCCTATGAACCACAAGACCCATGATCAAAACCCACTTATTACCATGGTGTCCCTGAGCAAGACGCACTCTAAGGGCGTCTGATCATTGCCGTAAATGTAGACAGACAGACAGACACAGAGGCCTTTCAGGCTACATGCTTACAGAAACCTCTGGAAAGCTGCGTTGATCCAACCTGGCCTGCTGACTGGCTGGCTCAGGGTGGTACCAGTGAGTGCTGTTGTTATCTGTGAATCCAGGGTGTTCTCCAACACAATGATTAGCCTCCATCATGTGAATGCACACACAAACACACAATAGCCGTTACACAGTGCTAAGCCACTGTACCAGAGTCACACAAACACAAACCTGGCACAATTATCTTGAGAATGCACAAGCTGTCTACAGGATCTGTCTGCCTGTCTGCCTACATGCCATGCATATTACAAAATTATTTGCCATGCAAAGTTATGCAGATTGGTGATCATTTCAGAAGGATTACTTTTCATTAGATTGGATTTAGAAACATGGTATGTGGGTATCAATGCTATACTACATCTCTCCTAAACAGGTTTTGGACAAGCAGAGATGATGTAAGCACTTGACCAGAATACCATGTTCTACGATTGCCATGGATGCATTTGTTGCGCTCAATATGTCACGTGCCATGCCAAGCACTATGCTTAAATTCTACTGATATCAGAGAAAGCATGTGCTAGCAGGACCACAGCAGCAATTTGAAACTAATCACTACATTGTGAAATTCTACATATTAGAAAAAAAACATAATGTCTTCAATTTTTTCTCTTCACTGGGTTTATTGTATTTGTTTACCAAACCACAGTGGAAATGGCAGACAACGTGCCCTCTATTAAGTACCACATTTTGTTTGGGTAGACCTAGAAGTCCCTTGAACAATTAATAAGACGTGGCATTGCATAGCCAGCACAAGGAGATAAACTGGCTGTGCATGTTGCTCCTCCCTCCATGTCCTGAACTGACACCTATCTAGAGTGCCGCTTTCCACCTTCACTCTTCTGAAGGCATCTTCACAAAATTAAAAATGCTTTGGGAAAAGGTCATAAATTTATAGGAGCAATTTTCCTTTGCATTAGGTCATACCGACAAAGGTGAGATCTGCAGTTTACTGAAAGGCTGAAGTGGAGTCTCTTTCTAAGCTATGCAATGAGACAATTAGACAGGAGGAAATATCTACTGAGTCACAGGTAACCTCTGCCTCAGATGTCAGCCACATGAAACCAAAGGAAATTCAAAGCACTTTATTGCCAACATTGCTCTTTATTCTGTTTACGTCCCTTCCTGAGTCTGTATTTGTATTGTCAGATGTAAGGTGCAGCCCGAAAACCTGCGCGCTTGATGCACACTGAGGTTCCACTGCAGGGAGATTATACTCATGATAAAAAGGCTTTCTTAGAATTCTGTAACTGAAGAAAAAAAAAAAAATCACTTGCTTCCTATCAGGGACATGAGTACAGCATGCAGCAGTTCACGCGGTTGTTGCCATGGAAGGAACCTTTCCCGGGAGAACCTTATGCACACAAATAGCCTCAATCACATCATTTCCCTTCGGACCCCTGAGGTGTGTGAAGCCTACTGGTACTGAACAGATTGTTTTATTACCTACAAACAGTCGGCATCTAATCCTGTGCCTGCGAAGCACCAAGAAAAAAAAAATTATAAAATACTACAATAATTCTACGTTCTTATTGCCATTGAATACGGGGACGTGCAGAGAACAAACTATTTGTTTTTACAAGCAGCACAACTACTTGCATTCCTACTCTGAGAAAAATAACTATGTGACAATTGTACTTTTATTATTTTTGGCTTGTTTTATATTACCATACTTAATGTTTGTCTATATACAAAACATTGTATTAAAATTCACATCATAGTGTTGCCAGATTGGGCAGTTTTGAGTGTGAATTATTTTTTGTTAGGCAAAAATGTTGAAATAGAGATTGAAATTCAAAAAGCATTACTGTGTTATATAGAATTCTATCAGAGTCAGCAGCATACATCTCTGCAGCCCAATATATAATTTCCTCACACTCAGTGGCCCATTTAACTGTGACGAACACCAATGACCAAAATACACACAGAAGGGATTCTGTCAGTCACTGGCAAGTCAAAGCCCAAAGGCTGGCTGAGGGCCTGTGAGGGATCAGACGCTTTTAGAGGAAATGCGTAGGAGCAGTGGCTTGTGGGTAGACTGTGGAGATCACAGGCTGCTCATCGCGGAGATGCTTCCTGCGGCTGTGATCAAGCTGTGCTCTTTAAAATTATGCTTCCTCAGATACTGAACGATTGTGAACACCTGGTGGAAATTTCTATATTTATAGTTAAATAGTACATTGCATCACCCACTGTACCATAAAAAAAACATCAAAAGCATACAGTGAAAACTACAAACTATAAAAGAAATGAGCTGCTACATTCCCATTTATCAGTGTATGTATCAGAATTTAAATGGCCTTCTGTTATATACCATACCTTGGACAGACTGAAGTTGTCATTGCGTAGTCTCTGCTTGTTCTTCTGAAGCTTGCTGGGCATCATCTTGCCCGTGCGGAAGTCAAAGCATGCTAAATCAACCGTGTTTCCAAGGTACCGGGCAAGCTGGGGTTTGCTCCGGAACTTCTTTCCTGTGGGACTAAGGAGAGCGAGGTCAGAACGGCACGCAGTCAGACATGTAAATTATTCTTCCCCATTTCTAATTTGCCAGTATCACTGAGTACATTTACAGTCAGCATTATAAAACAAAAAAGAAATCTCCTCAGATAAATAATAATATATAAACCATCATACATTCCAGAGGTATACTGTTAATCATGAGATTGCATTTCAGATAGATGTGCATGTCCTGTAAATGATTTATTACTTAGTTCAAGGCAATGGAAGGAAGTGACCTCATCTGGTAAAGCACGTGTGCTTGGTCAGGCGTGTACAACAGTTACACCCCTTCGTAGTTATAGTATGCCGTAACTGCAACGGCCTCGATCGATCACAAAAAGTGTTTGAAGAACTGTTAGACTAGGATGTGCTAGAAAATCAAGCCAGTTCCAATGAAGGCACCAAGTCACATGCTCACATCACTCCAGATATCATAGAACAAGTCCTGCGGAGAGCTGTTCCTGCGACATGAGTTCAGTGTGAACGTGGTTGATCACCTTGACAACCCTGGTTTAAAAAAAAAAAAAAAACACGGCCATGCAGCTCAACAACCACATCAAGCAACAGCAGTCAAGCAGTGAGCTGAAAAGTACAACTGCATGAAAGTGAAAAGGCCAAGGGAAGACCGAAACAAGGGATACACTTAAAGAGCACTGATAAAGTGCACTTGACGGGCTAAGAAAGCGTGAGCATTTGGCTGCGGACCTCTCTCAGAAAGCACTTCAAGCCAGAGTGCAAAGTGCGAGCTGCAGCTAATGGGGGCTTAACACTTCCTCAGAAGAGAAGAGAATTTCCTCAGAAGCTTATGAGCAGAACTTGCTGTCCCATAGTGCAAACAGGCTATGTGTTCCGTCTTAATTCCTCACGACAACCTACTCCAGACACTGGAGTCCAAAACGTCAGTAGCTTTCGAGCCATGGGCTTTGTGTGTGCAAGTGAATGGACCAAAATGACCTGCTGTCTGAGAAGCTTATGCTGAAATTCACCTCCTATACACCGAGCAGCTAATTTCAGGTCTGTGGTAAAGATGAAAGACCGTGCTGAGCACTTGCAACACACCGCCATGTAATGCTTTGACGTGGACTAGTAAACAGATTATCTGAATTAGCAAAGTAAATACTTGTGCTAATACAGAATATCATTTTCCTTCTCTCTCTCTCTCTCTCAATCGCCACCATCTACAAAACATGAACCACGGATGCCCTGAAAAGTAGAGGTGTGAACCTTCACTAATCTACACTGGAGTCTCAAACAGCTTCTCAAACCCTTTTTGTGGTCGACCGATGCCACTGCCAATAGGGAATACTATTACCATGAAGGGGTGTAGATGTTGTACACACCTGGCCAACCAAATTTCCTACATTACTTCACAAAATGCACAGACCTTAACAAGAGTTAAGGTCTGTTCACCCGTGTGGACACTTTGCTACAATGATCAGGATAAACTGACACAACTGATCACAAACGGCAGAAAAACGGCTGGTTCAGACGTCCGCGGTGTCAGTTAGCGGCGACAGAACGCTGACAGTTTATCTGCTCGCTGGAGAACATCTAAAGCTGCTTTCAGAATGAACACGGCATGCGATGTTTGCGCTTCTTCTTTAAAAACTAGGCGTGGTTCTCGAAACTCCTGGTATGATGATACTGCTGTGTTGTAGATCTCCGGACACCCATAAGACTGATAAGATCAGCTTTTCCTCCACTCCGGCACTAGAACACTTCGATACCATTGGTCATGAGAAAATGAGTCCCGGCGTGCGGCGGTCAAAGTTCAACTAATTTTGATCCCCAAGTTTGCAGTGTAATACTTTTCAGCCACTACTTTTTAACCGCTTTTTAAGCCAGTGCCAGAAAATCACCAAGAAATGTCATTGTGATATGATCGATGATGTTCTCCACTGCATCATTGGTAAGGAAGTGGACACGTAATCACAAGGTTGCCGGTTCAAATCCCGAACAACCAAGGTGCCACTGAGCAAGGCACTGTCCCCACACACTGCTCCCTGAGAGCCTGTCATGGCTGCCCACTGCTTACTAAGGGTGATGGTCAAAAGCAGAGTCTCCATGTGACGTGCTGCAGCGTTTCAATGACAATCACTTCACTATCTTTTCACAACTGTCCACGTCTGCATCGATATAAGTGTAATTTCAACACTCCTCCTGAAATAGTTGTTTCACATGTTGGCTGTACGTGCTTTGGGGTCCATGATTGCTTTCAGGCAGAGCCCTAGCACTAGTTCATTCCCATAGATGCTGGATAATTTACCCTTGACCCTGGGCTACATGTAACCTAATGTCTTCTCGTGCCGGTGGATTAGTAGACTCTTGCTCTGGGGATCATTCTGGACGAGTAATGAAAACCATGGTACAAGCTTTTCATTAAACCAATGGACACGCCGGACATGGTGTTTTCCTGGGTCAGTCTCTGGACTGGAGGCGGTGTGGGCTGCTGTGGTGGGGGGGTGGAGGAACTGGATCACTGCTTTAGGCAAGAAAACATGCTGAGCTAAAAAGGACAACACTGACTTCTCTTTTTTTTCCCCTACGTGATCGCATTAGATAAGGTTACCAGAGCAGTGAGGAGGGTCAGTTAGGTGGGCTGATCTCCTACAACTCATGCTGTTGGTGCATAGAGTCAATTGGGGCATATTTCCAATGCTCAAAGTCATAGAACTTTGTTACTGTTGGAACTGAAACATACTAAAAGAAACTTCCCAGCACATGCAGGAACCAGGCTAAACCACAATCCACCAAGATTGGTGACACTTTTAAAAGTCAAAGTGAAGTGATTGTCATCATGAAACATTGCAGCACAGCACACGTTGACAACTAAATGTGTCCTCTGCATTTAACCATCACCCTTAGTGAGCAGTGAGCAGCCATGACAGGCGCCCGGGGAGCAGTGTGTGGGGACGGTGCTTTGCTCAGTGGCACCATGGTGGATCGGGATTCGAACAGTCAACCTTCTGATTACGGGACCGCTTCCTTAACAACTAGGCCACCACTGCCTCCACTAACCTCTCATCACAACTTATGCCAGGTGTTACAGTGTGAGGGGGCTCCAAGTGTACCATGCTCATACGCTCCTGCTTGTAGTGATGTCTTTAACTCAGCAGGGCTTTAGGCCTATGATCTGGCCTAAAGCCCTGCAGAGGCTTTGACATAAAACAATATTAAAAAAGATGTCTCAACAGGACACAGAACAAGTGTTGTACTAGTCTTAAACAGAAGGTGGGCATTTTCATCAATCTGTGACCTACTTCTAGTGGCAGGGGGGGGGGCAAAGCTAACCTAGACACCAGAAAAGAGATCTGACAATACCCTACTTCAACATACCTGAATCTAACTGCCTCTCAGACCCCTTTTCATTGAACAGGTGCCAGTATCTGGAACAGTTTGCAGCAATTTGATAACACATTCACATCCAGCATTTACTTGCAGGGACAGAGACTCTGTCATAGTAAAGAGCAGTAAAGAGGAACTGCTGGTGCTCATACTGAAGCGCTGGTCTACAGTCTTCATTTCCAAGGCAGACGAGATGCTAGGTTAGATTTATGCAAATTCCCCTCCCAGCTCCTGATGCTAGTAGTTCCGGGTTCTAACTCAGTGTTTGGGACACTCCTCTTCCCTGGCCTATTTGGCTGGCAAAATGTCATGCACTGGTTCAAGATCAGGAAACAGCTCAAAATTATTAAGAACATTAACCAAAAAGGGGAAGGGTATATGATCAGGAACATCCAATACTGGCTGAGCATGAACTCCCACCAACCCACACTGATTTTAAATCCACAACTCTCCAAAAAGCAGGCTGGGCCGCCTCTGGGTGCCTGGAAAGGCCCTCACAGAGATTCCCGCTGCATGTGGCCCTCAGGGGCCCAAAAAGAGGCATGCTGTCAGCCAGACAAAAGGGCGTGGATCGGCGGAGGGCTGTGGTTACGTTGGGTTGGGGGAGGCTGGGGAGCACACGTAGCTTTCCCTCTCTCTCTCTCTCTCTCTCCTCCCCCATTGACTGCCTCAGCGCAAAACAGTTAACCCCCTCAGGCATGCAACGCAAGCGCATACGCATGCATGTCCACATGCGCGCACACACGTAGACGATGGGCAGAATGATGGTCGCGAACGCTTCGCGCAGAGATGGTCCATCCACGGCCACTTTACACGGAGAACAAGAACCTGCGTCTGATTCACGGAACATCACACCATAAAAACAGGAAGCGGTAGCTACGTTTGGCTCCTGAATTCCGCGCTGGGGCACTGGTACGCAAGCCCTCCAACCCACGACCGCCAGACGGGGGGGGGGGGGGACCCCATTCAGGAGTGAGTCATGCCGCAACGCCGCAGAGGTGAAGGCCAACTGGTTTTGAGGAATGGTCTGATTAATTTCACGCGGGCGGCCCCCATCGCACAGGAACAGAATTTAACGGGCATCCTGCGTTCAACTGTGACAGGCCACAGACACTGTGTCAGTGGCACAGCGGAAGGCAGCACCATTTAAAAAGAATGGGGGAGGGAGGGGGGAGGGGGGGTGGAGGCCCGTCTCACCAGAGGAGCTCACAGGCGCAAATGCCACATTCTGCATGCATGATCGGCGGCAGAGTGAAACCCGAGGACAAACGGCTTCATGCTATAAATACGACTGCGCCAATACCCGAAAATCACCTGCCGCCGTTTTGGCGCAGCTATACGCTGGCAGATGGGACGTCCCTCGGCTTTGGGACACGTATGGGGGAAAAGGAAGAGAAAAGGCGCTCTGCACACGTGTGTGTGTGGGTGTGTGTGTGAGAGAGAGCAAGCAAGGGGTAGGCTAATCCACTAAGCTTCTCATAAAGCAGCAAGGCTACTGCAACATTTGACCTCTGTACACATAATGACCTTCCACATCAAAGACAGGGAAGGGATGCTTGACCGCCGCGGTCCCCTCCTTTGCAAGGGAACTGCGGGCTGCAGGTCATTGTGCGTGAGCCAGGCACGGCTGTACGTGTGCGTGTCTGCGTTGGCGGCGGCTGGGGGGGTGCTGGGGGATATGCCAATTACGAGAAGCGAAAATACGACCCCCACCGAGACAGGAATGGGCCGGGTGACTCAATCCCAACATGCCCGAAGGAGGTCCAGGAAGGAAGCTTACGAAAGGTACTCTACAAGAACGTCACGCTCCCTCTGCCCTTCCATTCCACTCTCCCAACGACCTTCTCGGGAACCCCCCTTCATATTCCCGCAGCTCTGGTGGAAGTAGCGACGCGCAGAGTGAAGCGGGTCTGATGAGTGCTGTGAACGGTGAACGGATTTAAACCCTTACACAGATACGTAAAGCCAAACCGGCGTCGCGAGCCGCCCCGTACTCAGCATGCGCTTTTTGTCACGCGGACGCACAAAGTGTACAAAACAGATGGCGGAGACACAAAGGTGCAGAGAGAACAATGAAGAGGGAAGGATCGCAGACATCACGGCGACAGGAAAGCGAGAGGGTGATGATGAAGAGGCCACACAATATCCAGTTTAATGCCATAATCACACACTTGACGGTGCGTTGGAGAATGCGGAGAATGCGACTGTGGACAGACCAGCGCAAGCTTTCGGAGCCACGTTTAATTACTCGCGTTCGCGGCCGTCTCAGTAGGACCGTCAGGGCAGGCGAAGCCTTCCGTGACTTCCTTACGCGCTGACAACAGGAAGTAACACTGACGTTGCCGAGGTATTTGTGCGTAACCAAGATCAGCGGGAATCGCTGAGGCGCTCGTCAGCGGGCCAGACGGTCCCCGCGAGAAATCAGCCCGCGCGTCTCGCCGTGCCTAGAATGCCGCCATTAGCATAAGTCACCCTGACGCCTACGCCATCTCAACTAGCACGCGAACGGCGGGAGCGAGGGCTCGCGACGTAACCACAGGCCAGGGATCACCTTCAGAGGACAACGTGAAAAACAAGAACAGGAAGTGGGTCGGTCCGACCCCCTTAATTTGATCCATGGCGTGTGGAAAACGCCAGCGATGGCAGGGGGCTGGGGGCTCCTCATTATTTACAATGGTCACGGCTGGAGTGGTGGGGAAAAAGGCACCGGCACACGCTTAGCGCCCAGGGATCGTTTTACAAGCCTTCCCTGCCACCACGGCACCTTAAACGAACCAAACCAAACACCCATCCCCCCACACCACACATCATAATGAACAGAGGGAGGGGCGAAGAAGTGTGTGTGTGTGGGGATTTTATTCAGCATGTTGCTCCAGCTGCTCGAAGAAGAGCGCCGCTCGGAACGTAAAAATGTGTCAATAATTACCGAGGGGGAACGCGGCGTTTTGCTGTTCCGTGGCGAGAAACTGGCGGGGCGGGTGGTGCCGGGCCTGCTGCGGAAGCCGCGTGGGGATGCGTGGAGCGCAGGGTGGAGCGCAAACAGGCCCAGCAGCTCGGGACGTGGCAGAGACCAAGCGAGAAGGCGGGGAAATGATTTTTAAAAAATCGAAATAACAAAACAAGACGAGAACGCGAGCCCCCAGCACACACGTACGCAGCACTTCCCTCACACATGGCCGCCGACGCGCCCATTTGAATAAGAATGAGAGCCGCATTTCATGACTGGGCAGAGAATGCGACCTCTTGTCCTCGGACACTCAAACTGTAGAGCCCCGCAAACACCCGCGGCCCCAGGGGGTTCGGACAGAGAATGCCGAGGAGGAAGGAGCGGAGAAATAAGGGGAGGGGCAAGACTCTCGTTTAGTGGCGAAGGCATGCCGGTTAAGCAGGAGATGGGCACGAGCAATAAAATTTTATGCTACAGGAATTTGAGGGACGTGACACAGAAATGATTGATCCTGAACCCAGGAGAACAGAAGGCCCTGAACAGTCAGGTTGAACTTTTTCGGCCTTGTATATGTGGCTTCTGTGGCGACTGCCTTTTTCATGCTACGCTGAAATGGTACCCTTCATTACCAATCAAACGTGACCAACCCAAACGTCACAGGTTCAAGTCCCACTTACTTCCAGGATGACTTGACCTGAACACACGTTGTTCTGAAGAGGATCTTCACAGAGGATCTTCAGATAAATACAGTAAACTACACATTTGTAGTTCAGAAAGAACTCAAAAGAAGGGCATCTGTCAACCTTATAGAGATTTGGTGGAAGGGGGCGGTCCTCGCATCCTAGCTGATTTCTCCGGAGACATGCGGAGTGCTAACTAGGCAATTAATACCAAAAAAAAAAAAAAAAAAAACCCTCCTTCAAGGCGTAGACAGATGTCCATCACTTCCATCCCACCTGTCACCTGTTAAAATCCTCCCGAGGGAACGCAGGCTTTTTTTTTGCCACACCAATAACGACACCATCAGACCAAAAGCAAAAAAAATGAATGACAAATAACCCACATCATGAACCTGGCTTCACTCCGTTTGCCCTACACTTGTGAGGTAGGCGTGCACAGCGCAACAATGAGTCCCCCCTACATACAAAGCGCAAGTATTTCTGTCCCTGTTCAAATCTGCTATGTGCGTGTGCCATCCGCTCAGCCACGCATGCCTTGTTGTACAGTTTAAATGACGATCAAGTTCACTTTGACCTTTGACATGTGTGTGTGTGTGTGTGAGAGAGAGAGAGAGAGAGAGAGAGAGAGAGAGAGAGAGAGACCATCTCACATCTTGAATGTATTTCTTCCCGTAGTATCCGCTATTTCTATTTAGACACGTGAGTAAAGGTGCGCTACTGTCCCGAACACCCTGCGGGCTTTTAAAAGGGCGCTTTTCCTGGACTTTAAGCGTTTCGAGCAGCCGTCTGACTTATATGATGTATAATGGAAGCGCGCATATAAATAAATAAGCAGAGGCCGACAGCGATACTTCGCCGTGTTGCTGGGGGTGGAAACGTAATCCGGTGTGACCCGGTCGCTGACCTCCCGCCGCGGGTACAGAGCAGACAGGAGCTGCGGCGGCGGCGGCGGCGGGGACGGCGGCTAGGCTAAAGCGGAGCTAGCGCTGTCCAGCCCCCGCGCCGCGACAAAGTGCGCAGGGGGGTGGTGGCCTCGGGGACAAGTACTTCTTCCTCATTGTTTTCAGCGCTACGAATAACGGCCAGATTTTTATATATAATTTTTTTTATATATATTATTTTTTTTAATTACCTGTAATAGTATACATCGCTTTTGCCAGCGCTGAGCCCAGACTTCCGGATCACTTCTTCTTTTTTCCAACCCGGGGGCAGAGCCGGGCAGTCCATCCTCTTCCTCTCCATGATCATTTAGGGATCTGGGGTTTAACGGCCAGCCCGGCCACCCGAACAGTCCAACGCCACTCGGCTAAACGTTGAGAGGGGATCTCGAAGTTAAAATAACACCTCCGACTCCACAACAAGAGAAAGAGAGAGAGAGAGAGATAGAGAGAGGAAAATAATAAAAGCTGCCCTCAACCTCCAGCGGCGGCCGGTGCGCCGGGTCTTCACGGGCTTTTCCGCGGCTCCCTCATTCGTAAATAAGTCGGGATGGAGCGGAGCAGGAGTGCGGCGCGCTGAAATTTCAGCGTTTTCCCCCCCACACACGCACGCGCGCGCACGCACGCACGCACGCACGCTCGCTCACACACAGACACACTCACACACACACTCACACACACACACACACACACACACTGACCCAGCAGCGTCGCGACCGCACTGGAGCGGGCACCGCCCCGCCTCTGCCGGGCTGGAGCCTCCCTCCGACACCCCCCTCCCGTCACTTATCGGCGGCCCCGCCCCGCGGCGCCTACGTCAGCGGCGTTACGCAACGCCGCCGGGTCGCGCCGGCTGACGCCAGAACTACAGCTGGGGCCGCTGCTGCGCGCGTGTGACGTGTCCTTGCGTCACTGGCTCCGGAACCTGAAAACAGTGGTTTCCAGCGACGCTTTATAACGCAGCAATAAATTGTGTTTGCTGTATGACCACAAGGAATTGATGGCTTTGAACTTTTTCCATTTCTACAAAAGCAAAACAGAGGTTTTCATTTTTATGCCCACTACTAATTGCCCTAAATTGCACCTTGGTTCCCTAGAATTGACAGGAACCTGGGTGTAATCATGGATTGAAATTTTAAAATGGACATGCATAGGGTCTGTAATCATGTTTGTATCAATTTAAGCCCTTTTTACATTTGAATGATTTTGAGATCTCACATGCTTTATTACACCATGGCTTGAGTACTGCAATGCTCTGTATTTTACTCAGTTAGTCCAGAGCATCAAGTTCTTACTTCACTCCACTGGTTGCCGCTTCATTTTAGAATTCAGTTTACCACCAACCAATTTGTTGGTGGCTTTTGAGGCTCTAAATGGACAGGATCCTTGAGACATAATAGGGGATGGTAGTAGCCAAGGGGTAACACACTCGCCTATGAACCACAAGACCCGGGTTCAAGTCCCGCTTACTACCATTGTGTCCCTGAGCAAGACACTTAACCCTAAGTTGCTCCAGGGGGACCTGTAACTATTGATTGTAAGTCGCTCTGGATTAGGGCGTCTGATAAATGCCGTAAATGTAAATGTACATAATGGCCTTCACAAATGCTGTGCCCCGATTATGTATTCACTCTCCGTGTATTTTACATTTTACTTCTTGTGTATATTTGTATGTACTGGGGCAGTGGTGGAACTGCTTTTAAAGTGCTTCTGAAATAAAGTTGACTTGACTTACGTTTACACTTACGGCATTTATCAGACGCCCTTATCCAGAGCGACTTACAATCAGTAGTTACAGGGACAGTCCCCCCCTGGAGACACTTAGGGTTAAGTGTCTTGCTCAGGGAGTAAGTGGGATTTGAACCTGGGTCTTGGTCACAGGTTTCGCTGGACGCCAGCAAGTTAATCAAACTCACCTTGAAAGTGTCATGCAACCAATCAGCTCTATCCACAAGATGCCAATATTGTTGTAACACCCTGAGACAAATAGTAGAATGCAAGCACAAAGGAATGAGGATGATGCAAAGGAAATGGGGCAGTGAAATACAAGTGGTATCAGCTATGAGCATCTAACTGAGATAGTTTATCTCACAAAAGCCACCTTTTGGCTAAATTGGCTATCAAATATTGACATCTAAAGTGCCACTCTGGAAAAGTAACGCATTATGGCCAGTCGATTGTGAATTGGCTCTCTAGGATCAGTCAGAGATGTGTTTCCAAGATGTGGCCTCACTTCTTGAATGTTATCTTCACCACCGACTCCATTAGTGTGTTATTGGGGGATTTTATCAGGCATTGTATTGGTCTCATACAAGTATAATTTGGTGAAAGCTGCAAAGAATGTGCAGGGGGGAAATATGGTGAAATATTTTCTAATTCAACATGGCAGAGACGTGAAGTGCATGGCATGTGAACAATTCAGATAACTGAAGAAAGTGAAGTGATTGTCATTGTGAAACACAGCACAGGGTGCACGCACCTCAGTGGCAACTTGGCCTGATTATGGATCTGCTTCCCTATCCGCCAAGGCCACCACTGCCCCAGAGTGGCTTTAAATAACACTTATTAACATGCTTGCCGCTAATCCTTCTACATTGAGCATTATGACTCAAGAAACGAGCTACAGGCAGTGACAATCCTGTCAGTTCTAGTCAAAGGGCTATCACTAAGCTACAGCCAATCACAGCTAACACTGCTGCCTTCCACCCCCAGCCCATGCTCCAGCCCAATGCTTCCTCAGTTCAGGGAATCCCAAATGACCATGACTCTCTCCACGCACATCACAGGATGTGACAATGAGTTCAGCCTAACAGGCCACAGGGAGCCCACGCCTCTCATTGTTCTGCCTGGGTCGGTCCTGGAGATGCTGCGGGCAACAGCATGAGTCCAGAATCAGAGTGAAATGGCAGACTGAGGTCCATACTGGTCTCCTTTCAGTGAATGTGTTCTGTTGTGCATTTTTTTGCATGTAACAAATCTGTGAGAAAATCGCAATGTGCAACATGGTCAGTAAAGGCAGGTCTTTTATGTTGCTAAAATAAACCTCATTTATTAATAGGTCACGCACAATGGAAAAACCTTAAAAGTCACTTCATAGTCTGAAAGCAATTTGGTTATCATCCATTCATTTTCCGTACTCGCACGTCCAGTTCCGGTCCTTTCTTGTAAGGGAAATCAGGAGGAACAACACAGGAACAAAACAGGGAGAACATGCCCCCTCCATTCGGTCTAATTTGACAGGGTGCTAGGCACGGTGCTGGCACATTGCTCAGCACTGCTGACTTGCCTTCTGGACACCTTGGTGTCTACCTGGCTCAGGCTCCGGTGTTTACATGGCTTTGCTCTGTGTGGCGTGTGTTTGTCGTGTGATTTTTTCCTGTCTTTTTGTACTGGGTTGGCACCCCTCGCTCAACGTGCCTTGATGGGAGCAGTCACCCACAACCTAGATTAAGTATTCATTTTGACATTGGAAAATGAAACACTAGAGGGAGCCAGCAGCCAATATTCAGTGCAGGCGTTATGTGTATTGTATGGTTATCCCAGGAACAGGTTTGTTCTTATGTGTGAGAAGTCACTTTATTTAAGATATTTTAAGATATTTAAGATATTTTAGATAGATTTTTAAATTATAGGCTTTAAATCGTATTAACAATAAGAATGACAGTTATGTTGTTAAAGCATGACATCTACTGGTGGAAAGAAATTGCACAGAAACAGACTACAACACATATGAACTTATGAAACTGGGCTCTCGTTCGGAAATGCTTCCTTAGCACGCAGACACACTCAAACTGGTAGCTAAACAGCTGTGTGATCGATCACACAACTGAAGATCGTCAACATGCTGACAATAAAAAAAAAATGTTGGCCTTTAGTTTTAATTTACCAGACCAGAGTTGTTACGCGATTAAAAATGTGCCTGTCCAGGGAGTGTGCAGAAAGTTCCTCAGACCCTGACCTGGACAGTGAAGAAAATATTCCCTCAGAATATAATATATAAAGACTCCCACACTACACTAATTTATAGTCACTTGCAAAGCACTGAAAGAAATAAGAAAAAACAGTAGTGCATTGTAAATGTTTATTTAGGCAGTTGTGTGTACAAATCTTTTTTTTTTTTTTGTATATATATTTACACAATCAAGAATTTTACACTGGTCAAACCTCATAGTTGGGTCCCTTTCCGTATACCAAGAAAAATAAAGTAAGGATTTTTTAAAGCAGTTAAGACAAAGTCAGCAATATATGCTTTCCCTCCCGACATCTGTTATTTGTTGCTTGCACACAATCACATACCTGGTATTACACCAAGTACTCTACTTATTTTTCTTTTTTGTCCAGAGGCAAATACTCCTAAAGGGTCACAGGCAATAAAATAATGCTTCACACCAGACATTCCATCACCTGTAATGGAAAAGCCCACAGATACATGAGGGTCATGTGATGCACCTTGCTCAACAAATACAAGCACTCAACAGTAATTATTAAGATAAGGCAGCAGAAAGACTGACAGAGGCTAATTTGTCTTTAAGGATAGACACAGATATTTTGTGGTGCAGCAATATATTTGTATTCATAATTCAAGATCATAAATAAGACACCACTTTCAATTAAGAATGCTGCACTTTGTCCACCAAAATAGTCAGTGCATGCACGTTTTGTGCGCCTTCACCAGAAAGAAAAAAATACAGTGTTTCACTACAGTTATGAAGTGCTTCACCGCATATCTAATTTCAGATTGATTTCTACTTGAATATAATTTGTCCATATTTGAGGTCTATCCAATGGTATCAAACTATAATCTAAATAATAATAGAAAAAAGTTAAGAGCATTACATGGAATAAAATATCATCCAGCAATAAAGGATATTTAAAAAATAATAATCATTACAAGTCCATAATTCCCATTATAATGAACTACCCTTACTTAAAGCATTGATAAATATAGTAGATTGAAATGCAATTTTGTGTGTGTGTGTGTGTGTGTATATATACACACACACACACACACACACACACACACAAATAGAAATGTACTGCATGTGGGAAGAAATTCATTCAAACTGTGACAAGACAAATAATCATGATGGGGAGAAAAAAAAAGCTCTATCCAGGGGTATTCAAACTACCGTCGGTGAGCAGCAGGTACTAAAGAAAACTGTGCAAAAGTGCTTCTTGCTTCCTTTAATGCCATCCATCAATTGGGCATAACAGACATCACTCGGAAAGGGAGGGAAAAAAAGAGGTTACCTTAGTCCAAAAGGAATGCAAACCCCTCTGAATACAGTACATCAAGCTCAGTGTATCTCTCCTCAGGTGCACCAGTGGACTACTTACTCACTGTGCACACCAGGGACACAAAAATCTTCGTGAAGAACTGTAAAACCATCTGTAAAATAGTATTCAACTGTGACTATAAAGTGGCTTAGCAATCACCTCTTAGAGATACGTCTTTTTACTGCAGCCCTGTCTGGTGATTCCTCTCTCTACTGCTTCCTCATTCCCCTATCAGAGGGCTAAGCCGTTGCGGTGGTGACACCATGACCCAATCAGAGCTCAACCATGAAAGTGGGATAAATGGAGCCATGAATGCCTGCCCGCATGCTTATTGCTATAAAAGACACTGGGAGAGAAAGATACTGAAGAACAGAGAGAAAGAGAGAGAGTCAGAGAAGGCGTTATGACTGCGAGTTATCGTGCAAGCAGCTTTATGAGGTTTGCGCACATCTCAAAGAACTCAATGGTGTGGCTGCCAGCCCGGGGGTAAGACTCGCCCCCAGTGGAGTCCACAGACGAGGTGAGAGAGGAGGCCAGAGAGCCCTCAGAAGCCTTCCCTAGACCCACTGGTGGGGTGGAAGGGGCAGAGGTTTCCCCGTCACACTCATTTCTCTCGTTCTTATCGTTCTTCAGAGCCATTCTGTAGTTTCCTACTGAGCCAGAGCGGTGAGGTGTAGCAGTCCCAGACTTAGCTTCAATCATATCATCTGTGGGCCCAAACAGAGCGAGAAGGGTTGCAAATGTAAGGATGCAAACATATGAACGACAATAAAATGGACAAAAGTTTTAATCTGACCTCAGAGAACAATTCATTCTGCTTTTATTAAGGAGATCATGTGCTATTACGATCCAATAATAAATGGTGTATGGATACTGCTGCCACAAATTACCATCTATGCTCCTGAAGTCCAGAAGATAGGTCCTACTGTCCACCTGGTAAAGCTGCAGGCTCATCTTGGACTGTGTTCCTGTGACCGGATTCTTCCTGCGCACGCGCAGGTAATACGGATTCACTACCTGCAGAGTCAGGGGTAAACGTGTGAGCTCCTGGTGCAAACTCATAACACGCTAATACAGTAAATATACATTACAGTTAAAATGTAATCCAGATCAATGCTTTTCTCATAACAGCCTGCAATTTCATTTATCTAAAGATAAAGGTTGACACAAAAGAAAAATGTGCTTTGGTTATTAGAGTTGCATACAGGCTGTGACATTGAGACTGATCTGGCAGGATTTCACAGTCCTTCAAACGGCTTGGTAGACAGCAGAAGAGAATAAACAAAAAAGAAAGTGACCCCCCTGTCAGGAAGAGGAAACCACTCATTTCCTCAGAAAAAAAGCAGATTCATTTTTTCCAGTCAAGCTAAACAAACACCATCCTGCATGCAACAGAACAGTCTTACTAGCTGCTGGGCTCTTTTAGTAAAGGAGAGACTCAATAGCTCCCATGACTAGAGTTGATATGAAATCTAATCAGCAGGGCTTCCATTATGAACTTAAACAATTGGCTGTTCACAGTAAAGCTTGCTGCATGCAGGTTCGAGTGTTTTGTACTCAAATGAAGATGAGCTGTAACCATTTGATGGAACTTGCCCTGTGGATGGTCATAGTGAGCAGGTACCCATGCAAGGGAGAGAGATGAACCATCCTGTTAATATTAAACAGGAACAGGTTGTGGCCAGCTTTCACTAATTTCTCACAAAAGGCTAATTATATACTTAGATTAGACATGAACTCTTCACACACAAAAATTAAACTGTGCTGGGCAAAGGCCTGATTTTGATTTGCAAAGTACTCACCACTGTGTCATTACATTTGAATTGTACAAGAACCTGTTTAACCAAAGGTAACTTTAAAAGGTCCCATGACATGAAATTGTTTTTGCTTTTATATAGGTCTTAGTGGTCCACTAATACAGTATCTGAAGTTTCGTTCTGAAATTCAGCCTTGGTGCAGTTACAGTCACTTTTATCCAGTCCCGCAATGAGAATTCCAAAGGATGCACAGTTTCTGTGTGTTTGTAGCTTTAAATGCAAATGAGGAGGAGAGCGGCAAATAGAAGTGAGCAGGCATTTTGCGGAAATGATGTCATCAACACCATTCACCAACCGCAATGTCTCCCAAAAAAAAACAAAAAACAACAGAGACAGGCTAACTCATTTTAATGTTAAATAATCTCAAAGAGTGAAATTTTCATGTAATGGGACCTTTAAAAATGCTCCAGACTTACAAGCCCTTGGTTTAAAGGCCTACAACAGCTGTCTGAACCAGTCGCATTTCTATATCTCCTCACAGTCCCTCAAACATTCAGACAAAAGGCTATTCCATGTTTTTCTGTCCTTTTTCTCGCTCTAAACACCTCCTCATCCCTCACTTACCTTCCACTCATAATCCAATTGCTTCATAGCCCGACACACTTCGCTCATGATATCATTGGGCCTGCTCTGGCTGCGGATGCCAAGATGCCACTTGGCACGTCTGACGCCCATGTGCTTGGACTTTTGGGGGTTTAGTTCGTCTAAGGTGTGTCGTGGGCGGGGCTGGGTCTCAGCAATTAAGAATGGCACACGCTCTGGGTGGGGCTTTGCTGCATGGTGGGCGGGGAGATCATCCAAGAAAGAGTCTGGTGGGCTGGAGGCCAGGTAGAAGTCTTTTGCTTCGCTCATGATGCGCCGATTATCAATGATGAGGTGATATGCTACAGCCAGGGGGTCCTGGTGGTTCCGGCTAGGAATGTTAAGGAAAACCATATGGAAAGAAGATAAAAAATCTGCATTTAAGAAATAAAGGTCTAACAAAACCATTTTGTTTAAGGCTAACTTATTCACATGTTTCAGGCAAGACTAAAGCGTTCTTACTATGCTGGTTATCATAGTAAATCACTCTGTCTACCCACATACCCAGAGACAAAGACTAATGTTTTCCACTTGTGAAGAAACCCTCCAAAATTTTAGAGTTAAGTTGCAAAAACTAGTGAATGATAAACAACTGTTTATTACAAAGGAAAAAGGAAGGTTTGTGTGAACGAGGTGAATTTTGACTGCACCTGTAAAGGCAATTGAGCACTTCCTCCTCAGTGCACTCGAACTTCTCACACACTTCCTTCAATGCCTCTTCATCGATCATGTTGCTGCTGTAGGAGGCATCCTCTGGGAAGAGATACTTGGGCAGGTCCTGCTTAAACCACTCATCCTCCCTGCAGGAGCAGTCAGGGTGAGTCATGATCATAAGATTTCTTAGCAAAATACTAGATTCTTATAACAACAACACAGGCTGACCGAATCTCTTTGATGGTGGCCCTCTTCATTGGGTCCACCAGCAGCATGTGCTTGAGGAGGCTGATGACTGAAGGGTTCAGGTACTGTGGCGTGAAGAAGATGCCGTCGCAAATCTTCTTGAACAGTGTTGGCACGTGATCGTCATCGAATGGCAGCGTCCCGCACAGCAAGGCATATAGAATCACACCGCTGCTCCAGATGTCCACCTCAGGTCCAGCGTATAACCTTCAGAGGAAAAAAAGACCTCACTAAAATAATCAGAAACATCACTAGCCACTAGGAGTGTGTATTGGCAAGGATCTCTCAATACGATACGCATCACAATGCATGGGTCACGATACGATTATGTCATAATTATGATACATATTTGATACTGTATATATTGTGATATACTATAGTTCATTGAAAATGTAAAAACAGAGCTGATATACAAGATGCTGTGTATGAAGTGTTAATCACATTACATTGATAATTAAGCCAAAACATAACTCAGAAAAGGACAATTTGTATACAACAAAATCAATATTTGATCTCCCTGTACTAATATATCCATGTAAAATATCTAAATATATTGCTGTATTGATATTTTCGAACACCCCTACTATCCACAAGCATTTTTGTTTTATTATAGTATTAGTAGTTTTACAGCAATGTCATACCTTCCAGAGATGACCTCAGGAGCTGCATAATTTGGAGAACCACAACTTGTTCGAAGAAATTCCCCATCTGACATCATATTTGACAAACCTTCAAAAAAAACAACAAAAAAAAACAGGTTAATCATATCAAAGAAAATGCAACTGTGGTTCATTAGAATGCAAATCACCATAATGCATGGACACGGACAATACAGACCACAGAAGTGAACTAAACATTAGTCTGCACCAGTGATAGGAATAACAGTGTTACCACAAAAAAAAAATCCACAGGAGAAGGAAAGTGTTTATTTTCTTTGGTGTGGGGCAAGACAACTGCCAAAGTAATGATAATTGGCTAAGATTGAGTTAAACTTCATGGTAGGCAAACCAGAGGCAGAAGTGGGTGCGTGTGTTTACAGGAGTTGAAACGTAGTGTTTTACAGTGAAAATACAGAAATGACTATTTCCTTGATGACATTAAAGGTAAGAATGTACATGTTGAATGCACATTATGCCCTTTATTATAACAATTAAAATCTGATGAAGCTTGAGATGATGAAAGGAGCTTCATCAAAACTAGTGGCCAACAATGTAAAAGTTGATGGGATCATAAACCTCGGTAAAGAAGGAGGAGATGGAGCATCCACATTTTGACATATTTGAATATTTTAAGTTACTTTTGTTTGAGTTAGTAACTCAGTTACTTTTTGAAAGTAACTTTAACTAATTCATTTTTAAGGTAACATGCCAACCAACTGATCTGCACAGAAAACAGCGTAAAGTTGAATGAAACCTTGATTTATATGATTTCTACTTTTACAGTGACCCCCACTTTAAAGCTAATCTTGGACTAATTCATGCTTTTGTGTCTAGTCCAATGGAAAATGAAATGATTTTGTTACTTTCATCTCTACACAGGCCCAGGGTGACCTAATCCTTACCAAAATCAGCTATTTTGGCATTCATGTGAGCATCCAAAAGGACATTCTCTGGCTTGAGGTCTCTGTGCACCACCATGTGCCGATGGCAGTAGTCCACTGCAGAAATGATCTGCTGGAACAACCTTCTGCTCTCCTTCTCATCCAGCTACAGAGAAAAACAAGCAGACCTGATTATCATACTGGATTTAAAGTGCAGACACGTTTAGAATATATTGTGCAACAGTACAGCTGTGGGTATTTCTGACAAAAAATGCGATAAACATTCCATACCTTTCCATTTTTACAGATGTAATCAAAGAGTTCCCCACCAGACACATACTCCATCACCATGAAGATGTCCGTGGGCGTGCTGATCACCTGATATCTGGTAGAGAAATTAATTATTAAATATTCTAATAACATAATCCATCTTGTCAGTAAATCATTTATATAAAAAGTGGAAAGACCAAGTAAGTAAGTAAATGACAGGAACCAAAGTACGTCCATCACCTCAAGCAGGGCTAGGCTTATCATTGTGTTAACAAAAAGACTGTCAGAGCACCATTATCAGTAAGTCATGAATAAGGACGTTCGGGACTGTGGGTCTGACCAAAAAAAATTTTGATCTGGGGACTGGATCTGAATAATGCTGATCTAGAGATTAAACAAGGTCTGTTTACCTTTGCAAAAAGTCAAATTGTGGGATGATAATTGTTTTGGTTCAGATTCAAAGGTTCTGATTCTGTTGAATCAAACTATACATAAGTCAATTAAGTCACAAATCAGAATCATTACTAACAGAATAAAGGTTGAGGAAATTGCTTGCATAGGTCCTTATTTGTCCAGCCCCCCAATTACTCTTAATTTCTTGCACTTCCTTTTCCCTAAAGCTCTGGAACATTTCAAAGAAAACATGAGCAAAAGCACTGGTCAAGGTCACTGGGGACGAAACCCCGGAAACTCCCATCAGAAGGAACCCTCTGTGGTCACATGAAACATTAAAAACCACAACAGTGATGTCAAAAGGGGAAAAGTCCAGTCTTTACATAGTGTGGATTAAAAAAATATCATTTTGGAGACAAATCCTAGATAAACATGATCATGAGCAGGGTGAGCAGGAGATGAAAGGCATTTCAACATACAATGTGCAAGAGAATATTGCCACACCTCTGCATCAGAAAAGTACAATTTACACACACACACACACACAACAGAATGGTCACACAAGAAAGGCATGGAGTAGCCATCACCAATCCCCGTCAGCCACCCCCATTTCTTACAGTTTAATGATGTGAGGATGTCGGAAGAGCTTGAGGTTCTGAATCTCCCTGCGGATCTTCCCCACTACATCCAGGCTGCGGATCTTCTGCCTGTTGAGGATCTTCACTGCCACTTGGTGCTTGGTGAGCTCATGCTGCCCCACTGCGGATGCCAAAGCAAGCGTTAAAGCCAAGAGGCGGCAACAACACCTTCTCACTGACACAGACTTGGCTGGTGGACAGACACTGGGGGACTGCGGAGCAAATGCAAATCAATGCACATAAGCAGCGCGACAAAGGAAAAGACTGGCAGAAAAGAAACGGCAGATGAAATTTGCAAAAAATAAAATAAAAATCAAAACCTGCAGCTCTGAGCACAATAATCCATGCATCCCATTAGTGAAATACTAAAAGGTGCAACCAGTCCCATAAAACCTTTTTGCCACTAAAACAAATGCCATAATGAGAAAACTAGCAGTAGCCATGAACGTAAATGTAACTGGCTAAAATGCTCATTCCACACAATCACAATGGATTTGGTTGGCCGGATGATACCTGATCAACACCAGCAAAATCAATACCCTGACCAAGTGCATCAGTGATCAAAACACAAGGAGTCATTTCCAAATATGCACCCATAACTTTATGTTAAGGTGAGTAAGATATAAAGTAAATTCTGCAATGTAAATGACAGGATCAAATAGCATGATAAAGTCTATTAAAAGATCAAACATCAAGGAAGTTAAGATGCTCATCCTGAAACAAGTGAAACAGTTGATGGATAATCTCTGCACACAACCAGCTTGTTACTCTAACAACTCTTCACACATCATAAGATCTGATAATTAGCATTCAAAACACACTCATGATGATAATTTTTTTTTGTCAAATAAGCAAAAGTGCAGAGGACCACAGGTAGGTCTTAGTTGCTAAGGTCACTGTCTGCCCGCTTAAAGTGTAATGAAGTTGCATTAACTTAGCATCTGAATAAAGTGATCGAAAATACCGAGGTATGGTTATGTATGAAGCTACCGCAGTGCAGCGATTCCTGGTCCTGTAGGCCAGAGTGAAGGTCAGGTGTCCCAATGGCTGAATAATAAGTAAGCAATCTAGGTTGGAGAAAAAAAAACCTGGAAAAAGCCCTTCAGGACCAGGATCGATAAAAACACTGAGCTAAAGTAAATACAGTGTGCTCACTGGATTCCGGCTGTTGGATATAGACAAGAGAAGAAACTTAAACTGGTATTCACATCGAAATTATTAGTGCATGCGAAGCAGAAAAACAGAGAGGAGAATCCCATCCACACTCTAAAATAAAAAGGTACAGTTCTTAAATAAAACCACGCGTTTCTATTCAGGCGAGAACTCCACCGTGACGTCACGCAAAGAACGTCGCCCATGTTTGTGAACTGTGACGACATCTGACGAAACCCTGGTGCCAAATTACGTCACGTTCAACAAAGTTACGTTTAAATGGACACTCGATTTAAACGTTTAGGTGAGCTGTAAACTGTGAGAAGGACATCTGCAGGAGCGGGAGAACAGCAGCAACAAAAAAAAAAACACGCAAAGAGCAAAAAAAAAATAATAAACTAAAACAGCCGGACATACAGTAAATGTCCCGGGCGCGTCGTTTCAGCCGGGTCGCGACGGCTGTCTTGTCAAGTAAAACTGCTCTCCGGACGGGCCGACCGGCCAACAAGTGCTGGTGAGGATTAAGTGCAGAGCCCGTCGGGAGGTGGCTAGCGTTAGCCCGGCTGCTATCTCACGACGGCACTCCCCGACATTCGCTCTGCAGCGTCGGGGGGGAACAAACGTTCCGACGTACCCTTGACTTTTCCAAACGTCCCCACCCCGAGCGTGTCCCCGAGGATGTAATGTCCAATCTTCACCCGGCCTTCGTGCTTCTGCTTGTCCGTCGCCATCTTCGCCACAGGCCCTACCTGCAGGAGCGGCAGGCTGACGGAGACAGACGCGAACCAGTCCGGGTGAAGCGAGGAACCGGCTACGCCGAGGCAGCTTCCGGTCGACGTCAAAATAAAAGCCCGCCCACAGTGAACGTTTGGTCGGTCTGCGTGACAAAAGCACCCGCTGAAAAGTCAAACGCAGCCATGGGTTGCTTTTCTCAGCTGTATCAGACATACGGTCCTGGCCAAGAGTTTTGAGAGCGACAGCATTTCTGGTTTTCACAAAATTTGCATGCTTTCATGTTTTTAGATCGTTTTGTGAGTTGTTTCTGTGGTCTATTGAGATATAATTATAAATAATAATATTGGCAATTTAAATAATAATATGGCAAATAATGAAGTTTATGCAAAGACTCAATATTTGCGGTGTTGTCCCAAGCCTAGCGGTTGAGGAAACGGCCCCGTAATCAGAAGGTTGCCGGTTCGAATCCCAATCCGCCAAGGTGCCAGTGAGCAAAGCACTGTCCGCACACACACTGCTCCCTGGGCGCCTGTCATGGCTGCCCACTGTTCACTCAGGGTGATGGGTTAAATGCAGAAGACAAATTTCACTTTGTGCACCGTGTGCTGTCCTTCTGTGTATCATATGTGACAATCACTTCACTTCTCACTATGGGTGATGGTTAAAGGTAGAGGACACATTTTGTTGTGTGCACCATGTGCTGTGCTTGTTTCACAATCACTTTCACTGTTGAGGTCTAGAGATGTGTCTCTTTCTCTGTACACATAATGCCATTGATTAAATGAATTTTCGGCAGTTTTTGTTATGTTAACAAAAATGCTGGCTACCTGGATATAAAATTAGTTTTGTTTTCACTGGCTTGTATTGCAGCAGAGTGCTGTATACTCCCTATTCCCAACTGTACTTTTACCAAGGATCTGCTCAACATTCAGATCCCTCTTCTCTACCATTGTTTGGCAACACTGTTGTGAATTGAAATTCATAGCTTTTTACATACTTTTTAAATAAGTGGTTAGAATTTTGAGACAGATTAATATATACAAATGACATGAATTTTGTTAACTTTATTGTATTTAAATGTTCATTAAAAAACTATTAGGTTTCAAAATAGACATTTAGAATTTACAGGTCAAGTACCAGTTTTATATTTTAAGAGATTGTGATACTACAGAACAATGACTGGTACATTAATATCATTAATATCCATCATTTGTATTGTAATCATTACATTATTCAGCAACATACACATTTACAGAAATACCACATGATTTTACACATTCAGGAGTGCAGGATGTGTATCGTATTGCAAAATTTGAATTGTAAGTTCCTTTGCTCTTTCATTTTAATTCCCTGATGTTCCACTGTTTAAGGATTTCTTCGGCTGCATTTAGCGTTGCATTCTCCTAATTAAACAAAAAAATTAGAATGCATTGGTATGCACACTGAACTTTCTGAAAACATAAAGTTACAATTGACAGTAATTTTTTTAAATCAGGTTACCTTGACAAAGCAGAACCTGATGTAGTTTTGGAAGTCTTTTTGGTGTTCTGGGCTGTAAAACGCTGACACAGGGATAGTTGCCAAACCCTTAAAAAAATGTAAATGTAGATAATGAAATTCAGATAGACATAGCATATTGTTCTTTTTGTCACTGTTACAGACATTCTAATGGTGATTACCTTCTCTTTTATAAGCCACTTAACAAATCTGTAGTCATATGGTTCATCTTGAGCACTTGGATCATTGAAGTCTACCTCTAAAAAGCACATATAGAAAAAACATTTTAAACATAGAACAGCGTATCTTATTATAAATGTAAAGTTCTTGTTATTTAGATCAGGACTAGGGTTTCAACAGTTCCCTATATGTACTCACTGAGGCTGGATATATCTGCAATCATAAAATATCCTCCCTGCGGCAGTATCGGCTGCAGACCTACGCTTTGCAGACACTGAGCCAGTCTAAGACGTTTATGATGCAGCATCTCAGGCAGCTGCTTAAGGTAACTTTCCTTAGTGCCAAAGCAATCATACTCCCTCTGAAATCCAACTGCAACAGCCTCCTAAACAGTAACGATATAGTTACTAAGAAACAGAAGGATGAAATATATTTTTCGAGACCAAACATGCAGCCTGATATATGGATATACATGCATTAATCTATGTAAACATTGGTGCAACTCGGCCGCCTTGCATTTTCAACATGTATATATTGGTTAGGAAAATGAGTGCACCATGAAAGACACAAGGAGGTGAGCTTGACCTGCCCCCTAGTGGTGACGATTAGTCTTCCTGTTGACAACAAACTGTATGTACACACTCACAAATTAATTTAAGACAAGTATATCCATTCCTAGGCAATCTATCTTTCATCTCAGCAGAAGCTCCTTACCTGTGCTGCAGTGGCAGAGTGATAAATAGAGTTCTGATGAACTGTCTTCAGGTGTGTCATGACTCTCCTTGGTCCCACTGCCCAGCCCACCTGTGTTGCAGACAAAATTCATTGCTATGAATTCAACATTTGAACCACTGAACACACAACTGATGCAACTAACCTTCCATCCAGTGGCACTGAAGGTCTTCCCTGCACTCCCAATGGTCACTGTTCTCTCCCACATTCCAGGAAGGCTGGCTACAAAAGAAAACATGGACTTCAATGATGATTTTACATTTTATTCAGGAAGATTCGCCAACAACAACAGTTCTCACCTATCTTCACATGTTTGGCTCCATCATAAGTCAGCCACTCATAAACTTCATCACTGATACAAACCACGTCATGCTTCACACACAGGTCTGCAATCACCTGCAGTTCCTCCTTCTGGAACACCTGGACCAGGTGAGGGTTGGAATCAAAAGCATGTTAACATACTAAGCATGAGCATATTTATCTACATGCACACTTCAGGCAACTTTCTGCACACATTCTCACCTTCCCCAGTGGGTTGTTTGGGGTGTTGATCACTATGGCTTTGGTGCGAGGAGTGAATTTACCCTCAAGCTCTTCTGGCGATAATATCCAATCAGCACTGGACAGCGCCATGCCGCTGCCTGATCGCTGAGGCCAACACACACAAAACAGGGATTAGAGGACAGACATGGCTATACAGTCACATAAGCTTGCTGTTGTATGCTTCCGCTTCTCAATTACACAGAGGAAACAGTAGGGCTTTGGCACAGATTTAAAGCAGCTTCTGATTTACTCACAGGTCTTAGGGGCACATAGACAGCCGTGCCTCCTGCCATTTTCACCATTGGCTGGTAGCAGTCAAAGAAGGGCTCAATAATAATCACCTGACAAGAAAAAGCAGCAAACTTTACAAACATCAATTACTCTGTATAATCGGACGTATAATCCATGTAGTCAGAATTACCTCATCTCCCTCATCAATCAGTGCCTGAAATGAGCAGAATAGTGCCTCGTAGGCCCCCACCGTCACCAAGATGTCCTCCCAGGGGTCTATGTCCCTGCCCAAAACCCTTCCGAAGAATTTTGCCAGGATTTTCACAAGAGGTGGATGACCCTGCAGATAAACCGGAATATTTTTTTTTACATACACACACGGCAGTGCTTTCCATGAGCTGTAAATGGCGCATCACGGTGACATCGGCCTTACAAAGGCGCGGGTATACTGGTGCATGGTGCAACCGCCACCCACTGCTTTGCAGAAAGCCTCCTGGATAAAGGCGGGAGGGGAGAAGTCCGGAAAGCCTTGGCCAAGGTTCACAGCCTTGTAGTCTGCAGCCAGCTGGGTGAACTCCACCCTGCAGGGACAGAAGCACGGAGGAAGCACAGGCACATGCCATCGACATGCCAGTTAAAGATGAAGAGGTGCGGGAGGAATCGTCACATTACCATATATTTTTGTCGATGCCCTCGAGCCGCCGGGCGTGCAGTTGGCGAGACATCGTGACCTGAAAGAGAGTGAAACAGGAGACGCTCCAGGGTGAACTGCGTTTGGCCGAACGGGAACAGCGGCCCGTGAAACGCCCACCTTGGTACGAAACGCGGACGGTGTTAGAAATCTCCCGCAAACGGCCGCCGTTCTCAACATTACCAGAGTGCACCTTGAGGAGACATGCACATACCCGTTAACATGCGACGCGTGACGCGCTCAGTCACATTTAAACCCGGTTAATGTTTTATCGCGGCTTGCTCTCCGCGTCACTTCACTTCGAAGCGCGACAGTGCCGTTAGCTTCCAACTCCCTCTCGGTCATCTCGGTCGCTCGCTCTTTAACCTCGCAGGCGAGCAGCAGGACTTCCCAGCCGCCGTACCTACTCCAGCAGGGACGCTCCTCTCACGTCGCTTCCACCTGAATTCCTGCCGCCGGGAATTGTCGCGTCACGCCCCGCCCCCCGAACATCCGGGAACCTTACAGGCACTTCCGGAACTGCTAATGCTAACGTGTGTCAAAGCAGAATGGTTGTGTGTCATAAAGTTCATTTTTAAAATCGGCTCAGTAATCAGCAGGTTGCCGGTTTGAATCCCGACCCGCCAAGGTGCCACTGAGCAAAAAAAAAAAAATGGCTGTCATGGCTGCCTACTGCTCAAGTCCTAATTTTGAGACGTTCCAAACGCATGTGAGATTCACAAAAGACAACGAAACATGAGAAATTAAGGGAAATATTTATATACAAGAGTACAGGACACCTCTACACTGATTTCATGGTGGGAAGTGCACCAAGCAAGCTCCATATACATGTTCTTCATCACTGCAGCGCAACCTTCTTGAGATCTTCGGGAAGAACACGGCCCTTCTTCCTGGCCTTTTGCTTGCGATTCTCTTGCTTGTCTTGCTTTCGTTTCTGGATGTTTTTTCGCCTCTTGTCCTGGCGACGCTGCATCTTGTCCAGCACCTGTTGGCTTCTTTGGTTCCATTTCTTTTTCCTCTGCTCTTCCCTCTTCTCCTTCTTCTTCAGCGAGGCACGAAGGAGGTCCTCGTTATCTTTGATCTTCATGCCCTCAGCCTTGTAGAGGCTGTTGGTCCACCTCATTTTGTCCTCTTCTTTCTTGGCCTTCTCCTCGTCTTTTTCTCTGAGCTCTTCAAGCCGAGCCTTCCTCTGTTCCACTCGAGTCAAAAGCTGCTTGTAGTTTCTCCCAGTGAGAGGTGTGAGGCAGCCCTTCACTCTCTTCTTTTTCTCCTTCTTTTGTGTGGGTTTGTCCGTGTAATTCTCCCCAGTCTCCATTTTGTTGAAAATAATGGTTGCAGTGTCCCTTTCTGGTTTTACTGTGGGAGCAGGCTGAGGTGCAGGTGCATCTTCTATTTTGTCCACAACCCCATTGCTGCTTTTTTCCGCCAGCTTCTTCAGTCGCAACTCTTTCTTCTTCCTCTTCTTACGTTCTCTCTCTTGCTTCCGCTTCTCTCGCTTTTTTTGAACTTCCCCTGAGGAGGGATCCTTGGGAGGACCCTGGGTGAAAAAGGAAACGAGCCATAGATCTTAAATCTCTACTGGACAATACTGTAAGTAACACAGGGACCAAAACAAAATTGTGACGTCTCCATGTCCCTCCCACCCACAAAGCATATGGCTTATATACCTGGCCGCGGGACTCCTCAATCTTCTGGTGAAGTCTCTGTTTCAGTATATCTCGTACAGAGAAGTCTGTGGCTGCACACATGAGAAAAATAAAAGATGATCAGTGTCTTTATATTTCATGCAAGTTGGAACACCAACTGATTTATCCAGTAACAAACTTGTAAGGCAGCTTATTTTACCTTCCGACTTCAGCTTGCTAGGTCCATTGGTAAGCGTAACGTTTGTCGTCTCCTCGTAGCTCTTTTTCAGGCCGGGTGTCCTGGGGTTGGTTGGGATGGCAGGTTGCTGGCCACATTTTCCTTTTGCTTTTTTTTGTTCCTTCTTCTTCTTCTTTGAAGGTGCAGCTTCGTTGCCAGCCCCTCTGAACGGAACTGTGTGCGACGCACAGGGGAGTACCATTTACATTTACAGCATTTATCAGACGCCCTTATCCAGAGCGACTTACAATCAGTAGTTACAGGGACAGTCTCCCCCTGGAGACACTCAGGGTTAAGTGTCTTGCTCAGGGACACAAAGGTAGTAAGTGGGATTTGAACCCGGGTCTTCTGGTTCACAGGCGAGTGTGTTACCCACTAGGCTACTACCACCCACGTGATCAAGAATCAGACCGATAATCAACAAGATCACAAAGTTCAGTAATCAGCCTCCCTACAAAGGGACCAAGACGACACCGAACAGAAAGAATATTTACCAAACGGCCGTTTCCTGGCGTCTCGGTTCTGGAATGGCCGCGCTCGGTGGGTAAATTTCTCCAGGTAGTCGCACTTCTCGGCCAGACTGGTCATCTTGCAAGGCTACAGGTCTTCAGCAGCTTCATAAAACAAAGTAAAATAGACCGTGTCCCTTCGTATTTACCTGTTACCGGTCCGGATTAAAACGTTGGTCAGTATAAAGTCCAGCACCCCTGTGCCCACGGAGGCTGCATCAGCGCGTCCTGTATCAGAAATAAACGAGTTGGTGAAAACGCGTGTGAGATCCGCGCATGCGCAGTCGGCGCCGGAAATGGTTACATCGAAACGGTTCCCCCCTCTGGACGTTATGCAGTCGGCCTAGAACGAAACGTCTGCAGCCATGAGCAGCGTGAAGTCCATGCTCGCGTTTTCTAGCGGTTCTCTAAGGACAATCCAAAGAAAGTTATTCTTGGCACAGACACGCGTCTGTCCCTCCTGGAGGACGCTGTTCGCGCCCAGGCGGCTCTGGCCCAATCCCGGGTCCGGTATGTTACATGGTGTCTTAGTGCCAAGTGTCTTGTGTTTATTGAGACTGTAATGGCTTTGTTTTTAAAAGGAGTTTTAATAAACGGGGTGAGACGTTCCACGTCCACCGCAGCACAGGCAGAGAAAGGAGAAGATTATTTCCTCAAATGGCTGCTGCTGCTGATTCCTGTCACAACCTTTGGCCTGGGCACCTGGCAGGTATGCGACGCCCCCCGAGCATCTCTGGATGGGTCAAATATAACTGTTTATAAATTGCAATTGCTTGTGCAGATTATTCTGAGATCTTTATGATGTACAATGCTGTTCAAAAGTTTAGGGTTACTTAGAAATGACCTTGTTTTATATGAACAAAACACTGAAATGGGTTTGAGTAGAAAAAATATTACAAATAATAATAAACAGTGAAATAATAATGTAATCATTATTATTCCCAAATTCTCCCACACCACCCCTCTGCTACGTTCCCTCCACTGGCTCCCAGTAGCTGCATGCATCAGGTTCAAAATACTCATCTAGACTCTTCTCTGTCCTGGCCCCTCAGTGGTGGAATGAACTTCCACTCGAGGTCAGAACAGCTCATTCACTGAGTATTTTCAAACGGCAGCTCAAGACCTTCCTCTTTAAATAATATTTAGATTAACTTGTAACTTTCTTATTGTTGAAGTTGTGTACAGAATCTACAACAAGAATGAATCTGAACTGATCACTTCATCAATGGTACTGTTGATGAAGACATGTTGTAAGTCGCTCTGGATAAGGCCTTCTGCCAAATGCCGTAAATGTAATCACATCTGTTCAAGTTCAAATTGATTTCTAACGTACTTTTAAACAATGCAGTTGACCAAAGTGCTGTACACAGACAAAGGGGAAGAGCGAGACAGCAAATAAAACCATATGATAATAACAACCACAAGGAGAAAATATGTGTTTTTAAGGGAGCTCTTAAAAGCAGGAAAGCGACTGAAAAAGCTTGGTCACCCCTAAGTTTCCTCCTTGTCTTAGGGATGACTAACAACAAATGATCTGCTGACCTGAGAGCACGCGAAGTAGTGTACGACTGAAGCAGATCAGACAGATACTGTGGGGCAAGGCCATGAATACGTTTTAAAAATCAATTCCATTAAAGTCAATTCCAATTTTTAAAGGCAATGTAACGATTCTAGAGCTGGTGCTCTAATGTGGTTGTGTCACTTTAGCATTTCATTTCTGTATTCATGTATGCAGATATTCCATCCTTTAAGAGTCATTTCCATCTATTATTTATGTCTAGAGTTTTGAACCATTTCATATTTTTTTCTTTTTTAAAATGACTTGTATGGCAGTATGGTAGTGTATGACAGTGAATGTAGCTTTGTAAATTTGATTGACCTGCAGGTGAGGCGCAGGGAGTGGAAATTAAAGTTAATTGAGGAACTGAAGAACCTGACCACAGCGGAGCCTGTCCCCTTGCCAAATGAGTAAATACATTAACAAAATTTCACCATCACCCGAGAAAAAAAGAGTTAAGACCAAACTCATCCTCCATGTTTTCAAGGCTGTGGCTACATGGTTTAATGGAAATGTGTGTCGATATGTTTGCCCGATAGCTTGATGGAGCTGAGCAGTCTGGAATACAGACGTGTGAGAGTGAGAGGACAATATGACCATTCAAAGGAGCTCTACATCCTGCCTCGCTCACCTGTTGACCCAGAGAGAGAAGCTCGAGAGGCAGGCAGACTGTCCTCCAGTACCGAGACTGGAGCCAATGTCATTACTCCATTCTACTGTACAGACCTGGGGTACAGTTTTTGTTGGTCAGGTATACATTAATTGCGTGTTTTCTGTTAAATCTATGAAAATAACATAACTGTTTTCATGCAGAATCACGATATTGGTAAACAGAGGTTATGTTCCTAAAGACAAGATCAGACCTGAGACCAGAACGAAGGGACAGGTAACATGCACTGTTTTTCTTCAGTCCCCAAAGCTAACAAATTTCGTTGTTAATTCTGAAGTCATCCATGTGTGACTTTTTTTTTTTTTTTAAGACATTTTGCTCTTATATAATGTATCTTTACCTTTAATTATAGAAAACCATGAGTGGGCTTTCTTGCACTTTTGGCAGGTTGCTGATGAAGTGGATGTGGTTGGAGTGGTACGGCTGAGTGAACATAGGAAGCCATTTGTCCCACATAACAACGTGGAATTAAATCGCTGGCACTACCGGGACCTTGAGGTCATGGCGAAGGTCACAGGAGCAGATCCAATCTTCATTGATGCGGACTTTGGTAAAATATGACGTCTCTCAGTATTTTTCTTTTTATACTGCACTTGAATATAGGTTTCGGCTTATAATGAACTTTAACCTTAAGGGAGCACTGTACCTGGAGGGCCAGTGGGTGGTCAAACAAGAGTTACTCTGAGAAATGAACACATGCAGTACATTATTACATGGTGAGTCGAATCACTTCTCTTCAGCTCCCTTGAGAACTATTTGTAAATTTTTTTTTTTTTTTAAATGGACAGGTACAGCCTGTGCGCAGCCACCTCCTACATGTGGTACATGAAGTTCGTTAAACGTGTGATTCATTAAACGTGAAGTGGTTCATGTGGTCCTACTCTTATCTATTAGTTTCAATTTAACGTGAAGCTGATAAGAAAAAAAAAAAAAAAAAAAAGTTACGAAGAATTACATAAAGTTATATTCTATGTACGCTAAAAACTCAGCCACTGGGTATGCATGTGACAGTGCATTTCTTGGTGCCAAGCCCACATGAACGTGGACTCAAATCAGGAATCCTGAATAAAACTTTTACCAATACAGTTACTACTGACAACCAGACTGGTTGATCTGCTGTGAGCCCTAAGCCAAAGGAAGAAAAAAAAAAAAATCCAAATAACAAATGAACCTAATTTTTCCTCTTCCCCAGTTACCTAGATGCTATGTTCTATAATCAATAAGGCATTATCATTGAGATTAAGCACAGACTTAGCAATGAGTGAAATTATAGTAGTGCCAATATGGGCAGTGGCCTAGGGGCAAGGAAGGTTGCCAGTTCAAGGTCTGCTGTTTCTCACCATCAATTCAATTTCATATTACAAAAGACTTGTCCATAATGTTCTTGGTGTAGATGAGTTTTAAATAGCAGAAAAACAAGGGTTAGCTCACAGATCAATATTAATCATAAATGAATGCACAACACTAGTTTCCTTATGGAGTTCAATTGTTTTAATATTAACGCAAAATGGGATACAGGGAGATCAACCCAACTTGGTGGCCAGTTCTTTTGCTTTAGCCTTTTCCAGCTTAGCAATACGGGCTGTGGACTTGGGTCCCAAGATGTTTCCTCCCCAGTGACGACGGATCTGTAAATCGTGAATGTGCATTTCAGTTACCAAGTACACAGTAAGAGTCAAGTTCTTGCAAAATAAGTGGCTGTTGCTCAGGGTTAAAAAGCTCGTATTTTTGATCCACATAGAAGATTCAGGTGAAGAAATTCAAAACATCATTGCACACAACCATATGTCCACACTTTTTGGGCTCCATGCTTGTTTAGGAATCAATGATTTATTGATTGGTACCAGTGCATGGTTATGTCAGTGAATCTCAGGGCACTCACCTCTTCATATCGGTCATTGTAGTTGACCTTGATGGCTTCGACCAGTTTAGCAAGGGCTCCTTTGTCTTCACTGATTAAACAGGAAAAAAACAAAACTAAACACCAATCCTGGCTACAAAACTCTGAAAACCTCCCATTCTTGGTTTCGAAAAAGATAAAAACACTTACGGGTTGGTCTGTGTAAAGGCTACACTGGTGCACGTCTTCCTGTGCACTAGCCTGCCCAGTCTGGCCTTGCCCTTCACAATGCAGTATGGCACGCCCATCTTACGGCACAAAGCAGGCAGGAAGACCACCAGCTGAGACAGAAGATGAACCAGTCACAATGAATACACTTCCCAGAAAACTGCCCTCGGAAATTAAATACATGACTGGTTGTTGCTCAGGGTTAAAAAGCTCGTGTTTTTGATCCACATACAAGATTCAGGTGAAGAAATTCAAAACATCATAGCATTCAACCACTGCCAAGTTCAACCCTATAGAATGTCCAGCTAAGTCGCATTACCTCGATGGGGTCCACATCATGGGCAATAACCACCAGCTGAGCCTTCTTGCTCTCCACCAAGGTGGTCACTGTGTTCACACCTTGACAGAAGTGATTGGGGTGGAAATTATACATCTCGATTTCTGTGCGTATAGATTAAACCCACGGTAAGAGCAATGCCTTACCTGCGCGCAGAACTGGTGGCCTCTTGGTAGGCACATCACCCTTCCCAGCAGCCTTCTGTTCAGCACGGGCAAGCAGCCTCTGTTTCTTTTCCTGTTTGGTCTCAGGTCTGTACTTGTGGGCCAGCTTGAACAGCTGGGTGGCTGTTTGACAATAAGAATAAAAAGTTAAATAAATAAAAACACACTTTGCTCAGATGAAGCCAATCTATGCACAGTGTGCATCAGTGATCTTGGTGGGAAATGTCACCATATACTGTTCTGATAGCAAATATTCTTTCACATCATATGCACAATCTGACTGCCTTCAGAGCAATACATTACAGATTACTTAAGACGTCCAGACGCACTGGCAACTCCTCACCTGTTTGGCGGTCCAGAGCCTGTGTGAACTGGTTAATTGCGGGGGGAACCTTCAGCCTCTTGTACAAGATGGAGCGCTGGCGCTGCAGGCGGATGTAACGTGGCCATTTCACAAAGCGAGTAAGGTCCCGCTTGGGCTGGATATCCTGACCTAGTTAGCAGGGACAAAAAAAAAAAATACATAAAAAAAAAAAGCACACACACGTTACCATAAAACTATACTACAACAAACAATTTCTTTGAACGGTTAAGTGCATCAGCGATCTTGGTGGTTGGCTGTCGGCATCGTTGTTAGGATAGCAAATATTCTTTACATCATCTGCACCACAATCCCAGAAAAAACGGCTCCTCCTAAAATCTACTTCAACAGAACCCCAGAAAACTACTCACCAATGCCAAAGTTCTTGGGCCTCTTCTCAAAAAGGGGGTTCACCACTTTTTTGGCCTCATGCTTCCGGGCCACCGAAGGGGCAGGTGCCACCTTCTTCCCCTTAGCCTTCTTTCCTTTAGGCTGACAAAGGAAGGCAAAAATAAAGAGAGGTTCACAGAGTCAGAAGCCCTCTGGTGAATTAAGCGGTCTGCAAGCGGCTCATGCTCAGGGTTAAAAAGCTCGTATTTACTCCACACAGAAGATTCAGGTGAAGAAATTCAACACATCACTGCAGAAGCCGCCGCACACGCGATCCCCGAGACGGATTCGCCCGGCACATGGAGCCGGCACGATAGCCGCGTTAGCATGTACCGTGGCCGGAGCTAACGCGGCCGGGCTAACCTGACAAGACGACGCAGAAGAAGTGAATTAAAACAAGTCACGAAACGATAGCTCAACAAAAAAAAAAACATCAGACGATCACCTAACGAGCGGCGACGCGCTTAAACAGAAGTGGCGAATCAGGCGACTCGGAACCGTCTTAGGCCGCCAGGGAAAAAGCCACTTCGCTACAGAAGCTTAAGCAAATGGCTTAAAACAGTACCGGTCACGACGAAACAACTATCGGTCACACCGGACGACTGAGCCCGACTGCGTACACAAGCAGAGCGCGTCCACGGAGGCTTTAAACGTCCCGGAAATACTAACACGTCCAAAGCCCACGACGAGCGTTCTACTAAAAAAAAACCTGCTAAACGCACACTCAGCGGGGGAATAAACGCCGGAAAGGACGCGTCGAGCCGCGCATTGAACAGAAGAAAGAAGGATGTTAAATAAAGGGGCGCCGCTCGGAAGATGTTCGGCGATGTAAACGCGGCCGGCCGCGTCTCCGCGAAACGAACGCACACTCACCATGTCGGTTCGGAGGGAAAGGAAGGGAAGGGGATTCTGGGTAATTTAAGTACCGCGACGCGCGGATGACGTGTTTTACACGCGACCGCTGTTTTGGAACAACGCGCGGCTGATTTCTCGTCGTGCTTGCGAATGTGGGTATTTCGCGACTTTTCTTTTTGCAAATTGTTTTCGTCCGGGTTTTGTGTACTCGTTACTACGGAATCGTGCCTCTGGCTGTTAGCTGATCCGCTACGACAGCCATGTGTTTGCACATAAACCCATGCGTGAAAACGTTATATCACCGTGTCAATTAAACACATTTTTCTTTCTACTTGATGTCTAGATTTCGGGGAGGTTTGGATGCTCATAGAGGACCATGGCTACACAGAGAGTGCTCCCACAGAGCAAAGAGACACTTCTCCAGAACTACAACAAGAGGCTGAAAGACGATATAAAATCCATTTTGGATAACTTTACCGAGATCATCAAAACTGCCAAGGTTCGTAGTTGATCGAATGAGTGCAAGCACCTCTGGGTGTTGCTGATAGTGCATGTAAAGAGCAATATCCGATTTGAGTCTACAGATAGAGGACGAGACTCAGGTTTCCAGAGCTACGCAGGGAGAGCAGGATCATTATGAGATGCAAGTCAGAGCAGCAAACATTGTAAGAATCAACCCCATCTTTTCTGCTATAAAATTGATCTGCGGCCTGAAATTGCATGGAATTATTCAGTGGCATGTTTTCAAAAGATTTCCTCTCTTCTTTGTGTTTGTGGGTCCGAGCGGGCGAGTCCTTGATGAAGCTTGTGTCCGATCTAAAGCAGTTCCTGATTTTGAATGACTTCCCATCAGTGAACGAGGCCATTAGCTTGCACAACCAACAGCTACGATCTCTTCAGGAGGAGTGCGACAAGAAGCTCATCTCACTGCGAGATGAGATTGCCATTGATCTGTACGAGCTCGAGGAAGAGTATTACTCCTCCAGGTACAAATAGGCCTCCAGACGTCCCTGCTCTGTAGCCCAAATATAAGCACACACACCATTATGCCTTAAAAGACAACATATTGGAGGCAATGTGCCTAGCTTGTTAAACAGTTAAAAATGATTCTATGATGTAGTAAAATGAATTAGTTACACCAAATGAGACGTGACGACCAAAACACCAAGTGCCTTGGTAATGATGAGTGGTCTTCTATTGCTGTGGCCTGACATAACATTAATTAAGAGCTAATCTGAGGACAGAACGAGAACTTTGCCTTTGTTGGAGTGGAATAGTCACTTATGCAGCATTCGTTAGAAATTGTAAATTCACATCACCCATTTTAAATGTGAGATGGCCGTTTTCTTTATATTACTTCTTTGCAGTTAGAATTTGGATAGTGATTCTTTTAAGCCATCAATTCATTGGTTTCAAAGACAAAAGCTGTATCAAAGACAATGCAATTTTGACTAAATTTAGGGGACTTCAAACTAAATGAATGATAGTATCATTAATTCTGTTTAATCAGTCACTCTCTTTACTATGAAGATCTACACACTTAAGTACACACTTAAGTTAATTGTTTAGCCTGACCGTGGTCCAGTAGCATATATTCTAACCATATTTAAAACTAGTCTTTATAACTTATTATTTTGACCCAGAACATTTTCAGGTTTTATTATTTGTTTTAAACATTTTAATGTCTTAAAATATAAACATGATAATCAGTCCTTTGATTGTGTTTTTTTAATGTTATATGGGTCTTCAGAAGAAAGTATCTGAAATTCAGTTACCTGTGCAATGTAAGGCCATGCGGTTTGTGTTGCTCCCATCATTAGGTCTCATTACGGGCCTTATGTATACACCGATCAGCCATAACATGGCCAAAGGCAGGTAATGTTAATAATGTGGATTATCTGGTTACAGTGGCGTGTAGTTGAGTGATCTAGTCATGGACCAAATTGTGGATCTGATGGCTGGGTCAGAGCCTCTTCAGATGGCTTGCCTTGTTCCCAGTACTAAGAGGTCAGTACTTGTTTCTGTATGGTGAACGATTAAGTGCCTACAGTGGACGTGTGAATGCTGGAACTGAACCATAGAGAGGTTGTGTTGTGGCTAATTGGTGTATACGGGATGCACTGAGACGTCCGGGATGCATAGAAGTCCAGCCGTTCTATGAAAGGAGCGATTTTGTTTGTGGATAAATCTAGGAAGATGTTGTGGAAATACGAAAGGAACACCATGTGCATTCATTTATTAACCTGTTAAATTTAACACCACATTTGCCAGATTCATATCCAAATTCAAAAGAACACAGCACCCTCATGTTTTCATTACTGATTAGAACCATGCCGAATGCAACTGTATTTTTGCTTTAACCTTGTCTAATAATAGTATGAAAAGCTGCTCAAAACAGCTGCACTAAATGTACTCATCATTATGCACTTGATAGCAAATTGTTGCTACTATGATATGTAGGTTAACAATACGTTACAAATCTATGAGAGATGTCTGAGAGATTTTATGTTCATTCACAGCTGAAATGCCAAATAAGCACAGGCAGTGGACAGTCATAATTGTAATCGCTATTGTAAAAAAATGTTTGTCAATTTAAACAACAAACCCTCATGGGATTTTATGTTAAAAAATATATATATATAATAATAAAAGAGAGAGAGAATAAATACAATATTAGTGTCATTTGGTTATTTCATGCTAAACAAGCTTTTTTCTCTCTTTAACCCTTGCTAGGCTTTATGCTACCTTGCCTTTGCTTCTCTATACCTGCATCAGGTCAGAAAACCTGTGCATCTGAAGCACTGCACATATAAGACTTGCATCCATTCAATCTTCCAAATTGGTCCTTTAGTCAATCACCTACCGCTGATTTAAAAAAATATACATAAAAATTTTTCTTAAGACTCTGTGCTTACCTCATTCTTGAGCAGTGACTCAAGAATGAGTTTCATGGGCTACTTTCAGCTCTCCTTTTCTTCCCTCTGTCTGATTCCATGCTTTGTGTGTAATTCTCGGGTGTAGTCTGCTTAACCCTATGTGATTGTGATTTTGTCTTATGGCAGTGACGTAATTTACTGGAATTATTTTAGTGCTGTGAATGACTTTTACATTTTTATAAAGGGGGTGGATGTTGGCAAAGCTGGGGAAGGAGTCGGTTGGTATGCTGTATCCCTGTTTCTGGCCCTCTTGATTTAAGCCAGACAGAGAGGTGTGTAATGTGTATGCACTGTGTGTTTTTGCTCTGGTGAAGCTGCGGGCAGTGGGATGGTGTAGAGCTGCCCCTGTGTGAAGCATTTCGCCGTCGCGACAGCTGGGGATTTTCCGATACTGCATCCGAGCCTGGACACAGTGGCACCGAGGACTCAGACAGGCCTGTCACCCAGGAAGTCATCCCCAGACACCTCAATGGCCATGGAACCACTGGCGGCGACCAATGATGGCTGATTGCACAATTTGTATATTTTTTTTAGCAGAGGACCAGCAAAAATGCTTTCCATGAATGCAGGAATTAAAATAAAGGACCAGGAACAAAACCATGCCTACAGAAGAATTAATTAAACCGGATTTAAATCAAAAGGCACTAACAGCATTATAGAAATCATGCAAGCAGTCAATGCCACTGGTACCATTACAACAGGCTAAGACAGGAGCCAGAAATTAACATCAGTATTTGTTTAATGTTAAAAACATTCAGCACCTTCTCTTTACCATATTCTTCACCTAATCCCAATTCTTTAAAAACTACGAATAGATGTCTTTATAAATGAAAATCTTAGACATGACTGCTTTGAAGTGGTAAGTTAAGCAAGGCTCCATGAGATCCAGATTTCATCTGATGTGAATGAAGCAGCATAAAAATGACAAATACAGTAATGTTTTCTGTACCTGTAGCAGGTCATCATATCACTGTATTTAGGGACACATTTCAATAATTCATTTTAAAACATTACATGTCTCAGGTTTCTGATCCTGATGTAACAAACAATTCTGTATAATAAAACAATGTTAACCTGTTCTAATTTAGTTGTGATAACTTCTTTAATACTTCACTTTTAACAAGGCAGGTGCATAACATACAAGTACTATTATGTAGACATGACTCAAGGATAGTTTGATGTTACAGATTTTTCCAATATACATTTTTCAAATAAATTCCTATAATTCCCTTGTTACATTTAGAAATAGAACTTTAAGAATTTCAGATATTTGGGGCAGTGGTGGCCTAGCGGTTAAGCAAGCCGCCCCATATTCAGAAGTTCATGGCTGCCCACTGCTCACCAAGGGTGATGGGTTAAAAGTACAGGACGCATTTTGTTGTGTACACCGTGTGCATCAATGACTTTCATTTTAAGTAGGATATTGTACATTCTTTAGCAAGATTTATTTGAGAGGACAAAGCAGTGAAATGAAAAACTAATCATTTTAAAAGTGTGGAGGGGAAAAAAAAAAAAGACAAGCCACCATGAATAACATTGAAACCATAAAACATTATGTACAACTATTACTTGCCATGGATACAGAAATATCAATATCGCCGATTCATCTTCTTAAATTTCTCATAGTGGTAGTCGTCTGTTGCTTTCTCATTGTTCGGCCTTTTGCGCTGTGGTGGCGACACTAGTGGAGAAGAATTTTTTTTTTTCAAAATTACATATATTCTAGAGATGAATAAGATCTATAAATGAGTAATCCTTCTTTCCCAATGTAGTTTATGGAATGCTTTATGTTATTAAATATAACCAGAACATCCATATATTCTACATTTGCAAATTGTTCACTAGGGATACCTGAAAAATGCAAATACTCTCTAGTGGCATTTAACAAATCACTGATGTTGTATTAGGGTGCATCCAACTTACTCTCAGGTCCTGGTTTCTCTGTGTCCCCTACACGTAGCGGTCTGGCTTTGGGTTCCTCTCTGTGGCGTCTCTGAGGAGCGTTATGGTCTTCGTGGTAAACTAAAAACCAGTAATACAGCACTCGCTGATTTCTGTGCAAAAGCTTGCAACAACTTGCATCATTTGATCATAAATAATTGTAAAATATGCAGCTATGGTTGTACTCACATCGGTTGTGCTGAACGTAGTTCACAGCAATGTTTGTAGGAACAAAGGATGTCCCGCTGTCCTTCTTTTTATTCCTCTGTTCTGCTAAGAGCTTGGCTTTGGCCTCTTCTGTGAAGATTATATTCTTAATTTTCGCACTGGGGAAAAAAATATTCCTATTAATACTCAACATATGTAGAATACTGGCTTTTAATGCATAATACATTCCTCATTCACTTAAGGAATTCTTCAGAAACATACTCAATCCCAAGGTCCACTTCTGGAATGCCACTGAGCATCTGATTGGACAACATCTCCTCTGTCTTTTTAGCGGAGTTCACCCGGATGTTTTCAGGCAACTCGTACAGCAGATCCTCAGCATTCTTCACCTTCACCTTTTGCTCCTCTGCTTCCACCTGTCCTTTCTTCTTTTTCAGCTCTGTCTCAATATATTTCATCCTGGGAATAACAAATGGACAAAAAATGGATTAAAATGGAGGTATCAATGTAATACTGCAAAATGTTGAAAAAAAGACAATTTAGATGGTGCCCCATCTAGACCCCATATCTACATACATGTCCGCATCTTCATCTCGTCTGTTGGTCTCTGCAGAGAAGGACGTCCCGAGATTGAGGTCATCATCAGCTCTGGAAAGTGTGAAAAATCATGTTACGTGTCACACACAGACACAGAGTTTACAATGTGAGAATTAAACATTTATTAATACTCACAAATCTCTGTTCCTGTCTTTCACCTTCTTCATGTCAACAACACCTCCGGTCTTCAATTTAAACGGGTCATCCTAAAACACCAGGAGAATGTAACCAGAGAACCATTAGCTGTGCAAACAGGCAAAGCCGGTAATAACATACATCATATGATGATGTATGTAATCTGTCTTGCCAAACATAAAACACATTTACTGGAAACGTGAAAATTAAGAGTATTCTCCTTTCAGACCATTGTAGGACATATTTTCATGCATCTGCTTCTGTTTATAGAAAACATACCTCAATCTCTGCCTCCAATGGGAGTTTTTCGCCAACAAGCAAGGCTGCAATGCTATTGGAAATAACGAAATTGTCATTTTTTATTAAATAGCAGTGTAAACGGCCTAAAATACTGACAAAACTCACCTGACACCAGTTTGCCTTTTCCGTAGACTCTGAATTTCTTTCACCTCATCCAATTTAGAGCTACACAAAAACAGCAAGCAGATATGTTCGTTAGGGCAGTACTCTATTACAACTGGCTCAAACTCTCAATAACATGAGAGCAAGCCTGTGACCCAAACAGTGCAGAAGGAGTAGGAGTCGGTACCGAACACCACAAAGTATGAAACACAGGTCTTAAAACACATGATCCGTTATACCGGCAAGCAGTCTGAAGTGGACATGCATTTTAGTGGACATTTCTGTAACTGGGATTTCAAAAGAAATCACACCATATTAGTTAAGACAAATGCAACCAATTATGGGGTAGTTACACTAACTAAGCTTGGCATTTATGGGTGTTAGAAAATATCAATACAGCAATATATAGCGGTATTTTACATGGTGATATTGTATTGACACAGGGACATTTTTAATACAAACTATGGTGCTGGCCTTAGATAATACATCAGTGTGTTAAAATGCAAAGATAACAGTTCAAATTCAGTTCTGAGTTAATATACAGTACAGGCCAAAGGTTTGGACACACCTTCTCATTCAATGTGTTTTTTTTTGTTTTTTCATGACCATTGACATTAGTAGATTCTCACTGAAGGCATCAAAACTATGAATGAACACATGTGGAGTTATGTACTTAACAAAAAAAGGTGAACTGTTTTGTTGTTGGCCCCTTTGCCTTCACTCTGCGGTCCAGCTCACCCCAAACCATCTGGATTAGGTTCAGGTCCGGTGACTGTGGAGGCCAGGTCTCCACTTTTTGTAAAGTACATAACTCCACATGTGTTCATTCATAGTTTTGATGCCTTCAGTGAGAATCTACCAATGTAAATGGTCATGAAAATAAAGAAAACCAATTGAATGAGATGGTGTGTCCAAACTTTTGGCCTGTATGGCATATGATGTAATATAATGCACCCAGGTCGTGTATATCAGCTGTTTTTACATTTTCAGTTAACTGTAGAATATCACAATATATCGTGATGCGTATCGTGTCGTGAGATCCTTGCCAATACACACCCCTACTTGGCGCCAGAATAAATGTTCAACATGACGTCACAAAAGTATAAATATTATCTTAAGTTCATAAAAATGAGGAACGCTGTGCTGTGGGGAGTCCCGCTGTTATATAACTGATACACTGTCGACATTAATGTTCATGACCTCTGTCCATACCGAACTTCGCACGTAGTCTCCTCGTCCTCCTCCTCGTCTGAGGATTCATCCTTTCTTTTCCGGAAATTTTTCCCAGGCGGCATGTTCTTTCACTTCTCCGGAACTTTAAAACAACCTGAAAGGCGCTTTCCCGGACCAAGAGGCAAGAACCGCGTTCGAGGCGACGCGTGAATATGACGTAATCATCCGGGAACGAGAGGCGTCGCCGCGTCCCGCGTTTCTACGTCACCAGCGGAGGGGCACGCTGTCCACGTTGACTTTTCTTTACATTTACAGCATTTATCAGACGCCCCTTATCCAGAGCGACTTACAATCAGTAGTTACAGGGACAGTCCCCCTGGAGACACTCAGGGTTAAGTGTCTTGCTCAGGGACACAATGGTAGTAAGTGGGATTTGAACCCGGGTCTTCTGGTTCATAGGCGATGTGACCACAGAGACTTTTATTTGCTTCGTTGTATGACGTTTGTGGCTCGATCACGCCGCACGGACGGCGAATATTTACTATTTCTGCTCTATAACACCTCACATACACACACACACGCGCGCGAATTCCTTTAAATCTCGCGTGGGAAAGTACGGCTGCCGGTTAAACCGAGTTCCCCCTTTCCACTGGCCGCAAAATAAAGAAAGAAACGGACGGACGGAAGATGGACGCGGCGTCGCCGCTCATCCGAGGCATGACAACAAGGCTGACGTAAAAGCGTGGCGCAGGGAGGCGGGCTCTGTCGCCGCCGGGCCCCGGCTAGCTGCGCTCACGCCGAGCCCGCAGCCAGGCGTCGCCTCGGCCAGGTAAGGGCGGCGTCCGTGTGTTCGCTGCGCCCCCGGGACCGACGGCGTCGCGGCGAGAACTCGGGCCTTCCGCCTCGCGGCGGGAGGAGTTTAGAGAACAGCGTCTCTAAACTCGGTTTAACGTCAGTGCCCCGCTGCGGAGTTTTGAGTCGCTGTCGCCTGACTGGAAGTAAAGCGCGTAAGAGACGCGACAACGAGAGCGACGCGGGACGCAGCGTCGCGCCGAGCGTGAAACGGCAGTTTTGGCCCCAGCCTGCGTTCCGGTCGCGGTGCAGGTCGCTTTTGTCCGCACGTAACGTTGTGTTTTGTCTGGCGGTTTAGCGGTTCCCGTTGAGTGAAGAAGATGGCTGATCACGGGGACGCGTGTCCTCACCTGGACTGCATAGCGGAGGTCACTAAAGAGGAGCTCATTCAGAAGTCAAAGGTGAGGACACAGGATGTAATATGATGCACCCAGATCGTAGACAGCATCTAAAGTGAAGTGATTGTCATTGTGATGCACAGCAGCACAGCACCATCTAGGCCATCACTGCCCCGGATCTTGTATATCAGCTCTGTGTTTACATTTTCAGTGAACTGTAGAATATCGCAGTATATCACGATATAGGGGCAGTGGTGGCCTAGCGGTTAAGGAAGCGGACCCGTAATCAGAAGGTTGCCGGTTCAAATCCGCCAAGGTGCCACTGAGCAAAGCACCATCGCCTGTCATGGCTGCCCACTGCAGGGTGATGGTTAAATGCAGAGGACACATTTCACTGTGTCAACCGTGTGCTGTGCGGCTGTGTATCACCAGTGACAATCGCATCACTTTACTTTATAATCATATGTGAAGTGTGATGTGTATTGCATCACGAGATCCCTGCTAATACACACCCCTCATATATTTCAGTTCATACCTGCGCTTCTTTATTTGTGCACAGCTTTTTTTTTCACTGTTGCCATTTTCATTAAGTAGTTTAACCATGTTTGAAAATAAAAAAATATTCCAAAAAAACGACTAAATTGAATTTACCCTGTATATGGTTGTCCCGGTGCTTATCTGTGCTCAGCACAGTGGTTTCGAACGGCAGCTCTGTACAGAATAAGCAGACATTTTGACTGACGGTGATGCCGTTGCCGTTGCCCAGATCCAGCTCAATCGCTCACTCTTGTATCTTGCTGTAGGGCACGTGCCAGTCATGCGGCGTGGGTGGTCCCAATCTTTGGGCGTGCCTCCAGGTAAGAGGGTGACATTTTTGTTCTTTCCATTTTTGCCGTGCAGTTGTCAGCTGATAAGTACATTTACGCCATTTAGCAGACTTACTTACTGTCCCCCTGGAGACACTCAGGGTTAAGAGTCTTGCTCAGGGACACAATGGTTGTAAATGGGGTTTAAAACTGCGACTTTGTTGTCTCCTGGTTTGAAGGCAAGTGAGTTACCTATTAGGCATCTACCACCCTGTAATATGAAATAATAATAATAGAATTGAAGTCAAGGTGTTTAGAATAAGACAGAGTTATTGGTGAGATCCTTGATTAAAGCCCATGGCTTTTCTTTTTGCAGAGTGACTGCCCATATGTGGGATGTGGGGAGTCGTACTCAGACCACAGCACCATCCATGCTCAGGTATCGTCTTTCTACTTCTATCATTTTCTCTGACCCTCTCATCTCTTCTAATCAAGAGCTCCTTCCTCTCAATCCTGGCTTCATTTCAGGCTTCGAGTCACGCCCCAGCCCAGCGGGGCCGCGGAGAATCATTGCCCGTTTTATCTCAGTGTGATGCCTGTGTCTCTCAACAGAGACACTGTGCAACTGGGCCGATGATGGGCCGATCTGCTAACTAACAAGCTGAATCCCACCTCATTACAATATAAACTCGTGTCCAGGTGAATCTGGCTTCACAGAGGTTTACTCCCCACTGCCATCCATTACGCAGCATAAAATACTGATGGAATATGTGATGGAATTCTGAGTGGAATTGAAATATGTTCTCTGATGTTTTGCCTGATCTATTAATGTTGATTTGTAAAGATTGTTAATTCTGATAATTCATTCTACACAATGGTTTGGTGTATGAAGCTGCCAGCATTTCCGGTGTGTCTCTGTCTTCAGGCCAAAAAGCACAACCTGACTGTGAATCTCACCACATTTCGGATCTGGTGTTATGTGTGTGAGAGGGAGGTGTTTTTAGAGCAGAGGCCAGTTGTACCCGTGTCCACTGCCCACCACTGCAAACCTTTGGAGCAGGTACGCCTGCCCTTTGGAAGGCTGTTAATCTGTGTCCCAGCTCCATTAGTGAAGAATGTGTGTAGTCAGCAGTTTATTTCATTTGCTCCAGGACAGTGTTTCTCAGGCAGGAAGTCATCCCTTAAAAGCCGTACCGATTGCAGTGGCTGATGAAGAGTCTGAATCAGAGGAAGATGAGGTCAAACCAAGGGGTAAATTCTTTTACGTTATTATATTACTACAGTGTGCATCAATGACTGTCCAAGTCATACATTATACAGTGCTAGCAGTGTTCTCTGAAATGCATGTAAATGTACAGCATGGCTTCATTCAAAAGGACCACTCTTGCTCTAAAAAAAGAAAAAAACTTTGCTATGAGAACTGGGATACCGCCTAACTGCCCTACACTCTGAAGGTCTCACCGGGATGAAGAACATTGGGAACTCCTGCTACATGAATGCCGCCTTGCAAGCCCTCTCCAACTGGTGAGTACCGCTAAATTGTAATTTATAATATACTATCATTTCATGGTATTATTTAATATAACGACACCATATTGGTGGTAATTGAATGTTAGAATACTTGCAAAATAACATACTCACCATTCATCATTATGGCACACATGATTAAGGCTCTGATGACTTGCATATTATTTAAAAGGGAATCACCTCTCTTCCCCACCTGTACCAGTTCGCATTGTATTTTAAAGGTGCAACTAGCACATTGAAAATTTGTTTGCTAATGTCACATCAAGCATGTCTGTGGCACTTCAGAAACTAGAAGGGGCTGCTTTTTTGTACTAAGATGGAACTTGTTAGACAGGGATCACATTGGCAGAAATGTCATGGATTTAGGTGCTGGAATAACAGTTTTGATTTTTTGGATTAGAGATGACACATTTGACACTGGTGTCAAATGTGCGTCTTGCATAGTATTGGATGGATATAAATACCTGCTACCATAAGGGCTTTGTTGACTTGCACTGCATTATTGTACTATGCTGTAGTAGCTCTTTTTTTTGCTTCAGGGATTTAGAAAGTTAATAAAAATCAAATTCCGAGGCAGCATGTTGTAGAACTGTATTGGAGGGAGGTCTGTGCAATGGGGTGGGGGGTGCACTGTGATTTCATATGTACGTAAATGTTTCTATTGATCTCTTTTTATTCATTCTTTTTTTTAGTCCTCCTTTGACTCAGTTCTTTCTGGACTGCAGCGGTTTGGTACGAACAGATAAGAAGCCAGCACTGTGTAAGAGCTACCAGAAACTCATCTCAGAGCTGTGGCACAAGAAACGGTACCTACCTCAACCCCAACTGCACAAGACAAAGCATGGCTACATTTTAGCATCTCTTCACATAAGTCACTGCTTAGCTCACCCTTTTACGTCAGAATCAGATGTCAGTTTGGTAATGATGTGGTGCAGCGATATGGATGCAGGTGAGATTTAGATTCTTCTCATTGCTTTTTTTCCCCCCAGGCCTAGTTATGTCATCCCCACCAGTCTATTTCATGGCATAAAGCTTGTTAATCCCATGTTTCGGGGCTATGCCCAACAGGTAAGGGTATTACAGGTATATCTGTAATTTATTCAGAATATCTGTACCGTATTCATCTAAATAAATTTGTATGTGCAAATAATAACCCAAACACAACATTTGCGTTCCTCTCAGGACACTCAGGAGTTCCTGCGCTGTCTGATGGACCAGCTGCATGAGGAGCTGAAGGAGCTGCTGGCTGAGTGCACTTCAGGGGATGGTGTGGGTGAGGGCGCAGACAGCACCGGGAGTGGGGGCCGAGATGGTGACCGGAGCCCCTCGGAGGATGACTTTTTATCATGTGATTCAGGCTCCAGCAGTGACCGGGGGGAAGGAAATGAGGGCCGTGGGGGGACTGGGGAGGCAGAGCTGCTCATCCAGGACGAATGTGACATGGGTCGGGCAGCAGCAGGAGGAGGCATCTCAGAAAAGGAGAAGCTGAAAGACAGGAGGACCCCTGGCTCACCCCATCGTGGGGGCTCTCAGGAGATGGATGAGGATGCAGATGTGGATACAGCAGCCCAGGATGTGGCTGCTGAAAGGGACTCTGAAGAAACAGGAGTGTCTACAACCAACAGCCAGACCCAGACAAACATAATAGGTTTGAAACAGGCAGAAAAACAACCATGACATTACAGACACTCACATGGAGGTTTGTTTCTGCTATTTCTGCTATTTCCTCTTGTCTCTAGAACCTGATAACGAAGCTTCAATGCACCGGCCCCAGTCACGTCCATGCAGCCCTGCACATACAGTCCAGGAGCTCCACTCTAAACTGTCAAGTAGCCCACCCAGGTCCAGCCCACTGAGGTCAGCTGGTCCCACCTACTCCTTCAAGAAAGGTATTACATTTTACGTACAGACCATTTTGAGAGTACTTATGATATAAAGTTTTCCTGTGTGAAATGATACTAGAAAACCTCCAGGTTGTACAAGTTGTGTTACTGGTTGCTTCTGCTTAAAGGTCCCCTATCATGAGTGTGACTACATTGTATTCCATTGTCGTCCCACACTTTCAGTTTAGCTGAATTACGGATACTAAATCATCCCCAGCGTACCAGAGTGTGTGTTCAGACTGCAATATTATCTATCTTCTCCCAACCCACAGCTCAAGTCCTTTTGGGTGCCAAGAAGAAGAAGCAGTCACGCTACCGAAGCATCATTTCTGACATTTTTGATGGGTCCATTCTGAGTCTGGTCCAGTGCCTGACCTGTGACAGGGTGAGTTCAAGTGTACTTCATTTTTTCAAACAGCAGTCTGTCTATCTGCTGTTATTGCCCAACTTCTTTGCTACCCCTTTCATCCATCAGGTTTCTACCACAGTTGAGACATTTCAGGACTTATCCTTGCCAATCCCAGGAAAAGAGGACTTGGCCAAACTGCACTCATCCATCCACCAGAACGTTCCCGTTAAAACTGGTGTTTGCTCTGACACCTATGCCTCCCAGGGTTGGATTTCTTACATCATGGAGTCAATTCGCAGGTTGAAAGGCTAAATCTGTCTTAAGCACATAAATGTTTGTGGAAGTTCACCTATGGAGCCTAGCTTTACGTCCTGGTTTGTGTGTTCCGTCCTTGCAGGTTTGTTGTGTCCTGCATTCCCAGCTGGTTTTGGGGCCCTGTTATCACACTGGAGGACTGTCTCGCTGCCTTCTTCGCTGCTGATGAACTGAAAGGTGAGATGTATGCAACAGGAAAAAATGTCTAAGAAGAAATGGGAAGGAAAGGGTTTAATGTAGATTAAGGCTCTTACAACCCCAGTCCTCAGTTTTCAGATACCTCAGTATATCACAGTACTGTGTTATCTCCATTTTCCATATACCTATATTTGGTCCTGCAGCTTGATTGGTTGCAACAGTCAGTAACAGTCTGTTTCAATATCCATCATCTGCAGGGGACAACATGTACAGCTGTGAAAAATGTAAAAAGTAAGTAGCAATGGCCACACACTCATTTCTTTGATTCAATCATTACTTGACGGCTGATGGAGAATATGCAGTGACTGTCTTCATCACTTGCTCTTTCAGGTTGAGAAATGGCGTTAAATACTGTAAGGTTCTCAGGCTACCTGAGGTATGTCACTTGTATGTTATGCCATTTTATTTTAAGAGATATTACGTTTCTTTAAACATACACATTATTTTTTATTTCTCACCAGCTAGGAAGAATAAATGCTCAATTTAAATCACGTTGAATGTGTACTAAGACATTCTGGATTAATGTGTCTGTCAAATAATTCAGTGTTTCACTACACAAAGGAGCCCAAATTTTTGTGTATGTCTGTTTCTCATTCTGTAGATTTTGTGCATTCACCTGAAGCGCTTTAGACACGAGGTCATGTACTCGTTCAAGATAAACAGCCACGTGTTATTTCCCCTGGAGGGTCTTGACCTTCGACCATTCCTGGCCAAAGAAAGCCCAACACAAATCACAACCTATGACCTCCTGTCAGTCATCTGTCACCATGGCACCGCAGGGAGTAAGTGAAGTTTAATTTACACAACTGTATAATAAATGATGGTGTATTGCATTCTATCGTCTCCTTTCCTTGTCTGTTTCCCTCTGCTCTCTGCACTGCTTTACTCCTTGCTCTCTGCATACGCCTTGTCCTCGACGGGGTGTGCCAGGGGATATCACAAATGCAATCTGTGCTTTAGGCATCTTGGGACCATGGGCCAAACTGTAAATCAATCAGCACTCTAATTCAAGCAATCTGATCAGTGAATATTACTTCAGTGGACATGTCTGCAGTGTAAATGCTATGTCTTATGCTATATGCTACATCTACATCTTAAATTATCATGTTTAGTTGTTGTCTATCAGACGGAATTTTTATAAATGTGATACTTCAGGATCACCTTATATGAGTTCAATTGAATTCTGCATTTGGTTGCACTGATTGAATTTTGATGATCCAGATTAGGTTTAGGCTGCTGGGCTACGTTCTCCACATGCAGGCACGTGCGGTGATGACACTCGATGGCCGGCGGTGACTTTTTGTATGTGGGAGGCGTTAAGTAAAATGTACAACAACAACATTTATTTCTTATATAGCCCAAAATCACATACAGTATGTCTCAATGGGCTTTGACAAGCCCTACAGTTGACACCCCCCACACTTGACCCTTCTGCACACAAGGAAAAACTCCACACAAAAAACTCTAGGAGAGAGAAAAAAAGAAATGAAGAAACTTTGGGAAGGAGTGATAAAGAGAGGGACCCCCTTCCAGGGTAGAGTGAGCCTGCAAATGCAGTCAGTGCAGGGTTGGTGATTTGTACAATAGGAAAGAAAGAACGAAAAAATAATAATAAGTCCTACAATTGTAGGGTTTGAGAAGTCCAGAATGTAGTCCAGTGTCATGGTCTAAATTACATGTCCATTATGGTGTTACTGGTCCATTTGAAGATCCCTGAATCTGTAATTGTTTCGGTGGTGGTGGCTGTGGTGACCCTCTGGTTCGTTTCATGCTGGGTCATCATTTAGCAGTTGTCAGGAACCAGGATTTATCTGCTGGTCTCTTCACTGGAGGTCGTCCGGTGGTCTGTGTGCTTGATTCCGTGTCTCAGAGAGAACAAACAGAAGCAGCGGCAGACGGTGGCACTGTATGACGATACTGAAATATGTGGTAATAGTGGTATATTGGTGCTCCAGTAGCCCAGTACCCTAACAAGGACACTGTCTGTGTCTAACAGGGGGACTCTGTGATAAACGGGACTTTATAATTGACACTGTGTCAAAGTGAAGTGAAATTTGTGTCTAGGACGTTAACAAAAAGCCAGAGAAAACAGAGACTGTGTGTGAGTCCCGGACACTGACAGGCAGGCCGTTCCACAACTGCGGAGCTCTATAGGAGAAGGATCCCAGCTCAGGATCTACTCCCAGTACCTCAGCCCTAACCCAAGACAAGAATACAGTATTTTGCAACAGCGTGAGCGCATGCATGATCAGAACTGCTCCGACAAGGCAAATTCACCAGCAGGGAAAAGAAAGTGGCAAGAACATGTGTGTTATTTTATTGGGTTATGTACTAACTTAAGCAACTCTGCTTCCGTGTCCGTCTTTTTTCACTCCACAGCTGCCCCGCATTCTGCCATCTGTCATGCTGTAGTACATGATTTATTTATTTTTTTTAAATGACCACATCGGCTTTCTCAATATCATGCCTCTTATTGGGGCAGTGGTGACCTAAGGAAGTGGACTCATGGCTGCTCATGGCACTCATGGCTGCCCGCTGCTTACAATGGGTGATGGGTTACATGCAGAGGACACGTTTTGTTGTGTGTGATTCAATATTCACCTTCACAAGAGTAAATAGAAATTTTCATGCTATTTCATTTCTTGCCTCTGTTTTCAGGTGGTCACTACATGGCCTACTGTCAGAACGTCATAAACGGCCAGTGGTATGAGTTTGATGACCAGTATGTCACAGAGGTCCACGAGACAGTGGTGCAGAATGCTGAAGCTTATGTGCTTTTTTATAGGTATGTCCTGATACACAATTCCTCTTATGGCGGTTTTAGACAGAACTGATTTTCCACCTGTAGCTCCCAATTTTCATTGCACTAAGACTGTGGTGTGGCGGTTAGCGACATGGCCTCACACTTTAGAGGGTTGTGAGTTCGTATCCCTGATCGGACCGTGCATGTGTGGGGTTTGCATGCTCTCCTAATATTGGCATTGGTTTCTTCTGGATTCTCCTGTTTTCTCCTGCCATCTCAGGGCATGTACACTAGGTGGTTTGGTGGCTCTAAATTGAATGTAGGCGTAAGTGTGTGAGTGAATGGTGTGTGTGTGTGTTTGCCCTGTGGTGGGCTGGCGCCCCGCCCTGGATGAGTCCCCACTCTGCCCAGTTTTGCGGAATTGGCTCCAGCAGAAGTGTTTATATGGTGGTAGTAGCCTAGTGGGTAACACACTCGCCTATGAACCAGAAGACCCAGGTTCAAATCCCACTTACTACCATTGTGTCCCTGAGCAAGACACTTAACCCTAAGTTGCTCCAGGGGGACTGTCCCCTGTAACTACTGATTGTCGCTCTGGATAAGGGCGTTTAATAAATGTAAATGTAAAAGAAGTGGCACTGATTAACAGAACCATGAGGTTAAGGATAATGATTGAGTGAGTATAAAAGCACATGGGATATGTTTGATAATAAGTACATTAGAATGCCTCCATGATTTACATAGATAAACAGATGGAGGCCAGAACTGATTGCTTGTGAATTGGAGAATAGAAACAATTATTTCCGTCACCCATAAGACTTTTAATGATGTTTTTTTACAAACTAAGTTTAAATAGGAGGAGCCTGTAGCAGTGACTGTGACAGCCCACTCCTGTCATTAAACATTCTCATGGATTTGCTGAAGGGTTTGCTGTTGAAATCACTGCAAGCTGCACTGCATATCAAGTCAGGCATACTTGCAAGCTGTGATCAATTTTTAAACAGTTTGTGATCATTTAATAATCTCCCTTCTTCTCTCTTCATTTTCTACATTTCTGTTTCTCGCCCCTCTCGGTCTCGTCAGGAAGAGCAGTGAGGAGTCTGTGAGGGAGCGACAGAAGGTGGTGGCTCTGGCTAACATGAAAGAACCAAGCCTTCTGCAATTCTACGTCTCCAGAGAATGGCTGAACAAGTTCAACACCTTTACTGAGCCGGGACCGATCAGCAACCACACATTTCTGTGTCAGCACGGAGGTCAGTGTGTATCTCTCTCACTCACACACATTCCCACAGCACCAACTTATGCAACTTATTTCAGCTTCTCGTGCATTGTGCTTCTGAAAACGTTTTAAACATGACTCAAAATGAATTACAAATGCGAAATCGCAAATAATTCTTTTGCTGTAAAAATGAGTTTGCAGACATGCTCACATAGGAAAAGTTCAGACTTTTGACCACACACTCTGCCACACACGTTGCATCCTCCACACCATATCTGTGGCTTGTCATGGTTAGTATGGTTAGCACAATGTTTAGCTTGCATACTGAGGTTGTTTTTCTGTTCAGGAATACCTCCTAATAAGTACCACTACATAGATGACCTTGTGGTGATCCTGCCACAGAATGTGTGGGAGTATCTGTACAACAGGTAGGCAGATAACCAGTTTCCTTCTTCTTTGACTTCTATTATCATTATTATTATTAATAGTATTAATTAGTTGTGGTGGTAGTAGTAGTAGTATTACCCTTAACAATACACAGTTGAAACCAAGTTTACATACACTATATAAAAAGACATAACTTTTTTTTTCCTGTCTTATATTAAACCATACAAAACCCTTTCAGTTTTAGGCCTGTTTGGATTTAGATTTTTTTATTACTTTCTTCAAAGTCAAAAAGTCAAAGTCATTTTCTTAGTATTTGGTAGAATTGCCTTTAAACTGAATGATTTGACGCAAACGCTTTGGGTATCCTTCCACAAGCTCACAACAGTTTAATGGAATTTTGGCCCATTCCTCCTGACAGAACTGGTGTAATTGAGTGAGGTTTGTAGGCCGTCTTGCTCGCACACGCCTTTTCAGCTCTGACCACAAATTTTCTTTGGGATTGAGATCAGGGCTTTGTGATGGCCACTCCAAAACATTTACTTTGTTGCCTTTAAGACACTTCGTAACCAATTTCGCAGTATGCTTAGGGTCATTGTCCATTTGGAAGACCCCTTTGCGCCCAAGCTTTAATGTCCTGGCTGATGTCTTGAGATGCTGCTTCAATATTTCAGCATACTGTTCATTCTTCATGATGCCATGTATTTTGTGAAGTACGCACATTCCACACCGGAACATGTTCATCTCTTTAACTCAGGAGCCGTCTCCTTCCTGAGCAGTATGATGGCTGGACATTCCCATGTTGTTTATACTTGCCCAAGCTTTAACGTCCTGGCTGATTGTCTGCGGGGCAGTGGTGGCCTGGCGGTTAAGGAAGCGGCCCTGTAATTAGAAGGTTGACTGTTCCAATCCCGATCCGCCAAGGTGCCACTGAGGTGCCACTGGACAAAGCACCGTCCCCACACACTGCTCCCCGGGCGCCTGACATGGCTGCCCACTGCTCACTCAGGGTGATGGGTTTAATGCAGAGGACAAATTTCACCGTGTGCTGTGCTGCTGTGACAATCGCTTCACTTTCTTTCTTTACTTGCGTGTAATTGTTTGAACAGATGAACATGAGGCATCTTGAAATTGCTCACAAAGGTTGAACCAGTCTTGTGGAGGTCCACAATTCTCTTCCTGATGTCTTGGCTGACTTCTTTAGACTTTCCCACGGTGTAACAAAAGGAAGCAGTGTGTTGAGGTGTGCCTTTAAATACATCCACAGGTCAACTCAAGTGGTGTCAGTTAACCTATCAGACACTTCCAAAGCCATGACATCCTCATCTGGGCTTTCCCAAATAGGATAAAGGCATAGTATGGAAACTTTTGACTTTGAAGAAAGTAGTAAAAAATTCTCTCTCACATTATTTTGAAATTTAGCAAATAGAAATTACTTTGGGAATCCCAACTTGCCTAAAACTGAAACGGTTTTGTAAAATTTTATATCAGACAGTAAGAAAAAAAGGTTGTATGTCTTTTTATACAGCGTATGTAAATTTTTGATTTCAACTGTAGGACAAGAACTGAGGGAGCTCTTGAACTTTCTCCCAGGACGCCTGAGACCTGTTCATGACAATCATGACTTAATCTCTCATTACTGCACCAGTTGTGAACATAATTATGTTTCTTCACCATTTCAGGTTTGGTGGTGGGCCTGCAGTGAACCACGTGTATGTTTGTGGAATCTGCCAGGTAGAGATTGAGGCTCTGGCGAAGCGGAGAAAAATGGAGATTGACACTTTCATCAAGGTAAGTGGCAGCGACAGAATTTTGTGTGTCTAGCGGTGGGACGGAAGCAAGTGTGAGAAGCACTGACTTTAATTAGGTGGTGTGAGATTTTTTTTCCATTCACAGCACACAGCCTACATGTCACACACTGAGATCAGTGTTCAAATTTTCCTTTTGCTGCAAGACACCTGAGAGGCCATCAAATATATCATTTTTACAATAATTTTCAGGTGTACTTTACTGAAAGCAGGCAAGAAGACAGATCAAAAAGTATTCATTTCAAAAAGCATAACTACATTTGAAAAACAAGTGAAATTCACACCATTTGCTGTCATTTATAAACCTATACCTCAATGCTTTTTATTGTTTCTACATGTATTCTACATGTATCCTACCATTAATTTATTCAAATGGTTCAATATTTTCATTTAATATTTTTGCACTGTGCACTTCTGTCCTTTGTATTCCAATGTGAATCTGTGAATAACTGACTCGCTCTCCCTCTCCCCAGTTAAATAAAGAATTTCAGGCAGAGGAGGCACCTACTGTTATTCTGTGCATCAGTATGCAGTGGTTCAGAGAGTGGGAAAGTTTTGTCAAAGGCAAAGATAATGGTATTGAATATCTTTCATAACTTCACGAGACACTACCTTAGATGGCTGTGATTTTATCATTTATTGTATATAAATATGGTCTTAATGTATTTTCTGAAATATACTCTCTCTTTTTCTCTCCCTTTTGGTTTCTCCAGAACCCCCAGGTCCAATTGATAATAGCAAGATTGCAGTATTGAAAGGAGGACATGTGCAGCTCAAGCAAGGTATGACACCTGGTGTTATAAGACACAATTTTTATAAATCTATGAGTGGTTTTGGTGTCTCCATATCAATCGGGATCTGGAGATTATTTGAGCGGATTGTGCATGGTTTATTTGCACTGCATTCTGTTGTGTGATTTATTTAGGTGCTGATTATGGGCAGATCTCAGAGGAGACGTGGCAGTACCTCCTCAGCATTTACGGTGGAGGGCCAGAGATTGCTGTGAGACAGACAATCACCCTGCCAGACATTGACAACCATGGCGAGAGAAAGATAGAGGCAGAGACCAGAGCTCTCTGAGAGTGAGTCTCTTTCTCTCACTCACTCACACTCACACACACATACACACACATACACACACACACACACTCACAGTTCAGTGATCCTTCGCTATTTCCAAGAACACTGGTAGATGTGACATAAAAAAAAGTTTATGTGTGTGTACATGCAGGCACATGTATTTTTATCATCAAGATAAGTTGAAGTGAGACCTTTTTGCTGGTTGTCACGAGACAGAATTCCTGTTTTCAAAAGAAACAAACTATTTTATTTTAGTTAGAAAACTAACTAATAACTACTAATAACTATGAGCCATAACCATGAAAAGGAGACTTAGTTTCTATGTTTAAATTATTGTAATAACTTTTTATTTTTTATTTTTTTGCAGCTTGAATCCTGTGGCTCTGTCTCTCTGATGCAGCAACATATGCACTGTGGTGAATCCTTAGCTCCTGAGCACTTTTTCAGATGTTTCTGCACATTGTTGTTATTATTGTTATTAATAACATGTAATAATATGTTATTATTATGTGTACAAGACCATTTGCAATAGTAATAAAACAATGTCCTAGAGTAGAGGAAGGCGTTATTTAATAAATGTAACATAGAATGGCTCACTGTTATAGTCCAAGTGACTGAAAGTCGCTAAAAGAAGGTTTGCAGAAATAAACGTACTCTTACTGGTACAGAGGAAAGTACAAATTCACACACACGCTCAAACATACATTTCCTCTTAAACAACAGATGTTACTCTTGCCATGACGTGTTTTCGAGTCATGTTCCAGAGGTGATGTAGTTGTTACTGAAAACTTGTACATACATGTGTCTTCTGGAACCGCTTGGCAGCGGAGTAGAGCACCTAACATGGATGTTTCTTTTGATATGATGCGGGTTGCAGTGCAGGAACTGGATTTGTTTGAGATGGACGGAAAAAAAAAATGGCCCCATCACAGCTCTCTGTGGTTTCCTGCTTTTAGATATTCAGGATCTGGATGAAGAACATGGAACATGCCACAGGATTTACGACTACGCCATTGTTTGATTTTGTAATGCCTGTTGACCAGACAGGATGTCAGATTCACTTTCTCACTTATGTCTCATACATGGCTCACACTAGTGGGCTGCCTTAGTAGATCCGGTTTTCTGAATGTCTTCCCCAATTTGAATGACTCACTTTTTTTTGGCTTTTCTTTTATGGCATGGAAAAAAAAATTATTGAAGTGTTCCGTCATTGTAGACATGGACAAGTTTCATCAGGATGAAGTGTCATTGTGCGTGTTCACTTACTACCTCCTTTGGCAAATTTATGAATGAAGCTGAATTTAAGCCAATCAACATTGAAAAATATTAAATGAAAAACTAAATTTTCAAATGGCTCTTTGACCTTGCAAGTGAGCAGATTTACTTGCTACTCTGATGTTACATACAAGCGAGGGTGGCTTCTGATAACCTGATTATTTGTCATAAAGCATACCTGGTGGTTATTATGATTATTGTTTTATTTATTTTCTGCCTGGGCATGTGCAATGATTAATTTCCGGTGTCCTTGAGGTGGAGGTTAAATCATAAAGTGAACAAAAAATGTGACTCACGGCTGAATTCAGTGTTTGTCAGTCTGTGTCTGCGTGTTGGTGACAAGAGTGAAATGTGTACGCATAGACTGCTGAACACTAAAACACTGAATGTTCAAATATGAGACTCAAAATATGGATTTGTGTAATTAATTGATTAATATTGATTAATACTTAATTTAATAAATGGAAATGCAAAATAATGCTGACCCTTCTGAAAAGAAATTGACCTGCATTGCTGCTTTTTGCTGATGACTAGAATGGCTATTGTATCCTCAGTTTTACTGGTGGGCCTAGTACCAATATCCTACATTTATCATGCTCACCGCCACAAGAATAATAGTGATAGGTTAATGGTGGCCAAGATGGCTGATCAACAGTGCACACATGCTCATGTCGGTGATGTCATGTTGGATATTTGGTATCTAGGTGAACAGTTGAATATCATTAATTACATAATTGCACCATGTCAGCGATCTGGCATTTGTAGAGCCATCTTTGGTCACCAGCAGAATAGGGTCAAGCATCAGCATCTGGCAGCTATGCAGGTTGGAGATGCTTTTTTCAGAAGGTTGACCAAACATATTTGAAAATCCATTTTTGTCTCTGAACAATGTTACAGAATTTACTGTTAATAAAGCTTGTATATTCTGCGCTTTTTTTGGTTTTGTTTTGGATTTTCCTTGTAGCTCTTACCTTACCTTTCATTGTATAGCTTGCTGCCTAGTAAGCAGTAAACCCACACCCAACTGAAAGGAAGCCTTCCGTTGCTCCAGTGTAGATGTTTTGGACTGTTCTCCAGGTATACCCCTCATATCTGAGGTTCACTGGTCATCCTTTTGAACACTTGGTAACCTACAAAACAGAGGCTCTGACCTTGGATCCTTGCAATGTTTGCTCAGATTCTTACACTTCCATATCCCATCAATTTAAAGGACAGACTTTTCCACTTATCAAATCAAGACAAATCAACAGTTCATAATTTTTTTTAACTGAATTTGGTGCTGATCTGCGACACAATTGTCAGTCTCCGTAGCCATCTGTGCTGTCTGTGTTCTACTTCTGAGATCTGGCTAGCCAGACAAGGACCAAATCATGCACAATTGCATTTGTCTGAAAGAAAAACACATCAGCCCTTTAATCAAGGAATACCTGAAGATCCTAAAGCTGCTCAAGTCTTTACAACAGAGCATTTACGGTAATAATAATTACAGCTCTCACTTCAAAGGCCATTACTTTGTCACACGAACGCCGGATTCGACATGCCTGCGTGAACCATGTCAAACAAAGACCTGGAGGGCTTCTCATTGTTCTCAGCCAGCCACAGGCTGGAAGGCAGCTGAGCCTCTCCTCTTTGAAGCATCTATCTTTGGCTGCCCCTGCCCCTCCCTGTTCAGTCTGACAACCTCCCCGCTATTATCATTCACGTCCCACCGCCACTGTCTGGCTGTACTCTTTTAGACCGCCAGCGAAGGGGAAAGAGAGAGAGAGGGAGGAAGAGAGGGGGCAGAAAGAAATCGCTAATTTGGTTGACCTGGAGATTTTAGAGTCCCTCAGCAGTCGGGTACGCAGATAGTGGTCCAGACGGAGAGAGGAGTGGGAGGTGGGAGAGGTGTGGGGTGAGGGGCTCTGCAGTAGAGGAGCATCCACGACAGAGGTGGGTCTCTTATCTTCCTTCTTTAGAACCATGTTGGATCTTTCTGCATGCCAGCCTGGCCTCAAAGAAAACAGACCTCTCGCTTCTGTTTGTGCAGCCAAAGCATTAGCATGTGTACTGCTAGCAGATTGCAGTAGATGCTTGGCTGAATGCAGCTGGACCTAAAAGACAGGTGTGCCAAGATTAAAAAATATATCTAATTAGCGTTTTAAACATGTTTTTACATGAAATGCAGATTTTGCCGTTAAGATGGGCACTGAGTGAGAAAACTGTATTTTTAATAATTTAGTGCACAATCCAAATATAGGATGGGCAAGTAAATTATTCCCTGTATCATACAAATTTCTGTTGGACTATATGTTTAGATCACATGCATAAATGGCTTTAGGTAAAATAATTTGATAGTTAGCCAACATTAGAACTTTTTGGTTTTCTGCATGATTCTGTTTACAGCATGCAACTTGAATATAATATTTTGTTTCATTGTATTATTTTATTCATAATATTGTTTTCATTATGAACAATTATATTGGAAATATATGATTTTGCCACATATAACCATTTTCAGGGTGGGGCTAAGAATAAAGTCTCAGTCTTTCACAGTGCTGATGAGCTTTGCAATGCTGATTTTTTTAAAACTAATGTTTAGATCTCAAAAAATAGGTACTCTTGAGTAATATGGCAAGATTTGTGCAAAAGGTGTGGCCAAGTAAATTTAAATTTAATTTTTTATTTTTTTTACAAAGTTACAACAGTTTTTCTCAAATCAATTGAAGGCATTGCAATTCCTAGTCCTTTTATTGAATTATTGAAACTTTCACTTTTTAATGACCATTATATGTGTGTTTTAGTTACTGTTTTTTTTTTTGTTTTTTTTTTCTCAGAATGTCAGTTGTACATTCAGAATGTTGTATGTCAGTTCTGTGATGTGCAGGCAGGCTGCCATTTTGGTGGCTATTTCTGTGACTTTTATTTCTTTTGTAACACAGGTCTGCAGACAGGGAAACAGCAATCCCGATCGTTCCAACCTGAACACATCAAACACAACACAAACACATCTGGACTGCACTTCGGAAATCCTTGGAGGACGGGAGGAGATTCTTCAAGGGGTTGAAGGGGTTAAACAACTTCTCAACTAGCAAAATATTCAAAATAATCAAACTCTAGAATTGACTAATTCTGCTGCCATCAACATGTCTCTGAGGAATCCACTAAACTATGTCTTCAGCTGCGATTAGAGAATAGACGTTGTGTAGCCAATTGACATGAGCTACACTCAGTGGACATCAGGCCAGATGTGTGGAAGCCCTGGTATTTAAACATTGGCACCCAGACGGCAGCAGGTTTCATCTGGAGACCCACGCCGCCGCAGTGCTCGAGAGTAAATATTTACGCCCTGCTCATCCACAGAACGAAACAGCGATGGGTGCTACACCAACACATCCCTCAGAGACCCACCATGAATGAGGAAGTCAAACCCAGTCTTCTCCTGGGTCATCTAGTCTAACCATGAGCGTTTTACATTTTCTGGCCTGACGGAAACTTTCCCGAACAGACATCTGCTTGTTGGGACATTGTCTGGTAGTAGACACTGTATCTGCCTGTGTTTACACAAGATCAGATGTCTGTGTCCGTGTGCCAGGTTGCATCTGAGATCACATGTCTGAAACCTTATCTGCTGGTGGAGGCGACTATACCAGACCCATGGGAAGGTGCTGAAGGAGTTTGCATCTTTAAGAAGTCCGTGTTTTTTGACGTGTGAGCACCATGGGCTGTGCTTTTTGCACGCAGCTCATTGACACGTTGGACGCGTCCATGTCCAGGGTGAGCAGGTCTGTGTTTCCCAGCGTTCCTCAGCAGGAGTACCACAGGTTGTCTGGCCTTCACTACACCTCATCCTTTTCTGATGCTGAGGACTGCTGCGACGATTTGACCTCCACCAGCTCCTCGTCGTCATCAGAATACCATGCTGAATGCCAGGCCGCTGAAGATTAGTGTGGCATCTGGACAGGCACTTCCTCCCTACCAAGAACCAAAGTCTTACAGCTCTTCTGTATGGAATGCCGCCAATTAAAATAATTTATGCTCTTCCTTGCTATATGGTACGTTTTGCTAAACATTCAGGTTAAAACGATGTTCATTGGACATATTTTTGTATTGTACTGCACAGGTACTTCCTGAATTTAGCATGCTAACCAGCTAGCAGGGACCCACACTGTCTTGTAATTTGTCAATTGAAAGTGTCATTGTGATACCCAGCAAGCGCAGCACACGGTGCACACCACAAAATGTGTCCTCTGCATTTAACCCATCACCCTTGATGAGCAGATGGCAGCCATAACAGGTATTGTCCTGCTATTGTCCTGTATGGAAGTGGGGACATTGCTTTGCTCAACGGCACCTCAGTGGCAACTTGGCGGCTCGGGATTTGAACCGGCAACCTTCAAATCATGGGTCAGTTTCACCACTGCCCCTATTGGCCTAATAGGTCTTACACATGGGGTGATGGGAGAATTGGCCATTTTGAAGGTGTTATCTGGAGTTAGTATAATTACATTTTTGAAGACAAACTGTTCAACGAAAGATATATTTTTACTTCTTCCAACTCCTGTGTGAACATGATAAAATAAAGAAAACAATCATAATCAGGTGTTGATACTTAATTATCATCAATGACAATGAAATACTTGATTTAAAAAAGTGCAAATGTCAATATCTCCAAAATGGCTTCACAGCCTGCAAACCCACATGACAACTGAAGTGAAGGTGAAAAAACCCGACAACATAGGTCCTTTGGCTGATTTTCTCCTCCCATTCACATTGAGGGATCCTATACCATTTTCTGCATTTGTCAGATGCCCTTATCCAGCCTTATAGTCTCTGGTCCATGCTCAGTGTGGTGTGCATGATGATGATTATGATGATTTTCTCTTGAGACATGTAAGTGTGAGTGAGTATCACTACAGCTGCTTCCACTCACTTCCTGCATTATGAGTATGGGGGATGCTCCTCATGCTGAGACTTCCCGGTAAACTGAATAATCCTTAAACAAATGGCGAAATCTTCTTCTGAGAAAAAATAATGATCTTTTACATTAATTGACATTGACGTATCAAAAGGACGGTGACATAAACACGTACCCTTAATCTAGCTAAGTAGGTAAATCTGTATTGTCGTCCCATCCCATCAGAGACAATAGGTGCAACATAGAACACAACACTCAACAGCAGCACTCCGACAAATCCACTGTTAGGGTAAAAAATGGGTTACAGTTGTCCTATGTTCGTATAAATATATTCAAATGCGATAGGTAAAAATGTACTGAACGGTACCTTAAATATGAACTGTTACCACGTTGTTTGTGCCGCTGTCGTGCAAGTACTGCAGCGTGAAATGCAAAACTCTGTACTGGACGATCATAAAAACAAGGATGACTCAAAGATCAATGATTATATAGATAATTGGATACCATCCGTATGGCACAATGTCTGAAGGCAACCATTATGATTCAGTTTTGTTTGCTGCCAGCTAAATATTGTTATTATTATTATTATTAGTAGTAGTGTTTTAATTATTATTATATTATTGTTTTATTATTAGTAGTAGTAATGGTGTTTTTATTATTATTGTTATTATTATTATATTATTGTTTTATTATTATTAGTAGTAGTAGTAGTAATAGTAGTATTAGTAGTAGTATTAGTAGCATTCCGTTAGCTTCAGCACTGTAGTTATTCTGATGCTCATCCACACGGATTTCACAACGTGGGGCCACGTTGCGCGTGACCCAACCGGATGCCGGGAGCGCGCCTACATAAGCGGGCGCGCGCGCCGCGCGTCCCCGTTATCCGGTGCGGCGCGATGCTGGCGAGCGGGCCGTTCGGCTGCCTCGTTTTCTACGGCGCGCTGCTGGTGGTGAAGATGTACGCGCTGGCGATCGTCACTGGCCAAGTGAGGCTGAGGAAGAAGGTAACAAACAAATCCGTTGCCAACTAATCTTGAGTTTGAATCGGCGAGGTCCTGGACTATGATGGAAATTGTGTGATAAATCCTAAATGCGACTTTGTAGCGAACAAATCGAAAGAAAGGAGACATTCGATCTTCAGTACGGGGAGGTGTGTTTTTTTTTCCGAAGGTTGGATGAAGGTGCGAGATGCTAATCTGACACGTAGAGAGGGACCAGATTTCATTTTTTTTAATCCTGTACAGTAAATCCACAACGTTAGAAAAGTGCAGGGGAAGGAAGTCGAGAAAAGGCTCGAGATCACTTTCTTTAGAAAACGCTGGAACATCTTAATAACTGGTTTAGGTACGTTAGTCAGATTTAAAAAGGATTAAAAAAACATAATTCTTCTTGATATTGGACAGGCTTTTGCAAACCCAGAGGATGCATTAAGGCATGGAGGACTACAGTATCACAGAGAAGATCCGTACGTGGAACGTTGCCTGAGGTGAGCACCAGCACAACTGCGTAAAACTTAAAATTACTTAAGCCAACCAGAGGTGACTTTTCTTTTTTTTTATTTTATTAGTTGCGCCTAAAGTTTTCCATAATGAACCCAAAATTCTTTGTCATGCAAAGCCCAAGAGGTACGTTTACTCGGTTGTGTTTCAGCATGCTGCAGGAATTTGAGAGACCCTGGTGTGGAAACTCTCGCTTTCTCTCTCTTCCTCCCCCTCTTCCTCGCCTTCAGAAATCTTCAGTCTATCTCTTTATTCTCTCCACTCTCAGTTGGGAAAGCTTTCCGGCCCATTATGTCTCTGAATTTTATATCAGTACTTTTGTTTCCCCTGGTGTGTGTGTGTGTGTGTGTGTGTGTGTGTGTGTGTGTATGTCTGTGCTGGATCCCTGAAATAATATTAGTTCAGTCTGTGTGTTTTTCTCTCTCGGGCCATTTTGAAATGGTATTTCTGCCTCTGTAGGTATGTGCACGTCTGCGACTGAAACCGGATATGCCGCGTTGCTCTGTTAGATGCTGTCGATTACTGACAACGCGTCCTGGCAAACACCCCCGGCATGGTGCTTCTGTGACCAAACTGGTGTCACCATTATCTTAAAGAATGTGTGCCCTTGGGCTAATGAATTTGCACGCACAGCGTTTTTATCTGGGATCCGGAAGGATTTCCAGACTCCCATGTTGTCCCTGTTGCCTTGTATATATTGGAAGCACTCTATTCATAATTTAGAACAAGATTTAGAAAGTAAGAATGTTTCCATCTGTGAGGGTTTGTTGGACGGTTTAAAGCAAAGGTCAACATATGGTCATAACTGCCGAGCCGTGATTTCCAGGAATGCTGAGTCTTATGGAAGCAGGGGGCAGCAGACTTGATGGAAAGGGTTTGTAAATTGTGCTTTTCTTGAGCTTGAACTGGTGCATAAAAATGCATAAAAAAACAACCCAAAGGATTGAAATGTGCCTCTGTGGGATCTGAAATGTGATTGCATGTGGCCAGAAAACTAAGCCAGAGACCTCAGAGGTCCACTACTGATATAAATCTGATGCTATTGCTTGTGGCTATAACTTATGTGTCCTGTTACTCAAGTTATGACTCACGTTTCAACTCTTATTGTGATATGAATTTGATATGAATACAATCTTATTGTTTTTTTTCCACAGTTCTACATGAAATTGGGTCATTATAATGTGTGAATATGTGACTGGGGGGTGGGGGGGTGGGGGTGGGTGGAATTTTCCTGGGAAGAAGCTTGTCCTCACTTTCTCCTTCTTGGCCTTAAGGGAACAAAAGGGCTTCCCTGACCTGAACAGGAAGAAAAGGCCTTTGCTGGGATGCCTGGGGTCCTTTGGTGTAGATAGATTTGCATGTCTGGAAGTTCAGGGTTTGGGGGTTATGGGATTGATGAAACGCAGTTTCACAGAACAGAACACCAAAACTCTCCACAACAATCCAATAATCTCCTTCTCTCCATGAGCACTAGGCAGCCATCTTTGTGATGGCTGTGAACATCACACGATGGCATGGGCGGAGTCTCCAATCACAAGGCCTGTCCCTTTAATTACCTAAAAAAGAAACAGACACACAGCAGAGAACATACAAGACAAACCACTCCTCCCTTAGGACTAGGAACGTAACAATCTTTCTTGCTATGGATGTGGAAAATGTCCTCGATCATTAGAAATAAGAATTCTCACATCATAAAATTATAATAAGCTATCCTTATTGTTTCAGTTGTGGACACATTGTGCTGCCGGCCTCAGTTGAGAGAATTATCTTTTATACCCATTTCCTATTTCAAACACACTTATTTCTACATTCCATGATGTTTTCCAAGCTGTAGATGGTGTCTGCTGTTTTCTTCTTTCTCTAACAATCTGGTGACCTGTCACAACGACATATTGATTATCTTACACATACCTGCACGACTAATGTGTTCAAATAGTATCTGCATCTGTGAGTTTAAAATATTCCATACTGGTTCATTATTTGCAAAAAAGGTAGAGTTATGGTGGGCACGGTTGATTCCTAATATCTCTGTGCCTTCTCTCTTTTCACAGAGCTCACAGGAACGACATGGAGAACATCTACCCGTTTCTCTTCCTAGGGGCTGCCTACTGTCTGATTGAGCCTTCACTGACAGTGGCCAGATGGCACTTCCTAGTCTTCTTCCTGGGCCGCGTGATGCACACAGTAGCATACTTGTTTGCGCTGAAGGCGCCAACGCGCTCGCTGTCTTACATCATTGCCCAGATTCCCTGTTTTTCAATGTTGGTTCAGATTATTGTTGCAGTTGCCTCATATGCATGATGTTGTCCTTTCCCTTCATCGTGGCTTGAGCTGATGAGGTGATGAGTACTGCTGGACCGGCTGATGGAGCTAAGCAATAATCTTGATCAAATAGTTACAGTATTTTATTATGTGTGACAGCAAACTGTCTTTTGGGTCGATCATTTCAGCAAAAATGAAGGTTATTTCACGTCATTGGACATTTCTATTTTCTGGAGCTTAAAGTTACAAAACTGTAAATTTTTCTCGAGTGATCTGCCCTTTTGGGGTACAGTGTAGAGAGAATTCCCTGGGTTCGGTCATCAGCTGTTCACAAAATGCTACCATGCACCCCCAACTGGATTTTTTATTTTTATTTTTTCATGATGATGTTGTATCAATACAGGGACATTAAATATTGATATTTTTGTATACAATTTTAGTCCAATATTCAGTTCTGAGTTATGGCTGAATTATTCATGTAATGTGATCCACCCAGATCGTACACAGCATCTTGTATATCCGCTCTGTTTTTACATTTTTAGTCAATTGTAGAATATTGCAATTTGTACAGTGTCACAAAATACTCTGATATAATCGTATTGTGACACGTATCATGAGATCCTTGTTAATACACATCCCTAGTCGATCACATACTTCACAATGCTTGATGGGACTGTTTGTCGATTACGATTTCAATTCCACTCTGCATCCTTTTCCCTTCTCCCTGTTTGAACAATCATATGAGACCTGTTCTGTTCAGAGTTAGTGGAGCATTATTACTGCAACACTACCCTCTGTCTTGGAGCGGCGTAAATTATGGGATTTAATCACTGGAATTTAGAACTCTGAAGTGAATGAGGCGCTCTGAGGCTCAAAGGCAAAGATTAAGGAAAAGGTTTTCATGCACTGGTGCCTTATGATTATTTTTATAGTCTTTATATCATTTCAGTAGCAGGAGATGGTGGATCTCAAGTCTGGCCATTTTACCAGTCTGAACTTCAAGTGTAAGACCATGAAATACAACCTATTATAATAAAGACAGTATTTTATTAAGGTAAAATATTTATTCAGTTTATGTATTGTTTGCACAAATGTATCCAACAGAGCTTAAATTATTTTGTAAAGTTTGATCATCCTGTTATATTTTGTTGTGTTGGATGTGAGGATTAGTACTGTTGATTTTTTTTTAATAAAAGGCATGTGTTGCAATACATGAGAGCAACCTGGTTTCTGTCACTGTTCACTTTTAGGGGAATGATCCACATTATTTGCATTTACACATCCTTGAGGAATTTTGCATGGATTTCTCTGTTTACATTAGATTGGACGCTCAGTGTGTGCAGAAAACAGAAAAATCCTTCTGAGGTTGAGAACCCTGCCCTTCGCCTAGCTGGAGCTAAAACGTCTGCGTCTGCTGTTTGGCCCAAATCATTATGGCAGTGAGCACATATCAGCATTCCAACATTCCCCTGTCAGTTGTGTGAGGCCAGGGAGAACTGGGGAGAACAGAGGCCTATGGGTGTTTTCTTAGCAAGTTTTAGAGAAGTTGGGAGATGAATCAGATCAGATTTAGGGCAAATGCTCACACACAATCAATTAAATTTCCCTGAACATGTTTGGGCCTGGACCTTCTAGGCTTCTAGGTGTGTCTGTGTGTGTTTGTGTGTGCACATGCATGCATGTGCTCTATGGATTGTCTATGGAAGCTAAGCTTTCCTTTTATGCCTGCATGTGTAGATTCACTTGTCTCTGCGTGTGTGCACAAGATTCAAAGCCAATGAGAGAGTAAACGACGGCTGGAAACAGAGGGAGGGTCACAAAGACACAGCAGCAAAAATGTGCTGTAATTAGAGGTTAGCTGATGTAGACATAGCTGGGATCATTGGGCACCAGGTAGCAGAAACAGCTTATGTAATTAAACTAATGAATCTTTCATTGGAGCCCAGGCACACAATCCAAACCAAACAAGGGCACAGAGACCAAATCAGTCGGAGCGTAGAGCCCTGGCATGCAGCCCTGTAGCCTGGACCAGGCACCGTGTCAAATCAGCAGGCTGCAAGAGGTTTTAGTGAAGGTCAACATTTTGTCACGATGGAAAGGAAAGGCAGAGAAAAAGTGGACACAATCACACAACTAACAAAAGGGCATTTATTAACAAAAACAAGGCATTATGGGCAGACACACAAAGACCATCAAAAAACAGATTACAGGAAAAATGACCAATGACCAGACAAGGAAATGACACAGTGAGCTTATTTAAATACACATACTATCAGGAAATCAGGCAGACAACATAAATAATGTGACATGCTGGATTTGACACGCAATTCAGATGGCCTGCATAAGAAGAATGTGAAAGCCAAAGTTGTTGGCTCCTACTGCACCTACTTCTGGGGCAGTGGTGGCCTAGCAGTTAAGGAAGTGGCCCCGTAATCAGAAGGTTGCTGGTTCGAATCCCTGTCCACCAAGGTACCACTGAGGTGCCACTGAGCAAAGCACCGTCCCCACACACTGCTCCCCGGGCACCTGTCATGGCTGCCCACTGCTCACTCAGGGTGATGGGTTAAATGCAGAGGACAAATTTCACTGTGTGCACCGTGTGCTGTGCTGCTGTGTATCACATGTGACAATCACTTCACTTTAACTTTTCTAATATGAATAATTATGAAAACACCACTACATGCTCAACTGTGAAAGACGTTTTATGACACTTTAGTGGCATCTGCAATCTTTGGTATCTCTGTCTCTTTTACTTTGTGCAATACACTAGCTCTGTTTTATGTATTTATATAATTCATACATTTTTGCTTTATATACTTTATATACTTATTAAATCAGTTTCATTAAATGTGACAATGGACCAATTGAGAAACAGTGGTTGCATGCATGCACCAGACATGACACTCACAGCAAGAGCCTTGACATGCAGATACTGTAAACACTCATCTTGCACTTGCCCTACAATTATGTAGCTAACCAGTTTTATCAGAACGTTTGATTTCCTAATCTTAGATTACACCAAACAGAGATGACTAAGAGCATTCAGGGAAAGTATTCCTCTAGTCTATCCTCTTCTGCACAAACTTTAATCTGCATTATATTACAGACAAGTAATATAACAGTCCATAGCAATAAAATACACAGTTGTTACCTTCTGGAAAATATGGCACAAAAGGGGAATATCTCTTAAAAAGTGGTCATGATCAGTCAGAGCATTTTAATAACTTTTTATACCTATGAGTGAAAAAATGGCAAAGCAAGGAGTTAAGAGCTGAGCTGTACTGGGCTATGTGCACCTAAGATTCACTGATGCATGTGGGATGTGTTCGTAGAAGAGCTACTGTTGCTCAATTTGCTACAACCCCAAAAAGCCCAAAGTTTCACCCCGGATGAATCAACCCTCCTGAATCAACCCTCCCCATTTACCTGGGCTTGGCTCATTTGGAAACACATCCATCCATTTGGTAACATCCATCCCCAGTGGCTGGCTACACAAATTCACAAATTTCTATGGAAGCTAGAAAGGATGTATGGATTATGGGTGAACATGGCAACAATTGTTAAGATGCATATAAATCAGACCCCAAGTGTACGATTTCAAGCATATCCAGTTGAATTTAATTTAGTCTGAAACAATTACATCCCACAGGAGGGTAGTACAAAATCTGTACTAAGTAATATGTTCTTATGATAAACCCTTCTGTGGGATTAATGTAATAAAACAGTCCAGATTTGTTTAATGCTTTTAAAAAGAAAATGTTCCAAAAAAATTCCAATGTTTTCCCACACAGGCTGTATGTCTGCCAATCTGCCAGGTGGGTTATGAAGCTGTCCTGGTATGGACAGGACTAAGAGGTAAACTCCCCAGCCAGTGGTTTTGATTTATAAAACATATGCCAAAGAATCCATTAACATCTGTGTTATCTAATGCAAAACACGTCCTGTCAAAAGAGGAGAAGTAAACACTAAAACACAAGAGAGGGAGGCAGTGGGCGAGCGTGCATGCTTGTGTGTGTGTGTGTGTGTGTGTGAAAGAGAGAGGGTGGAAAATAAAGAGAGGTATTTCCTTTACAAAACACAGCACAGAATGGCCCCATGAGCCATAAAGCAGCAGCCTTTCTGGTGGTTTTCCGGCATTGCAGTGAGTCACCTTAACATTAGAAAGTAAAGCCCAGTCTGCAGATACATCCATGCATTTAGCAACCTGGCTATTAGGAAATGTCCTGCAGTCATTAATGATGTAAGAAAATACTCACCACCTGAGAAAAGATGATCATTTGAATTACAATAGTGTTCATTTGGACTGATGTCATGTGTATCCTAGACAGTGATGAAGCAAGACAGTGGGGAGATCACATTATTGCTCTCTGTGTGCTTTCATATAACATATGTGTTCCTCTGGAAGTGATTGGGCCATTCTGCGCAAAAACAGATATGGTATCCATCTGCTCTTTCTGGTGAGTAGGGGTGTTCAGGGGGGCTATTAATCAGCCAGTGAGATAATAAACAGATAAAGGGAATATTTAAAGAGAGCGATATCTTCATAGTTTGCCTCCAGAATCAACCAACCTCCTTATAATTGGCCAGTAGAACAAAAGCATTTAAAAATTCTAAAGGGTCCTTGAAACTACCTCAGGCCAAGAACTACATGGTGGATATAGAGAAAGATGCAGGGTTCTTTCGTATCAGTTTTATTTATACATAACGCTCTGCGACCTGTGGAATGGGAGCGAAGTTACAAAGAAATTCTGTGTAACAAGGCGGCATTTCCAGCAAACCTGCCTACACCCGTTACCGCCAGCCCTTCAGACTGAATCATCTCCTGTCATCTCCTGAGAGCCTAATGATTCTGATTGTCCTATGCAATGCACACGCCTTCTTTCAGTTGTTTGTAAACAATGTCCCTCAGGACATTCTGGGATGGTGGGTGTATGTGTACTTGGATGACATCTTAATCTACTCACCAATATGTTGGGCCGTACTGATGAGGTTTGTTGCCCATCTATTGTACTGCAAGTTGGAATAGTGCACATTCCACCAGGGCTCCACCTGGGTTTTACCATGTGCTCCAGGGGTGTGGCAATGGATCCCAAGAAGCTGGAATCAGTTGCATCATTTCCCCTACCTACAGTTTCTTGGATTCTGCATTTTTTACAGGTGACACAGCACAATCGCTCTCATCAAACCGGCCAACCAACCATTACACCAGCAGCCACCCACGTCTTCATAACTTTCTGCCATCACTTCACCTCAGCTCCCATCCACCATCACCCAGATCCCAACCATCCATTCATCATGGAGGTTGACTCATCAGACATGTGCACTTGCATGATCCATCTCTCAGTCATTTAGTTCGACTATAATATTCAGCTACTTTTGGCTGTCGCCACAGAAGATCACTCGTTTCCATTTCCCACTCTCCTCAGTATCTTCCTCATCCACACCAGCCACCTGCATATCCTCTTTCACCACATCCATAAACCTCTTTTTGTTTTGCCTCAGCATTTTTCTCTTAACATACTCAGTGTCTCTCCATATGTGAGCAAACTAACACAATCTTGCCTCACACAACCCAAACTTTGTATAATGCATTAGTTCTAATGCAAATCTCAGAATTACATTTACAGCATTTATCAGACGCCCTTATCCAAAGCGACTTACAATCAGTAGTGACATGGACAGTCCCCCTGGAGCAAAGTGTCTTAAGTGTCTTGCTCAGGGACACAATGATAGTAAGTGGGATTTGAACCTGGGTCTTCTGGTTCATAGGCAAGTGTGGTTCATCTCCAAAACATGTAACACTCTCACTACTGTCTTGTAAACCTTCCATTTTACTCTTGCTGATAACCTTTGGTGGCCCTAGTGGGTAAGGAAGTGGACTTGTAATAAAAAGGGTTACAGGTTCAAAAACTCCCTGCTCACTAAAAGGGGGATGGGTTAAATACAGAGGAAACATTTTCTTGTGTGCACCTAATGCTGTGTATCACAACTACAAAAACTTTTGACTTTAAGTGCACAATCATTCCTCCCCTCTTCACCTCTCTTTACCTCACACCCATTACTCTGGACTGATGAACCAAAGTATCTGAACTCCTGCTCCTTCACCAGCTCCACTACCAGTAACGTGGTCATCCCACTGTCCTCCCTGTTAATTCACACACATGTGTTCTGCCTTAGCCATTTACATTTACATTTACGGCATTTATCAGATGCCCTTATCCAGAGCGACAGTAGTTACAGGTTAAGTGCTGAGGGGCACAATGGAACCTGGGTCTTCTGGTTCATATCAATTATATAATAATAAAATAACCTTGTTTTAATTACATTATGATGATACTGGTCCATTTGAAGATCCCTGAAGCTCCAGCTGTTATGGTGTTAGTGGCTGGGTTGACCCTGTGGAACATTTCATGCTGGTTTAATGCTGGTACAGCAGCTGAATTGCCAGGAATCAGGATCTTGAGCTACTCACAGAGAGACAGTTTAGACTTGGGTGGCTGGGACTGAGTGGTTATGGTAGATGCCTGTGTTCATGTTGAGTGCAACAGTGACTACAGGGGACTATTTAGGACAGCCTAGCTGAAATGAGCATCATAGTTCTTGTTTATTTTAACTGTTATGGAATACTTGGCTAAAAAGATGTGTCTTTAGCCTGGACACTGTATCTGTGTTCCGAACATTAACACAAAGGCTGTTGCCAAGCAGGGAAGCTCTGTAGCAGAAAGCTTTTTGTTTGTTCATTCTTGGTATCAGTAAGAAGTGATAAGAAGTGAGAAGTGAAGTGATTGTCACATGTGATACACAGCAGCACAGCACACGGTGCACACAGTGAAATTTGTCCTCTGCGTTTATCACATCACATGCAGTGGGCAGCCATGACCGGCACCCGGGGAGCAGTGTGTGTGGGGACGGTGCTTTGCTCAGTGGCACCTCAGTGGTACATTGGCGGATCGGGATTCGAACCGGCAACCTTCTGATTACGGGGCAGCTGCCTTAACCACTAGGCCACCACTGCCCCAAGAGCCCAGAGTCTTGTGAGTGTAGTTCACATGAAGGGCTGTAATCTGTTAACACGTCACTCAGGTAATCAGGGAAAAGTTGAGCTTTGTATGGTAACAAAATAATGTTAAGTCTACACAGATTTTCACAGGTAACCAATGCAGTGCGGACAGAACCGGTGCGATGTCTTCAAATTTTCTTGGTCTATTTAGAATACTTGTGGTGGCATTTTGAACCCGTGGGGAGTTTACTATACTTATTGGGCTTCCAATAAGTATAAGTGATCTTTGGATGCACTTTCTTTACAATGAAGTGGAAAACAAAACGTGTGGTCGAAAATTATGGAAAAAATCAAGAGCGTCTTCCATTTCTGAAATAGATGCAGCGGATATTGTAGTCTATTAGGTAACAATAATATAATTTAATTATAAAATGGGTTTGACTAAAAATGTTTTGTTTTTGTCTGGTCTACTAGATACATGTACAATATTGACTGAGTTAAATAGAATTGCATTACTAAAAAAGAGACAAATACAATTTTCATTGACTAAAACAAGACCAAAATGTTTATGGATGTGTATGGCTGAAATAAAACTGACTAAAAAACTAAAAATGACTAAAACATGGCCTAAAATATGGCCAACTGTAATTGCAAGTCTAAATGCTGTAAATGTACATTAGTGCATCAAAAACATTTATTGATAAAATAATCTCAGGGTGTCCCAGGCCCCTGGTAAAAGACTCCTCCACCAAACGTTAATTTACAACACTTTTACAAACTGACAAATTGAATTTCCAAATTTCATAAATATTTATTTAATATCAAGAAACAAAATTGTCTATTTTGACAGCAGTGGTCTACAGCACTAATCATCATCATCATCATCATCATCATCATCATCATTCTGTTTAGTTTGAGGCCACATTTGAAACACAAACATTTACAAGTCGTACTTGGCATTAAAAACAATGGCAATACAATATTTTAAGACACTTGGTGTTTTTTTTTATTTATTTTCTTTTGTTTTGATATCACAGATTTTCAGCAACAGTCTAAACAGTAAATATTGATTTAGATACAAAACCACTGCTAAAACGTCAAGAGAAGTAAGGGGGAAACAGAGGTAGGGAAACGGGGGAAAACATTAATCTGGAAAAAAAAAACAGAATTGCCAACTGTTACCAGCAGTCTCCAGCTCACCCACTCACACAATGAACAACAATAATAAATAACAATTAAATTTCATCTGCAAAAATATTCCCTCATTTTTCCCCTCCAGGGTGCTACAAGTGTTTCAAGAGAGTATACAAAAAGACAAATAGACACCAGCATGGGCATGAGGTGATAAAGTGAGAAGGAGGGCAGGAAAGAGGTGGGGTGCACTTCACAGGAAGTTGTTTTGTAATACTGCCACCTAGTGGGTTCAAGGCCAAATGCAACAATGATTTCCACCCCCTCTGCCAATTTACCGCTTTTCTTACACATTGGCATGATGGCTCATGGGAGAGTTCTTTGTCCTAGTTTTCTTTAAATACACACACACAGAGACACACACACGTGTGTGTGTGTGTGTGTGTATGTATATATGTATATATTATAAAAATCATGGCTACTTCATAATGTACAGCATTGTCTGCCCTTCAAATAACCCACATTGGGGAAAAAATCAGTCCTTCATTCTTACTGACTGGCTGTATCCCAAAATCTTTTTGCAGTGCAGTGGGCCATGAGCTCCATTCTTTTCAACCCAGTTTCCCCAACAAAGGCCCCTCGCAAGTCTTCCTGCCCGAATGGGAGAGTCTAGTGCCAATTTTGGAGAGTACACAAACCAGTGGAGTTGCTGAAGAGAGCCCCGAGTCCCTTCAGTGGAGGCATGCAGGTGATCTCAAAGCCCTTTTCCCATTGGGCAGCATTTCGAGGTTCCACGTTACACGCATGTGGCTTCATAGGTTTAGTGTGTGTGCAGGTAGAACACAGGTGAGTGTGCCAGTGCTGTTGCAGCATAAGTGCAGTAATAAGACATCTCATCTATTGTATTCAAGGCTGACTCCTTCTAATCAGAATGAAGTGAACACTATTTAATGGGAGTTCAAGAATAGGCAGTTGAAGACAATACTGTAAAGTTTATGTCTCTAATCAAACAATAATACAGACGGGAGGAGCGCTAAAAGGTTCAATATCAGCAATAAAGGTGAAAGAGAGAGTACCATGGATTAGTGTACATGGATGAATTGTTCCACAAAGGAACAATTCATATGTACGGATGAAAAGAAAACAATAATTTAAAACACTTTAAATTTAAAAGGTGCAATGTGTAAGAGTTTTTACGATATCAAATAGGCAGCAGTTTATACCCATAAATATGTAAACATTACATATTTATACATTTTTAATCATTGACACACACCTCCACACTTTCTGATCAAATTGAAAATAAATCTGCTGTATTACTGTTAAATCTGGCAGGTATTCATTTATCTGTGTTGGCACAAGTATTATCCATGCAGGTCTGTCTGGTTTGTAATTGGGAGCAATTTTCTTTCAGTCATTGTTAAACATGGAGTGGAAAGGAGATGTATAGACAATGTGGTGTTTGCCGTTCCATTTAATTGTTGACCATTCTGACAACACAAGACATAGATACCTTTACCTTTTGACATTTTTATTTTTGTAAAATTAACCTCTAAAATTCTTACATATTGCACCTTGAATTTCTGCAGTGAAAACAGGTCATTCAGTCAGTTGGGCAGCAACTCTGCTCACCACTAAATAAGGCAAAATGATGGTTAAAGAGAAGCATTTTGTCATTCAGTCACAATTAAATGTCGGAATTAATGGTGGTAGAATTTGAATCAAGTGAAGACTGGAGGTTACAATAGGGAAAATGGCACTTGAGGAAAACTGCCTTCTTAATGTGAGAGAGGGGACATAGTGATGGACACAACAAGCCTAAAAACATGTTCAGATACACTGTGTTTTTACGTTAATAAGTGTAACAATATCTTCTATAAACAAAGACCTGTAAAGTTATATATGCATGTCCACATGTGCACATCTATTTTTTTAGGTGCACACACAACCATATGCATATATTATACTCTATTCTCAGTTGCTCTGGAAGGAATGACATAATATAAAACAGATAAAAAAAAAAAAAACAGGATTTTTGGAGTAAGATGGTTAATCGTGCCATGGTTGCATACATCATATACATTCAGGATTTTCGTTTTTCTGGTGTCCAAGAAACCATGCTGTCATCGGTCACAGCCTTATTCCCTGCAGTGGAAGTGAATCTAAACTCAGACCGGGCTGCTTTGTGCACCAACCAAAAAATACTGCTCAGGGTATCACAGCAAATTCAGCTGCACTATCTAGACAGACTGATGAAACAGAATAAATGTTAAGACCAAAATAAAAACAAACTAAGAGACTAACAGAGGATGGATGCAAGGGGTGAGGTGCATTCTGGGATTGTCGTCACTTTAGGTCAAGGATGTCATCCTCATAGGAGGTGGAGATGGTTAATGGGCTGACCAGGGAGGGGCTCTCCTGTCGGGGCTCAGGTTCTGAGCTGGAGGGGCAGTGAAGTTGGAGGTCTGATTCACCATCCACCATCTCTAGCGCCAGTCTGAAACAACACACACACACACACATACACACACACACACACCATATACCAGTACACCCATGCATACATGAACACATTCACACAAACAGAGAAAATATATGCAGAAACACACGCACCACTCTGTTATTCAAGGTATGTGCATCTGCATAATATGACAAACATCTGAGATTTTAAGTTGAAGGCAAATAGAAGCGTGTGTCTGCCAGACTGACCGCTCAGTGACGGGACCAGCTGCTTTGTGGGCTTTGTTCTCTTCACTTGATCCAGTGGGTTTTTTATTCATCTTCCTCTGCTTTACTGAACTGCTATCGGACTTGCTACTTGGTTCCTCTGTCAAACCTACCACAAACATGCACATGACTGTTTTTTTATATAAAAATATAATGTTCTCACAAAGAAAGAAAGTGCTGTAGTGTGGTTTGGATTGACCTATAGTTAAGGTTATAAAAAAGTGGTTATATTTATACAAAAAAACATACACAATACCTAATTATTACCCTAGAGCCTTAGGCATGTTTGTGTGTGTGTGAGAGAGTCTGTATCAGGGTGTGATGTGCACCCTGTTCACATGTCTGACAGCTTGAGCTTACAGCTCATGCTGTGAGGATATGTCCTGTGGCTCTGTGACATCTGTCATTACCCACTCACAGTGTGCAGAGTGTTTTGAGAGATCACTCTATTGTTGGCTCTGCTACGTTATGTGAGTGAACATCTGCAGCATTATTGATTGTAAAAAATGTATTGATCCGCATTAAGCACTCAATATTAATACAAAAGCAATAATGCAGGAGATGATTAAAATGTTCTTAAGATGATCACCTACATGGAGTATTATCATATAATTCATATTTGTGGTACAAAGCTTGCAGCCATTTCACCTTGCTCAGCCAAACAATTTTCAGAAAAATGTTCCAATAATAAAGTACATAGAAGTGGGCTTGGTCAGAGTTTTTCCAGAATGCCCCACATACCTAGCAGTTCCTTGCGGGTGCGGCTGGCAATCTCTTTGATCTCCATGCGGGACAGAGACAGTGAGGGCGTGGTCGGGATGACGTGGGCAGGGGCTATCATGCTAGGGGCTGCTGCTGTCAGCACTTTATTGACCAGCGGAGACTTGAGAGGCCTTTCTATGCTCCGCCCAACCAGGTTGCTCAGCGGGATCTTATAGATGTGTTTGGAGGGAGCTTCACCTGAGAGAACAGAGGAGTGGGAAAACACCAGAATGTAAAGGAAAGTGTAGGGAAAAAAGAGAGACAGATATGAATAAAAGGTTTTGAGGGGAACAAAATAAGAGGAGAGGAAACAGACACAGGAAGCAGGTGAAAGCATAAAGCTGGAGTGAACAAAAAGGCTGTTTAACCCTGTAACCCTCATTTTGCATGTTTATTCCATATAGTTATTGATTTAACAAAATGCAGGTATGGAAAGTTGAGCTGTATGTAGTGTTGGTCTCTGGAGTGTTAACGGGTTAAAGGCCTTTGTGCTATGACAGTCACATGATATCATAGAACTCAAAACTTTTATTCTCCCCCACATATTCAGGTATGAAAATATATATATATATATATGTAACCTTAGAGACTTCCATGAACCCAGAATCTCGAATCCAATGGAATACGCATCACAGATGTAACATCTTACACAAGCAGCAGCACACGCTTATCCTCAGGGGTGCATCACCAACACATGCAAAACTGGGGGCGATCATTAAAATGACATCTGCTAATGACATCCAGCAAATGTGTTTGCAAGCGCTTCATTAGCGTTTCTTGAATTATCCGATGAATAATTCAAACTGTTTTCACACTGAGAACAAGTGCATGGCTGTAAATGTGCGATGGATTTGTTCTGATTTGACTCAGCCGAAGGACTTGTCTCCTACATGATTCCCACATGCCAGACCATTACATAATGCTCCTTCTGATTTCTAGCAATATTAAGCGATAATGGTAATAGACTTTATTTAATTAGTTGTGAGTGTATTTTCACTGAGGCAAAGAAAATAATTCTAAACAGCACAGACAAAATGTTAACAACAGAAGCAATAATATAATAATAATAAAAAAAAAAAAAAAAAAATATATATATATATATATATATATATATATATATATTTTTTTTTTTTTACAATTACCAAACTGTTAACTGTTAACTGTTGCATGTTCAAACATCCCATTAATATCAGCATCACAGGATTTGTCATTTAGAATCCAAGTGCTTAACCAGGACACTAGATCCAGTCCTCCAGTTCTAATCACTGGTCCCAACAGATGTTCAGGTCAGGTACCACATACATATTATTCCAAGGTCTTCACCAACATCCCTCTAGTTCAGCACATTGATGTTTAGATACAACTGGTTAGATAGTAAGTTAGATCAATGCTTTACTCGAGGTATAACACTTATCTCTGAAGTGTACCAGATGTCCAGTAAGATGTCTCAAGTAAGCACAATTGGTGTGATTCTGCACGTTGTATGGCTGGCCAGCAGGTGGCAGAGCTGCGCCAATCCTGACAATTCCTCGACTACAAATGGGACAGAATACTGATCCACTCTCAGAGTGATTGAGTCTGCATTGCGCAAAGCATATAAAGAATTCTAAAGGGTCAAAGGTTAAGACAGCTACTGGCCTAATAAAATTGATCCAAATAAAAATGTTCTCCTTCATCTGAAATGAAATACAGAACAAATCATTTGTTTAAGAAACAAATTCATTTGGCATGCATTCATATGGAATATATGTAAACATATCCAACACATATTTATGCACCAGGGGACATTTAAACAAGAAATATCTTCAAAATGTTGCAAGCCATGGAATTTTATCCATAGTGTCCCTAAATACCTCCACTGTTTGGTTATCATGTGACATTAAGTAAGTGGTCATTTGTGAGGAAATTATTTGAAAAGGACCCTCCCTTGGTGCAGAAATAGATGTCGGGGCTGATTGTTTTTTAAAGGGGTAGGATGTTTGTCAGACCCCCCAGGCTGTGGCCTGTCTGTTTGGACAGCACCACTCTGGACTGAAGAGGGGCTTTGACAAAAGTATCCATGGTGACAGAACGATCTGGAACTCATGCTGCGGCAAAAGTCTCCCTTCCCCAATGTCTCACTCGCTCTGTCGCGCCCACCCTCCCTCTCCCGCTCTGTCTCTCCACCCAGCTCCCTGTTTTTCCCTGTCTGTCTTTCACCCATCCACCCACACACAAAATTCGATTGAATAACACTTAATTGGCAACACTGCTCTGCTAAAACAGAATGCGACACATTAGCTAATTCAATTAAGATGCAATTAACTCCGGCATGTAAAAACCTTATGCGATGGAGTAATTCCACAACAGTGGAAATGAACAAATCTGTCTCTGCTCAAGCCTCAGTCTCTCCCTCCCTCACCCCTTTTATCCACAAACAGAGACTGTTGGGGGAAGGGGAGCACCCACATTCACTTAACATTCACACAACGTTCAGTCAGCATGCTGCTGTAAATAAAAACAGGGTGAGTTTCCCTGGCAACGTGCAGGTTAGTGAGGCATGATGGGAAATGTATGCCAGGTACAGGAAGGCATGTAGTCTTTTTTACTCCTGCAGTACCTTCTGAGTCCTTAGACATGTAGAGGGAAAGCTTGGTGCCGTAGGGGATCCGAATACAATCTGAGCCAGGGATGGAGAAGAGCATTACAGGACAGGACAGACACACACACTCAGACACAGTAACTGCATTTATTTCTCTAAAAAGACACTCAAACGCAGCAACTTTCACTCAAAAGAAACGCTTAGTCATACATTTAAGTAATTCAACAATAACAAAGATGCACCTAAACATAAATGCTGACATACATAAAATATCTAAAAATTAGAAAATACACTTTTAAAGTGGAGCAGACTTCACTGACGGCACCCTGTGACACATGGAACATGCACACAAAATATACACAAGGTGAAAATAACCCTGGACCACACATTATGAGAGCCATAGGTTCCTTTCAGAATAAATAAACCCCAGGGGTAAAAACAAGGCCAGATGTGTGGGCCATACCATCTCCAAGTGGTGATGGGAAGATGGGCATCTCATATCCAGTGGGCGTCTGAGGGGAACTGTGGGAACTTGTGTCCCGGGAGCTGCAGTTAGATGCTGAGTTTACTGGTGCTGATGAGATGAAGTAGATATCAGACTGTGGGATCAAAGGTAGGAAACAAATGGGATAAGCATTAGTTCAAAACGGCTCCGTTCACATTTCCAGTAATTGTTCTACTCTGGTAAAAGTGTGGGGCTCATCTGTAGACCCACCCTAGACGCAGTTAGCTGCAGTTCCGGCACCACAGCTGTGTACACCAAGTTGCCGTTGACGACTAATCGGATCTCAATGGAGTCAGTGGTAAACGCCAGAATGTAGGGGAACGCACACACTACAATGCAACACAGGCAGTCATGGCTTACTGTGCTGTTTTTAGCAGGGGTATGTTTAAGGCTGTCAAAGTTAATAACATGTTAATGCAATTCATATCAACACCACTATTTTTCTGTTTCATGATTCCATGATTAACACAGTTCCTATTTTTTTTGGTAGGTGTATGGCTTGCTACATCTCTACAAGGCTGTCAGAGGAAATGCATTAGTAATGTTAATAGACATACCATGTAAATAATGTATTAATGTGATGCATTTTTAATGGGACTATTATTCAGATATAAATACCAGTAGAGGTGTCACTACAGATGGTTGTAAGAGTGAAACTAGGAGAAATCATTATTTTAACTAATCTTTCTTCCATTTTTTTTACAAGCTATGTTTTGTGCTGTTGTATGCTTTGTGATGATGTGGGGTGGACAGTGGTGATCATTATTTTACAGTGTTGCAAAGGTAACATACCAATTGCATTGGGCATTTGATTCCAGCTGAATGTGAAGTCAGAGGAGCTTGGCTGGATCATAGGTGTGGCCCCATTAAACGGACACACCTTCTTATAGGAGCAGATATCTGAATGGGTGAGATTGACAAGAAAATGTCACAGAATCCACAGAAACAGTGATAAGTGACAGTGACACTCACTGTTGTAACAGAGCAGAAGCCCAGCCTCGCCATCCTCGTACACATCAATGGCTGCCACAAAGTTCACCTGCACACACAAGCCAGTGAAGTTTCCCAGTCAAATGAAAATGTACTCATGCTGTGCATTCAGATGATGTGTGCCAGCTTCCTCAAGAACTCTGCGGTGTCGTGACGTCAATCAAGTCATACAAGAACATCAAGGGCCACTGGCTGCACTTCCTCTGGCGGGTCTGCATGTAGACCAGGTGGTTGGGGATATCACTGATGTCACTTTAGGCATGCTGTCATGGCAAAATGCTGACAGCAGAATCACTGCTTTTTAGGTTGAATGTCCATCAGCAAGCAAATTAGTCTTACACTTTTAGTGGGCCCTGGAGTCTGAATGTGTGAGGGGTCTGCTGGAGCAAGCGGAGCTGTGTGGGTGACATTGTTCCATTAGATAGAGGAACAGATGGGAAAAAAACCTTTGTGATTTCTGCCATTCCTATTTTGTGAGTTTTTCCAAACATGCTAGCTAATTTTCATATGAATATCACTTAAGTGTGATTATTTGCTTATGACAGAAATTCCCCTCTATTCTTGTGATCTAATCTGAAGGAATGGCCAATAAAAGAAAGAAAGTGCAGCATGAAAGATGTAGAGATATAGTTGTTTTTGTCGGCCTATTTTAATTTTAGTTTTTGACTAGTCTTTAGTCAAATTTCAGTCAATGAAAATTGTATTTTAATAAATGTAAATAAATTTCTCTATTTAATATAGTACACACACCTAGAATAATAGAACATTTTCTTTAAGTCAAACCCATTTCATAATTAAAACAAGGTTATCTTATTATTACGGGAGCCCTAGGCGGCAGTTAGGTGGCACCGCCTTGCATCACAGTAAATTCCACTGCTAGTGTAGATATACTCACAAGAAACTGAATAGATTTCTCTTTTATTTTATTTAAATAGACCAATTGCAGATCTTGCTCCAGGGAGACTGTCCCTGTAACTACTACTGATTGTAAGTCGCTCTGGATAAGGGCATCTGATAAATGCTGACACATCAAACAATGATCATCCCAACCAATAGCAGGTAAAGGCTAATTAGACGAAGGGCTCTCAAATTTTGAAGACAGGTAAAAGTGACATCCCACTGAACACCACCACCACCTATTATTAGTGTTATTGTTGTTGTTATTAATTCCTCAGACTTATGGAAGAAAGGATTTGATCCATGGTATAGACAATTCAATAAAATGATTAAGGCTGTTTGGAGAGATTATAATTTGAGAATATGTCAGTTATCCTGTGATCACGAAATATGACCAAGACTACTTGTTTCTGAACAGGTCAGTGAACAGGCTTTAAAACTTTAGGCTACAGACACCGTTTGCTAATTATCTGGGCAATTGTCATCATTTGTGTCAAACAAGTTGTGAATTAGTTGTAACATTAAAACAGAAGATGACTTGCTCAGTGCTTGAAGTGATGCTCAGAGTGCCTACAGAAGGGGGTCAGCAAAATTTTCCAAAGACTTGGTTACAAGTAGCAGAATAACACGATGAATTCCAGGATGCCTTTTCAATGGTGGTTGTGATGCATTTTACCCAGATACAATACTGCTATTTTCTGATTGGTTGTTGACTTGGCTGTTGGTGATGTTCAAGAGTATTAGTAATCACACTATTAGTTTCACACTGTGCCTCCGGATGGGAGATACAGGAAACAGAAATCGTGATATAATAAGGTGATTAAATGAGACGGAACAATGTCTCATCCTGTCAACAAAAATGAAGAGACATTTTAGTGTAGTTTTGATTTTGGACATCATATTTAATCTTGTTATTTGTCAAAACATTATGTGATTTATTTCGTTAAAGTTATCATTACATGACCAGCATTTACGTCTCGTCCCGTCTCATCATGTCAAAAAGGTTCGTTGATGAAGATATTTTGTCATAAATTTCGTTGATAAAAACAACACTATCTGGAGGCCTGAGGACACCACATATAATTTGCTAATTTACTTCCCCTGTTGTACAGTGATATTCATACAGCTTATTCCAAAACATCTTGGCTGAAATGGTCATCACTTTGGACTAGTTCATGCCTTGTTTTTTTTTTTTTTCATTCATGTTTCATACAGTTTCTCAGTTTAGATTTTTTTTGTACATGATTATTTTTCTGATTTAATCTCCTTTATATTATTTTAAATTTCCAGATCTGTTTCATTAATAATTTCTGGTTGACCTGTGCCAAGACTGTCTCTATATTTGTCTACTTTTCCCTTCTTTTGTGTTTTGTTTCATTAACATTCTCTCAAATTTGTGTCCACCACTGCATGCAGTGACACTAATTGAGGATATTTCACATGCAAATGTGACGGACCTGAGTTCAAAATGTAGCTTTGTTAGTAAAATGTATGTAATGTTATATACATTATTTCAACTGTAACATTTTAACAAGCACATTCCATGTATAAAACCACACTATTAAGGGACTAATATGAGATTGTGTTGATCTGTGTATCTGCACCCCTCACCCGATTTGCATCCACATGGTGTAATCTGTAGGCATCTCCCGTACTCTCATTGATCAGGTCAAACTGGTGCTTGTATGCCACACAGATCATATTGTCATTTTCCCCTGTTGGCCCATCAACTAGCGCCATGACAACGGGGGAGTCACATAAGCAGATCTCCTAGGAAACAAGCAGGGGGATGGAGCAGGATTTCTAGTTAACATTTTAGGGGAGAATGTTATGCAAGCTCAGGAAAGTAGAAGGTTCACATGATTACAATCACAACGTAATAGTGTCCCTGATGTATACATATTGTTTCAAACATTGTTTTCAACAAGCTAATTGAATGATCCTAAGAAAATCAAAGGGAGACATATGCCTGACAGGTTTTACCCTGATGTACTGAAACTCCTCCACAGGTGACTCAGGCAATGCTGTCCCGGCTGCAAAGCTGCTGAGGCAGTCAAGGCGTGGCTGCTTCCTGGTGATTAGGAGGAGTTTGTTCCTAATTGCTGCAATGATCCTTAGCTCCACCCCATGGTGTGTGTTTATAGAATAAAGATGGCAGCCTGAGATTGTGTGAATGTAGAGACAAAAAACAAAGGGTAGTCAAATAGATCAGTTTGTGATCTATTGTGCCACAGGCTGTTTTCAGATGTAGAAATATTTATAGTAATTTTTACTACATTTAAAACAAACAAAAAAAACATTAGAATGTAAATGTAATATTTGCATAACAAACAATTGTTGTGGATGGGTTTTCTGGTCACAATTAAATTCAACATGACCAAACTCAGATGATTAAATATTTTTTTTGGATATTGCACGATGGTTATGGAGAAACTGTGCTGCTGTGTGCCACAAAACAGGTCCACTGTACTTTTGAATGGTATCTGCCTAGCAATTTTTGGTGTCCCACAAGATTCAGTTATAGGTCCAAAATGATTTTATCAGATTATCAGAAACATGGCCTGAAATTTTAATATTACTATGCATATGTGTTGGACTGCATGCAGAATAATGATAAATTGGCCTTTGCTTTTATTTGTGCATTTCATATTTAAATACATATATACCTTTTGTTTTTTCCAACTTGTTCTCTCTGCAATCACACTTCCCACGGACGAGCTGCCTCTCCTCAAGTCCCCTTCTGAGCAAACTCAACCGGAATACATAAAGACGGGCATCTTTCCCTGTCAGGTAAAAAAAGCCTGGCTGAGAAGACCCTTATTCTCTTGTCTGGCAAAGGCTTTATGTGTCTAAGAAATCTAATAAAACACTATTTGGAACAGAAGTTGGTAATAATCTATTTTAAATAATCAAGGCTTTAGAAATATAGATAACTATAGAAATACTGTATAGTTATGGGAATGGGAGTCAAATGTGTGAATATATGAGAACATTTGAGTTAAGGTTGCCATACAATTTAATTTCAATTACGCACACTGACACATAGACCTATATGATGAAGCAGCAGAATCAAGTGTATGTGCTCCTGAACATACACTTGTGTTCATCTGCGTGCATTTTGTGAATGTGTTCAGCCAATAGCCAATAGCCATGGGACCCGGATCTCATTAAAGCAGCGAAGAACCCGGCTCCCATTCATTACTGTGTGCTGTGTGCTTTGCGTGGGCAGCTCCTGGTGCTTCAGCATGTCTGTGTGTTTGTCTGCACTGGTGCACCAATCCTTTGCCCCTTAAAAAAGCTCAGATGGATCAGCACACCTACCTCCCCCTCCCCGTGTGTACCTGCTGTTACCGCCTTGTGTTTTTCAATCTCATTATTTCTCATTGTTATAATCAACATGAAAAAAATTACATCTTGGAGTGTTCCAGGCTAAACAGAGGTTGGTTGCTTTTGCCCACATTCTTATTCAGGTGGTAGCTGATTCCTTGTGTCAGCATAATAAAGCCATATATGTAATCTAATGGACACAGACAAAAACAAAGGTAAGACCACCTTACCTTTATCCGCTCTTGTTATAAGAAGGTCCTGAGGTTCGAGAACATGCATCTGTTTCACTGCCATGCTTTTATCAAACACTTGGACAGGAGGGTGTGTTGGTGAATCTAAGGCACAGTGTAAAACAAGATCATGTTCTCCCTGTAAGGAACCAATACTTTGATATTTTGTTAACAATTCAACAAAGACTCCAGCATCCAAACAGATGTTTCCTAGTGTTATCTGATGTGTATCTGCATAACTGCATGTAATTATAACGTGTCGCATTTGTTAGTGTGTTATGACAGAAGACAATAGGTTGTGTTATAGGAGGGTACAGTACATACCAGTACTGGACTGAAGTGGATCAGATGCTACAATAAAAGCAAAAATATTTTTATAAATGCACTAAGGGTCTGTGTGAAACAGCATTTTAAGACACTGTATACTGAGTATACTGCTGTATTGACAATAAACCTCTCTTGTACACCAGGTCTTGGCCTATTTATAAGCAACCAGTTGTAGAGGTTGTGTAATTGAAGTGTCAAATATTAACAAAAATATGGCAATGACAGTAACAACAATGATAAACTCACCTTCCAGCAACATAACCCCTGCAGTATCAGTGGCAACCATGAGCGACTGACCCCATGAGTCGCCACAGACAATCTCGTAGGGAAAATTACCGCAAAATGACTGTGACTCCCAAGGCTATGGAACACACACAAACATACACAGATACACAAACAAATTTCATTTTCCATATGACACAGTGAAGTACAGTTTGTTAAAGTATTCTCTGCGGATGTGATGTCTAGAGTATAGGGTCACCTCTTTCCTACAGAGTCCTGTAGTCACTAGACTAGTGGGGGCATCACCTCTGACTATAGTCTTCAGCTTCAGAGCCTGGAGAGAGAAGGAGAGAAGGGAAAGAGAAGGGAGACGATGTGAAGAAAAAAAAGTGCAAGACCGGTTTGTATTTTTTCTATGCCCCCTGGCTACAACTGGTCTTTTCACACTTTCACACAAACACACATTCTTTGTTTTCTTTCAGCCTGTATGTATGTGCCATTATATTTATTTTAGGAATGCCATTTATTGATTATGGTCTGACACAACACATGAGACATAAATAAAAATTATGCAAAATACAAATGATCCAGTTTTAGTGTCTGGAGTTGTCTGGAGACCTCTTGGAGACCTCAAAGGGGTAATAAAATAGAATTTTTGTGCTATATTACCTTGCTCACTTCCATCAGAGGTGCACCCCTATATGACACTGAACGCAGCTGAGGGTTAAGGTCTGCCTATTTATTTACACATTTACACATACTTTATTCCTATTTGAAATAAATATTTCTGATGTTTCCATCTTATACAGGTGAGGTGAACACTGATAATGTGTTTACTATGGTAGTTGCTGTGATGGCACACATGTACAACTACCCAGATGAGAACTTTGTAGCTGTCAATATTCCCCTCACCTGGCCAACCCTGACAAACTCAGCCTGGCGGGCTTCTTCCTTCTTGCGAGCGGATTTGGGCGACTCGGGCAACACATCACTGAAGGAGCGGCGGTTCAGCATGTTCTGAGGAGAGAAGGGAACCTACAGGAACAGTAGAGACAGCTGGGCCTCAGAGACTGACCCAGGAGCAGCAGGAAGAAACAGCAGAGAGACACTGCACAACTGAGCCAGGAACTGCAGCATTACACAGAGCAGAGAGGATGAAAAGAAGCAAGGTTCCCCCTGCTTGTTAAAGACAAAACAACAGCAGTGAAACACGGCAGGCTAGAGGGAAAAACGTGCAGAAATCATCTATGTGAAGATTGTGTGTGTGTGTACTGTGTGTGTACTGAGTTTGGGTTAGAGAGAAAGAAATATTGTATTGTGTGTAAATACCTTATGAAGGTCTGGCATGAGGTCTTGGTAAAGTGAGCGGATTAGCATGTCCAGAGTGCGCTGGCGCTTCTGAGAAAACGTAGGCGTCTCCAGAGTGGCCTTTTCTCCATTTATTACTGCAGAGACACATAACATAGACATGCATCCAAATGTAGGAGCAATCCATAGGCCAGTTGAAATCAGAAGAGCCAATCAGATGGAAATATGTTAGACATGTGAAGAAGCTTGTTTCAGTAGCATAAATGGCACCATGGATGAGTTCACTATGTAAAAGAATATGGCAGATTGAAAGAGCATAGGAATGATAAAATTAAAATAAGTAAAATATAATTATTATAATGTGTATGCAATGCTTTTAAGAATAATTAATATTTTACATGTTGAAAAATGCTTAAAGTTTCACTCAAAAAAGGATGAAGTCATTTCATCAATTGATTATGATTCTAGTGGTTATAATCTGGTGTCAGCTCCCAAAACTAAAGGATATGTACATGATGAACTAACAAAACAGCACCTCAAAATAACTTGATCTATGAAGGGGATTAGACCTATAAGTAAATGAACATGGTTTACTCACATTTGACTAACAAAAAGTCCCTGAATTCCTGATGGTCTGTAAACACTGGAGGGGAGGGGAGTGGGGGGCCGAACAGCGGGACACTCTCTTCCGAAAAAATCTTCAACCTGGTGTTAAACATTTGTTGGGAGTTTTGCAGGACACATCACAATAAAAAAGACATTATTTTACGTTGTTTGAGAAGCTGTAGTAATAACTATGTTATGCATGCATATTGTGCATTATACAGGTTCAATTACCTATTTATGTCTAATTATATCTAATATTACATCGTTATTTTTTAATTTATATTTTCCTTGTAAACACGTGTTTCTTTGAGGGCACTAGCAAAATAACCGCAACTTTAGTGAAATGTCAGGATTTGCATGTAACATATGAATACCAACATGATTGATCATACCTGTAACTGTCATTCTGACTGTTGTAACGGACTAAGGCAAATATATCTGTCAGCAAGGTTAAGGAGTTCACTGCAATAGGTTAACTACATTCACACTAATGCCCATTAATAAGAAGAATTTTTCCACTTTGAGAAAGGATACGTGTGAAGTGGGATCGGATCATGGAAGGTTTAAATGATGGTGAGGCATCGTCTCCCTCCTGGAAAACTATAGTAACGATGTCATTCCCGATGTGCCGTTTCCTCTCCACCTGCATGCATAGAAACAGAATCGGAGCTGAAAAGGGAGTTTGTTGAGTGTGGCATTGGTTCCCCCTTTCAAACGTTAGCCATTTGCTTTGATGTTAGCCATTTGCACAAACTCAATTACAAACAAAATAACTAACTTTTAAAGTAACCTTCACATTTTCTTTTATATTCCTAAATAGAAAATCAGTCTCCACTTTTCACACAAATTTCAGATTTTCCTTTGGGAGAGAGAGAGAGAGAAAAAGAGATCTCTCTCTCTCTCTCTCACACACACACACACACACACACAGACATGCCTCCCTTTCTCATCTTTCCTTTAAAAACATGGCTTAGCCTGAGGGACTGTGAGCTCAAATGTTAAACACCATCTAATTACACCACCAGCCACTGCAATGTGAAAAGATAACTTTACATTTAACATGACACACACACACACACACACACACACACACACAGCCCAGGCAGCAAGACTGAGGAGAATACGTTTGTATTCATTAACTGCTACACATTCTATTTCAGAAAAAAATCCAATTATGAGCCCAAAGCCCCAATATCCCGTTCTCGCCTGTCCCTGACCCTCTCACGCCACCGCACGATCTCAATCACACCTAAAAGCGACAATCACCTCATTATTTTAGCGCCATTGTTAAACATGTCACTGCGGAAGTAGCACAGGGGCAGAGACAAGGAGCTGAGCCTGAAGAGAGAGGATCCTTTATCACGTCTGGACAAGCGGCACACGAGCGGCAGCCATAGGTTCAAGTGGTCCAGCAGTTTCAAAGTGTGACAGGCCCAATGCATTTCTATCAACCTTCACAATAACCACAGATCAAGAGTGCTGGCATTTTACAACCAGGGATCTGATAGACAGGAGGGGGAAACTGCAGGACAGAGCGAGCAGCCCAATGAAAAGCCAGCCCGCTGCGCTGACCAGGGAGGAGACAAAAAAAGAAAAAGAGATGAGGAAAGATAAAAGACTGGCTGCGGCCATGACCTGAGGCGGATATATTTAGCGTGAGCTTTCGACCCCCTACTGACACCCCGACTGGATACCTTCTGCCTCGCCAAACTTTTTTTCTTCTTCTCGCTCTTTCTCTGTCCTTCAATCATCGTGCCTCCCTACTGCTCTGAATAACAGTGAACAGGCGTAATGTTCAAAGAGAGAAAGAGAGACATCAGGGCCAGACAGAGCGAGGGATGAGGAGTAGCCCTCACCTGTTGCTTGTTCTCCTTCGAGTAAGGTAGCATTGTGGACACATGGAACATGAGCTCATGGCCCTGGTACACTGTGTAGATGGAGTTAATTCCAGTAGTGTCATCTGAGCAGAACAAAAGGTCAATGAGAGATGGCCAACCACGAGCCACAAGGTACAGTTATCTCATCGTTCTGTAACTGCATTGATTAATTCAATAATCAGGGGATAAAATGAATCAATTATCCATGTTTTGTGTCAGCGACTCACTAAAGAAAAAAATATATATAATAAATGTATATATCAAAAATAAATATTAAATGTGATTATAAATTAACATGGGCTTCACATAATTTCAGTCCTACCTAAACAACCATCAAAATAATGATTAATCACATAAGCCAAAATAAGAAAAATCATATTTCATTCATTGGCTTGTGTGTTATTCATTATTTCAGAGCTCATCATTGTAGTAACAAATAATGAAATAAAATTGGGTCAAACAAATCAAATTCTTGTCGTTTATGCCAAGTCACTTACTCTTTGTGTCCAGTCCTCCTCTGTATCCTGCCCACCCTTGCAGGCAGATTGTGTCTCCAAGAAGATTCAAGAACTTAATAAAGTTGTCACTTCCTGTCTCTGGAGGACAACAAGCAATTAAATGAAATTAAATAAAATCACAATGGAAAAGAGATGATGGCGGCTTTCTCCTGATTTCTTTACCATGCCAGAAAAAATTAAATTAAACGCAAAACATTCTTATCATTGTCAGAAACACCGGATTTGTGATTATATTTCAATGGTCTCATAAATCATAACATGCATAATATATGAAGAATAGATTAGTAAATATATAGATTAAGATTAACTTTCTTATTGTCGAACTTGTGTACAGAATATAATAATGTAATGAATAGCACAGGTCAAATACGTATTGAGAATTGCAAAATGATTTTATAATAAGGTTCAGTGCATCACTTTAAAGAAGTTACTCACCATTACTAAACATTTCATCATCAGTCAGTTGTCCATCTTTGGCATAGAGCACACCAAATTTAAAATTTACTGAACCCTGGAATCACACACAGGACAGAGAGGTGAGAATTTAGTTGAGCAGAGTGGCTGAGGGAGTTCCTTGTGAATTCATTCCTGTTCTTTTACCTCTTGCTCCTCTAACACTAGAAGGTCCTAGAAGGAAAACGAAGAGAGGGTTTGCTGATTATTGCTTTGTGCCGAATTCTCGTGCTCAGCTGACTGTGTTTTGCATGCTTTCTATTTGAAATTGGTGTAAATAGCCTCAAGGTGTAGATATGTCTTTATGATATTTTATGGTGACTGGTGATACTATGTTAGACGGTGTGAATGCTCACCTTTTGGATTTCTGGGCTTAAGATTTCCCTGGGGCCTTTTTCAAACCGGTCTAGATTCATGGCACTGCAAAAGGAGAGGGAAAAATCCATGATATCTGAATTCTTAACATGAAAACTAAGCAATCAATCAATCAATGCAGACAGTGTCAGATACTGTATAATCCATTGTCATTTACTAATACAAACACTGCAGCCCAGTTCATTTCTGGTAGTGCCTCCCAAATCAATAACTCTCTTAGGACTGGGGCATATTCTAATTCTTCTATTCTATTCTCATATTCTGTTCTAATTGTGATAGCATGAATGCAAATTAATGTTTGGTTAGTAAATGCACTAAGTTGCAAATGATAGATGTGATCTATCATTTTACATTTTTTTCAGATGGATAATCTATTAATAATTAATGTGTAAAGTTTTGCAATAGTGAAATTCCAGTATGTCCTTTATACAATGGCAGGTATGTTCTACATTCTGCAGTTCAGTATAAACATTGCATTAGCGAACAAAATTATACGAAATGTGGATTTATAATTCACATTGCTCCAGATTGGCTTACTACCCCAAGCCTGCTTACCTTAAGATGGATTTGACTGATAGTGTTTTTGTGGGACTGTAGGGAAGGCTGATCTTCACTGTACCCTAAAAAAGACATAAAGACAGTTTAAAATGACATTGATCAAAAATCAATGTGAAGTGTAAAATAAAAAAGAGATAATGAATGAATGAAGTGGACACTTTTTATTGATCAGAACTCAGCTTTATCATGAGAATGGGTTTTGTGTAAATTTCACTGCATTGTGATATTATAAACAAGGATTATAAAAAAATCATAGATAATTCAGTTAATTATGTGTCAAGATGTGTCAGAGCTTTATAGAACCTGGTTCTTTAGTAATATACTTAAAAATGACATTCTCCCATAGTGTCCAGGGTAATTAAGGTCTACACATCTATCTTAATACATATTAAATTACATGTATCTGCCAAGATTGTATCTGCAGACAGATTGTGAATTTGCCCATTTTGAATGAACTGGATTTGAATATTGATGCAGTTATCACTGCTCAACTGAGGATCTAAAAATTACATCTTCCATAACAGGCAAACTGTAATGAGGGATGGAGACAGGAAGGGGCTATGAGGCCGGATTCATAGAGTTGGTCAGGCATAGAGTTAAGATGATTTCAGCATGAAATGACTACCAAAGTGAATGCACTGCTGAGCAAATAGTGCCCCAAATACTCAATTACACTGCTGGCAACATTCACAAAGCAGAAAACATGCCCTAAACTGTCATTTGTATCTATCACAATACATTTGTAATCTGAACATTGGTACATGTATTCTGGAACTCCACCAACACTGGCCATGAGCAATGACATTTTGCTACAGTTGAACAAACTGCAGGTATATATGAAGTCCCTGCAGGATTTCACCATGCTGTGAACAATTCATTCAGATTCCCCCCCTGTGGATTTCGCACAACTTAAAAAATGTATCCAGTCACACCAAATCCAATCATAGAATTGCTGAATTGTTATTGCTGTTTTATTCTCACTTTTGTCATTTATTCTCTAAATGTGTCTTCTACAAGTACTATATAAAAAAGAGAGACATAGGCTAATTTGGCTACAATTGCCACTTTGCTGCAATAAAAAAAATATTATAAAAACAAGTATTTGAATTTTGCCATAAAATCAGGCATGTTAGGCTGCATAAGTCCCCGAAACCTGTGTAGGTACAATGTGCGGGTAATTAGATATACATGTCAGTAAATAGGCAGCTTTCATTTTCAGATACACAATCTATATTCATTTGACTTTCCTCAGCAGTGCAGAATTCCCACATACGCCAGCTGCACCACAGCCTCGTCAATACCATCTCCCCCAAGCTCTCAATGAAGCCATCAGGAGTATTCTGAGGAGATTGATTCTTAGATATATACTGGGTTCAGTACAAAAGAGCAAGAATGAGACGCAACAGGAAAAAGAGCCATCGACCGCTGCTGTTGCTGAATTGACTCTGTCGTAGCATTTCTCCCAGCCTGTGTGTGGGGTCTTGCATGTGTGTGGGGGGAGGTGTTATCTCGAGGTGCCACACACTCACATAATATCATGTAACAAACGAACACAGGCTGTGAAAGAGTGTGTGTTCCTATCACACACCACACCATTGTTTCTTCTTCCAGGTCTGCCCCTTACCCAGCGGTTCTATCACAGTCTGGACAGGGCACGGCGTAGTGGTAAGCACATACACAGTTGTGTGATTGTAAGTAGGGCTACTGAACTGCTGAGCCCTTTCATGCTCAATGCAATCAACTCAAACGCACTTGATGACTACACACATATAACACACACTCTCTGTGGTCACTTCCACCCATTTAGCCTTATTCGACAGAGGGGTTGGCTGGCTTACCATCTTACGCCACAGGATTGCTCTATACTGAGGGATGCGCTGGTTGTTCTGGTCAGACAGAACCACGGACAGGTAGAAGGGGTTCTTTTCTGCGTCCACCCCGACGTAGTTCTGGTGAACTGTGCACATGAACAAGAGCAGAACATCAGAAACTTGTGTATCAAGCAAACGGGTTTTATTATAAATCAGATCATGTGGAAAGCACACAGTATTAAAATAAGATGGCAAATATACTTGGCAAATATCCCATCATGTAGTGTTACATGATGTTATAATCTTGCAAAATCCACTAATAACAGCTGTTAGCACAATGGCTTTTTAACACCTTTGCACTGTATGAATCAGGAACTATAAACATCACATTATTATTCAGCAACTACACGCACAACATACAGTTGAACAAGTTCTAGTACTGTTAACAGAATGTTTTTGTCTGTATTATGTAGTTTATATTTATACAATAATACTTGTCAAATTTCATTGTGAAGAGTAAAAGTGAAAGTGAAGTGATTGTCATTGTGACAACACACAGTGCAGCACAACACACAGTGCACACAATGAAATGTGTCTTCTGTGTGGAGATGGTACCTTGCTCAGTGGCACTACAGTTGCACATTGGCACCACCAAAAAGGATATGTGCAGGTTGAAAGATAAGATAGATTCCCCATTTAGATAGACTTTGCCAGTGTCTGTTGCTGACAATTATTGGCTCATGACTCCTAGCCTTGTAATTTGATTACACATTACAAAAAGCTTGCCAAGAATCACTCACCTGCCAAACCTCTTTTTTAATGCACACAAAATGCTGAAAAAATGTGTTTTCAGTAACCTATTATTATGATACCATACAATTTGATCATCGTATGATTGTATATCTCATTGGGGCAGTGGTGGCCTAGTGGTTAAGGAAGCTGGTTCGAATCCCCAGCCACCAAGGTGCCACTGAGCAAAGCACCGTCCCTACACACTGCTGTCATGGCTGTCCACTGCTCATCAAGGGTGATGGTTAAAAGCAGGGGACACACTTTGTTGTGTGCACTGTGTGCCTGCTGTGTATCACAATGACAATCACTTCACTTTCATATCTCCAGGAACTGGGTTAAACCAGCACTGTGTTCACATATTAGTACATTTGTACAGTGTGTATGCATTATGTATGTACTATGTATTTATTGACAGAACCATAGAAGCTATGATGCAAATTGAAAAAAAAAATGTTGTCTGTGTCTATGTTACTTGACTCAAATTACACTTTGGGTAAATCTTGAGTAAATCTATTCTTGTATGGACAAGAATTATGGGATGATGGGATAGAACAGTATTCTGCTGCATTATGCTGCTGTTTGGTTCAGCTTATGTTGAGACAGAATAGAACAGAACAGAACAGAATCCAATTAAAACCTGTGTTGTATTCTCTCATCCCCTACCTCCCCTCACTCAGCCACACACAGACACACACATACACACACACACATACTTCCCTCTCAGAATTAAAGGCATTCATCCTGGGTCTAAATCAATTAAAGTGAACATTGTGGCACTGGCTTCCTGAGCAGAGACGATGACTAACCCTGAGCTCAGGGTCTGTGTGTGTGTGTTTGTGTCTAATCATGTTATCCCCCTAACCTTGTCTGCTAAGTCTCAGATGCTGACTCTGGTGGTTCATCTGTATTCATGGCTACGGGTAGATATTGAATTTCATTGGACGGGCCTGATGCTGCTGTATATGTGAATGGGTCCATGTTCAGGGTATTGTTGAGATGTTGAGCTAAATTTAGCCCAGCGTGCAGTGTTCTGCCAACATATCCTCTCATTCTTTTGCAGTGGGAATCACCAAAGAAGGAAATTATACTACTGGTTGTCAATGCATGTTTCTAGTAAACCAGTAAAAATTATCGTGAAATCCGGTGATTTTTATACCAAAGCTCAACACTTTACACTCACTCATTCACTCAAGGCAGGGACAGGGCTTGGCACCAGGCCACCGCAGGGAACACACAAACACCATTCATTCACACACCCATACCTATGGACAATTTAGAGTAGTCAGTTCATGTAACATGCAGGATGAATCCAGAGCACACAAAGCCAGAGCCAAGTTTCACACTCACAACAATGGAGATGTGAGGCCACATATTAACATATCATTTGTGTGGACATTAATAATGCTAAGATGCTTTTCAGTATTTTTTCTCAAGTATGCGACTGCTTATTTTAACATGCAGGTTTTCTGTTGGCTGAAGTGTGTGGGGACATACGGGCACATGGCCGCTTTGGGTGCACCACGGGTGTGTTTGCATGTGTTCCAGACAGAAGCACAATAAATCAGACCTTTTCCCAGGAAGTACTTGAAGAACCATCTGGTGTGGTACTCCGGGTTCTCCAGATGGACATCCGTTCTTCTCCAGGTTCCTGGGGTGTAGGTGGTGGTCTACAGGATTCCGTCAGAGGAAAAAATCACGATTACCTAACAAATACATATCTGGTTGCCAGATAAAATTTTCTACAGTTATTTAATCCTTTCCAACCATTAAAATACACAAGCTCACAGGAGTGCTACCCATGTCTGACTTCTATTAGTTACAGGTATATTGTTCACATTTATGACAATTTTATCTAAAAATCACACAACTATAAACACACACACACACACACACACACACATATATATATGCACACATACATACATATACATATGTATGTGTGTGTTTGTGTAGCATTTGCTAAGACTGCAGGAAATGACCCTTGATGTAATAGAATTGAGACATGAAGTTTCCTCTGGACACACTTGAAGCATGTTATGTGTTGATACACACATAGCCCACTCAATGCTGCCATAAGCCTCAGTATTTCTACAGCCACATCGACAGCATCACTGTCAGCTCAATACTGCCTGATCCAGCTTATAATGGGCTTATTCCTGCAAAGCTCTTTACACCTCTGCACCACCCACTGGTCCTTTCTCAGACCATCAGCTAAGTCTTCACTGTTTGATTTTTACCTGTAAGAAGCCTAAAAAGACCCTGCTCAAATCTGCTCAACTACAGATGTATTTCAAATTAAAAGGGAAAAATATAAACATTTAGAGAAACTAGGGTCATGTGTAGGCTGTTAGTGTCACTGAAGATTAATACAATGATGTGTGATGAAAGTGAGGATGAATGATGCCCTCATACACATAACACAAATGTCAGTAAGGGTAAATGTTACTTTTTAAACTGGTGCTATGTGCAGCTCTATGTTGTGAGTATGGTCAAATATATTCTGTTGAGGGCACCTTTGACCATACAGTAGCAAACAAGCTCCATGCTTAGCGTAGAAAGCTGCGCTTAGCGCAAGTTTGATGAAAAGTTCCCTGAGTGTATGAGGTAAATCAACACTTATGACCTGTAATGGCTCCAACAATATCCATCAATCTGCTTCTGCTTTGCTGGCAGTGCTTTTGTGGCCAACAACCGAGACCTTCATTTTAAAAATGTCCCACTATCATAAAGTAAAGTATGCTATATCTCAGTGAAGACAAGCACAAAGCCCAATCACATAAAGAAACTTTATATATAGGACCTGTTTATGTATGCACACTTTGACTCATTGTTATGGCTTTGTCTGTCTCATTTGTACTATGTTGCATCACAGCATAATGGGTGCTGATTATTATGCAATCATTATGCAGATGATGGCACCTCCTTGTCACAATATGGGCACTTAGTGACAGATTGACAATGTTCAATTAGATGTAGCAGGCGCTTATTCCACAGTTGACGTGCTTGCTGTGGGATGGTCAAGAGTGGGAGCTGGACAGGGATGAGTTCGGGAATGTACAAGAGATAAAGTGGGCCTGGACTTGCATCCACTAGCATGTTTCTGGTGGGTGTTTTTGTGTGAACTGTTTATATGTGTGTGTGTGTGTGTGTCATAGAAGGGCATTTCAAGAGACAAGCCAGAACAATTCTGTAGAAATGTTGTAATGTCAAAATCTGGCAAGCACATTTAGTGCATACATGAGTGTTTTATGTTCTGACCTCATCTGATGAGCCGTTCTCCACCCGGAAGCGCCCTGCTCTCTGTATGGCTCCGTCGGCATCACTGGAGATCAGCTGCAGAGACACACAACATCAGAACATCAGAGTCCCTGGAGGAGGCAGAGGAGGAGGAGACTGCAGCAGGCAGACACACCGAAATGAAGACAGAGATTTCTGCTTTACATTACTGTGATGTTTGTATCACGGACATGGATAATTCACAAACACAAAAAGGCTGCAAGAGAAAAATGTAAAAACAGTGGAAAGGTTTAAAAAGAAATTGGAGGATGAAATACAGTTGAACTAATTGTGTGTGTGTGTGTGTGTGTGCCTGTGCAGGCAGTGACCTGTCTGAGGCAGGATGTAATCTCTTCTGGACGCAAATGTGTGACATTCTGCCCCCCTCAGACTGAACAATGCTCGTTGCCTGGCAACCCAACACAGAACCTCTCCTCTCTCTTTCTTTGCTTGGCCAAAATGTCATCAAAACATCGGCACGCCCAAATCCCTCTGCACTGCAGTGAGTGTGTTTATGTGTGTGTTTATGTCTGTGCGATGCTGAGGGATAACCGTCTAAGTGTCTTAAAAAACTGTTTGTGTTCACTGTACAGCACATGACCATGACTACACACAATACGGTATAATAAATTTGCATGTATTTGCGTGTGTGTGTGTGTGTGTGTGTGTGTGAGATTGTTACTACAGCAGATGGACTGGTCAGAAGGAGAGCTGGTGGGAAATCACCAGGAAGCAGAAACATGAATTAGAGTTGTGCCTGTGTGTGTGTGTGTGTGTGTGTGTGTGAGTGTGTGTTTGTATAGATATAAATAATGATCATAGTGTTTGTTAGATGCAGACTGTGCAGAGTTATGAACACGCATGCATGTAGACCCTCTCTCATGCTTTCTCGCTCTCTAAAGCTGCAATCACTTCCCTGTAGTGTGTGTGTGTGTGTGTGTGTGTGTGTGTGTGTGTGTGATTGCAGTCTGAGTCAGCAGCAGCAGCAGAGCTCACCACCCCTGGAGAAAATTTAAGTTAATGGCTCCCCTCACTACACCTGAATACAAACTATGCTGATTGTGTGTATCTGTGTGGGTGGGTGAAGGAGTAAAAAGAGAAATTGAGCGATAGAGGTTGTGGCTACCTAGGTGTCTGTGTGTCTGTGTGTGTCCTATAAAGTGTGCCCATGTTGACAACGCTAATGGTGCCAGTGCCAGGCACTTCATTCAGCTGCTGAACTCTGCGGCATCTGTATACTGAGAGAGGAGACGGAGATGGACAGGGGAACCCCCAAACCTGAACCTGTCCAGAGAGCGGAGGATGCTGAAACAAACAACTTAAACACACAGCGCAGAGAGGAATTTCTCCTGGCATGTCGCCGTTTGACTTCTAGCAGACGCTTCAATGAGAGTTTTTGGAGAGTTTTGTATGCTTTATCCTGGGCAAACCCGGGCAAACCATTACTGTTTTCAGGGGCAGTGGTGGCCTAGCAGTTAAGGAAGCGGCCCCGTAATCAGAAGGTTGCCGGTTCGAATCCTGATCCGCCAAAGTGCCACTGAGCAAAGCACCGTCCCCACACACTGCTCCCCGGGCGCCTGTCATGGCTGCCCACTGCTCACTCAGAGGACAAATTTCACTGTGTGCACCGTGTGCTGTGCTGCTGTGTATCACAAGTGACATTCACTTCACTTCACTTCACTTCAAACATGCACACATTGACAGAAACACAATCAGGCAAAGTGGGCTCCATATTAAGTAACCAGAATGGCCTTGTGTGTTGAAATTGAATTTAGATGATGATGATGATGATGATGATGGGTGCAAGAGACAAACTCAGCAGGTGCACAAGGGAATGATCTTTGTCCTTCAATGTCCATTAAGAGAAAAACTAAAGATTTAAAAAGCGTGAATGAGCTTGTATAAGTTAAAAGCCTTTCATTATATAAAACATGCTAGTAAAAGTATGAGATAATGAGGGTTTCCCTCAGCAAGAGCTCTGGTTAACTGGAACATTTTCACTCACTGTACATTTCGGAGTCTAAGAGAAGGACCAAGGCACACTAATGGATTCAGGAAACACACACACACACACACACACACACACACATCTTCCTGCTTTCAGTCTCATGTTAAGTGTCGGGATGGGATCAGAGGGATCTACATCTCAGGAGACTGCAGTTCTCAAACTAAAACAACCAGTATACATTAACATACATGGAATAAGGATGTTATAAAATATTGCTATATGAATTTGTAATTTTAGCCATATTTTTGTATGCATCTACATAAATATTAGTTGATATTTAAATAACACATAATATGCATGTTCTACTAAAGTAAGCTTTGGTGGACCACAAAGAAGCATTATAAAATCTAGTGATATTTATTTAATAATATATTTTTAATGATAAAATATTTTTATAATGATATACATTTATCATTATTGATGAATGAAAAGGGCGATTCCATAAAATTTATAAATGAATGAGTATTGCCACACAATATAATGGCAAGACTGACAGATGTTTTTGCTGATAGAAAGCAGAAATGGAAATCTTCTCTCTTGACTATATGACAGAACAAAAAAAAATTCTAAACTGCACCAGAACAAAGATGTAAAAATAACTGTTTTTAATAAGGAACCAGTCTAAGAAAAGAACAGTATACTAAGTATACTTGTATACTTTAACATGACATGAACATGAACATGAACATTCATAACATGAAAAGAGCTTTGTGAGGCAGGCCTCAGTCTCTTGTTCAGGTCCTAAACTCCACAATTAGTGGGTTGGTGGTGCAGACCAAACGGTCCACTGCTTTAACTCATTAAGGCATGGAAGTGGAACGCCGGCACGGCGGCGCTGCTGCTGTCACTTAGTGGCCAGAGTGACAACAGCACCTGGGTCTGGCAGATAACCACTGTCAGACCTGGTCCGTGTCAGCAGTTCTCAATGAGACATTATGATCCTACCGATTACCATCTCTCAGACAAAGCCCAGACGAACACTGACTCACTGCAGGCAGGACGGACTTGGTGTTCACCCACAGAGGCAATGCAGAAGTCTCAATATAACCTCGACAAAAGAAATGGAAAAATCGAACAAAGAGTGTGGAGGACAACCACACACACACAATTAAAGAAAGAACAAAAAAAGGAAAGGCAGGCAGGATAAGGGGTGCCATCATCACCTCTATTGAATCTAAGGCCAGCGTAATGAGTGTGACCATGTCAGGTCGCTGTCTTGGACAATAAAGCCAATAGAATACATGACACTGGAAACCCCCAAACCCACTTTCAAACAACCACAGTCATCTGAGGAACTGCAGAGAGAAACTTGAGAACAGGGGACAGACATGGAAGAGCCTGCTGGAGCCCAGTCCCAGATCCCTGTTGGGAAGGGGGACAAACAGAGAAACAGAGAGCAATGGGAGGAGACGAGAAGCAGAAAGGAAGAGTGGGGGAGCATAAATAAGAACACTGCCATGGGGGAAGACGGTGCTGAGTAACAGGCACAGGTGGGGCTGACGGGTGCTGAAAACTCCAAAGAGAGGCTGAGTAACCATGACAACCTGCCTATTGACGGGCACATTACTGCCAGAGCAAGCATCGCATAAAGAAGATGCAGAAATGGCAAACGGCGTTGCACTTTTGTGGGGAGCATGAGTCGTCCTGAAAGGTCGTGCGGGGAAGGTGGGGTTGAAGGGTTGATGGGGCCACAACAATGACCTTTTCAGAAGCAGCATGGGGTCAGGGGGTTGAATATTTGAGCAAACACACATACCATAAAACGTCCCTTGTGTATCCACTATGAATGTTTCCATGATTATTTATCAAATTGTTTCTATGTTATTAGCAACACTGCATCACATTCAGAGAAGTTGCACCGAACGGTGATGCCAGCATATGAACACACACAGCACTTCAACCCAGGTACCTGCTTTACATTTTCTTCCCTCTCTCTCTCTCTCTCTCTCTCTCTCTCTCACACACACACACACACACAAAACAATTATGAATTCATCAAACACTCTAACTCATCACACAAGCTAATCCTGTTGAGCTGCTATGTTCGTGGCTGACATAAACTCGACTTATAGCCTCCAGCCCATGCGATTAGAGCACACACCTCACGCGGCAGATGCTTAAAAATACATTGCTTCTGCGTTCAGGCCAAAGTGAATCATGGCACCGTAACATGCACCGTGGTGTCATGTGCGGGCACGGTGCCAGGACCGAGGAATGCACTTTCATCTTACTTTTAATAACCTGAGATTCCATCTCCGTCTCCGGGACTCTAATTATCATATAAAGCTCTCTCTGGAAGGAAAATATTTTTGTTCTCTGGATATGGCAATATTCACGTTTTTTGTGTAAAACGCTACCACGCTGTCAGCGAGACAGCAACAGATTTCTCATCTGTGCTAATTATTCTAATTACTCTGGGTTCTGAATCAAATCAAGCCAACTCCCCCACAGTCACAAAGCATAAAAGCAGCGGCAAAGCCACGATGAGAGATATTATATTTACTTCATAGCATTTCAGTTATAGTCACATCAGTGACTGATCACTGATTACATGCTGACAGACGTACACACAGTTAATGTGTTACTGTACGCTCACACACATGCATTGTGGGAACACTTGCCGCTGGGCGTGTACATTTACATTTAAGGCATTTGGCAGACGCCCTTATCCAGAGCAACTTACAACGTTCTTCCATGTTACAATCAATGAAGTGATCAATTCTGGTTCACTAGGACCCCCAACTATGAATCCAATCTTTTTTATTCACTATGTGGTAGTTTCTATAAGTCAGACAAATAGAAGCTTACAAGTTAATCTAAATATTCTCTAAAGAGGAAGTTCTTGAGCTGCCGTTGGAAACTTAGATGCAAAGCAGCCAGAAGTGAGTTACACTCACAGAAGTGAAAATCTGTCACTTTAAAAGCTTTGTTCATTATTAGAAAATCCTTTACCATTATCTTGGTGTTTCAAATTTTGTCAATGATTATTGTTTTTTTTTTTTTTCATTTTAGTTTTGCAATTGTTCTCTTCAAATTGTTTTCATGTTTTTAATCTAAAGACAAGGGAATTTCTAAATGAACCTTAATTTAGTTAGGTATGACAAATTAATTTAGCATGGACAATCTGAAGGATGGGTAGACTGTGGTAATAGACACGGAAGCTAGAAAGACCTAAGACAGACTAAATGGCAAATGTCCTATAGATTGTGACCAATCTCCCATCTCAACATCCCTTCCCATCCCATCCCATCCAACAATGACTATATGTATTCATCATGTTTTTCAAAACTACAATCATATAATGTGCATAATTCATAATGAAAGTGAAGTGATTGTGATACACTGCAGCACAGGACACACAATGTAATGCGTCCTCTGCTTTTAACCATCACCCTTGGTGAGCAGAGTGCAGCCATGACAGGCGCCAGGGGAGCAGTGTGTGCGGACGGTGCTTTGCTCAGTGGCACCTTGGTGGATGGGGATCATCATCATCATCACCTTTGTCGTGAGAAGATGTCCCATTGTGGGAACACATGTTTGAAGGTAGTCTTGTGGTCATGGTTTGGGGTGATACAAACAACTGTGCAACACCCAGGTCCACAGAAGTCAAATTTCTAAATGTTAAAAATGTACAGCACATATTCATTCATGGTTCACACACAAATATGAAATCATTTTTGTTTCATGTAGCTACTGTGTTAAAATAAAAGTGATCTGTTGCTGATTGTGGATGTTTTAATGGGTTAAAGGTTCACCTCAATTTTTAGTTAAAAAAATTATACAACCACTTCATGTCTGCAGATTAAACTATTTCCCGACATGACCTCATAGGTGGGGTACATCTGTCCGAATAATAATTTTAATGCCATGAATGGTACAATCAACCTGAGCACTTGCGCCGCATCAAACATGACACATGCAATGAGTTTGTTAGAAAATAAACTGCTGGTATCAGAGCGCATGCTGTCAGCAGCGAGTCCGCTGGGAAGGTTCGGCTGAGCATGGCCGGTGTGCATCGTGTGCTGGAGCTCCAGGCATGTCCAGGGGAGAGCCTGGAGGTTAATATTTAATGGGGGATTGATTTTCATCTTGTTGGACTCAAGTTTGATAAAATGGAAGAAAAAAAAGAACAAAAGGAAGATGGAGAGATAGAGACAAAGCCAAAGGGAATTCATTAGACAATATGGTCAATCTATATGTTTTATTTATTTTATCATTAAAAGTAATGCATTCAAAATTAAGTAACTGCCCCGTGCATTGTCTAAATGTTCCTTAAAGGTCCCCTGACACAATATTTTTATGCTCTTAGTGGTCCCCTAATACTGTATCTGAAGTCTCTTTCCGAAATTCAGCCGTGGTGCAGAATTACAGCCACTTTGAGCCAGTCACACAATGAGATTTCCCCAGGACTCGCTGTTTTGGTGTTTGTAGCTTTAAATGCAAATGAGGAGGAAAGAGGCGGGATGAAGACGAGAGCGGCCTATAGAAGTTTAGGGGGCATTCGCGGAAATGACGTCATCGTCACCATTCACCAACACATGTTTGGCACAGACAAGGCATGTTGGCGTGTTTCCATAAAGAGATAAATGCCCTTGTGACGAGGTTCAGCAGCCTCAGTAAAACCTGAGCAAAGACACAGCTAAGTACTGACTGAAGAGAGAAAAATGACGGCCGGTCTGCTGATTATGACTGTGTAGATATGACTATGTAGTGCATTTGGTTTGAAAATGGTAACAAGTGGATTTGTTACTTTGAACACATCTACAGTCAGTTTGAACACCTTAAAGTGGGTTGTACCTGATTACACACAAAAGCATGAAATGTACTATGAAGTGTTACAATCATGAAGTTGTTAAAAGTGTGTAAGTGGTGTTCAAACCTAATGAGATCAGACTGCCTGGGTTGATGAAGTTAAAAAGCACTAGAGAATGAGAGTGACTAAATGTGCTTCATATGCATTCTGGCACAGAACAGCAAGGACCAGAGACATGTTCACACTTGCTAAGACTTAAACACACACTCACACACATGTATACATTGCAAAAACACTCTGTCACCATAACCCCCCCTTTATTAGTCAAATAATTGTCAAATATGATTCAGAGGTCTAACATTAACCCATTACCATATTACGACACAGTCACACATTCAAATTCAATTAAAAAACAACAAAAAAATCAAACAGAGGCCATCGACTAATTAATAGAATTCATTAAGCCTTCATTAAACCTGCTTTGTTTTGGAGAGAGAGAGAGACAACCTCATCCCTGGCCATAACAGTAGCAGCGGGTTGTATTTTAATTAGTCTCTCTACAAACACCAATTAGACATACAGGGCATTACGGAGCTTAGAAATCCCCAAAACATTCACAACAGAGATGTATTACACAATCAGTTTAGGGACACACACTCTGTCTGCTGTGAGACATGCAGTTACTAGAAAACAAAATCTCTGTAACAAATATGGAATATATTGTAAGAGAAGGGATGAGCTAATAAACATGGTATCAGCTGAGAAAAGGACTAGACTGGTGGTACAGAGGAACCAATACCACAGAAAATGAACCACTACATTACAATTATAGGGAGCTCGTCTCTATCACTATGTTTTATTAATGCTGTATCAATTTTATAACACTTGTAAAGTTAACTATGTGTGCTGTGACCGGGGTACGGTGACAGGTTTGCATTATCCTCATCCTCATCATCATCATGACCTTTGCCTTGAGAAGATGTCCCATTGTGGGGTTTTGAAACCCGGGTTCACAGACATCAAACTGCTCAACATTAAACATTGTTGCCACAAAAAATTGCAAAAGTCAGAAACAAAAAACCCAAAACCTAGAGCAGCATTATTTTTATTTATAAATGTGTTTATTGGGATTAAAGCATGAGCCATAACAATATTCTCAAAAAGTTACTAAAATAACTCAAATAATCCCCCCGTCTAGACCTCAATAAAGAGTAAACCAATAAAACAAGGAAAGAAAAAAAATACACACACACACACACACTACACAACCCCCCCTCCCAAAAATACATTAAAGGCCAAATACATCATTTTACACCATGAGTCACCATTGTACTCCACACCTCCACCACACCAATGGAAATATAGCAAGACAGATAAGAATATTTTTATGCATGACATATCAGCTTCTTTGCCTCTTTCTTTTCTTTCTTTTGAACAGTTCCACCCCCTCTGTCACTGTATACTCGCCTTTCTCGCTCACATTTTTCGCCATGTCCGTGGGTGCTTAGATACGGCAGGCAAGAACTGCCAAACTCCCCAGCAGGAAAGGCTCTATAAACAGATGCTTAACACACAGTGAAAAAGAGACAGAATATTAGCCATGGCATTTATATATCCTCTACCTTAGAGGTTCTCAACTTTTTTTGCATGGCACAAAACCACAACCCAATTAATCAGAACCCGTCCGCAAGACCAATATTCTGTTGTGTTTCAGCGCAACACATAGCACAGATGTGCACCGACCAGGAAGTTCCAAGCATAAGCCTAATTCATGGTAGGCAAGGTAGGGCACATAAAGTCCCTGACAAAAGTCTTATCTGTTTTGTAGAAAAACCTGCTATTAACCTGACTTTTAATTAATCAATTGGTGTTAGAAATAGCTCATATGAAAAGCTAAACCCAATCAAATGATGTTTAATGCATTGAAATGAATTAGTTTAATTGAAAAAAAAATCGATCGTTTAATCAAGACAGAAAGGTCGACTTTTTAGCAAGACAAAAGTTTTGTCGCCTATACAGAAATTGATCAAATTTACTGCAAATACAAAAATATGTCAGCAAATTAGGTAGTGGGGCTGTGAGATCCAAATTGAGTATCTTGTATGACTTCCATGAGCTTGAAGGACCGTATCCATACAGTTTGGCAAGGATTCATACAATTTATTGATGAAGTAATCAGGAATAAAAAGAAAGCAGTCTTGCATGCTTCCCAGAGTTCATCAATATTCTTTGGTTTCGTCTTCCATGCTTCCTCTTTCATCCTACCCCACACATGCTCAATGATGTTCATGTCTGGTGACTGGGCTGGCCAGTCCTGGAGCATCTTGATCTTCTTCGCCTTGAGGAACTTTGATGTGGAGATGGAAGTATGTGATTGAGCACCATCCTGCTGCAGAATTTGGCCTCTTTTATGGTTGGGAATATAAAAGGTAGCAAAGATTTCTTGGTATTTCAGACTATTGATGTTGCCTTACACCCTGCAGATCTCTCACACACCCCCATACTGGATGCAACTACTGGTTCAGTCCTTATTAATCTCAAGACTGGACTACTGTAACTCCCTTCTAGCTGGTCTACCTCTATGTACCATCCGACCTCTACAACTCATACAAAATGCAGCAGCACGACTAATCTTCAACCTTCCCAAATTCTCCCATACCGCCCCTCTGCTACGTTCCCTCCACTGGCTCCCAGTAGCTGCACGCATCAGGTTCAAAATACTGATGCTGGCCTACAAAGCCAAACATGGAGTAGCCCCATCCTACCTCACAGCCCTTATTACACCTCGCACTGCACCTCGTATACTCCGAGCCTCCAGTACTGCTCGCCTGGTCCCTCCATCTCTGAAGGTACGAGGAAAACATTCATCTAGACTCTTCTCCGTCTTGGCCCCTCGGTGGTGGAATGAACTTCCCCTCGAGGTCAGAACAGCTCAGTCACTGAGCACCTTCAAACGACAGCTCAAGACCTTCCTCTTATATATATATATTAATATTCAGATTAACTTGTAACCTTCTTATTGTCAAACTTCTGTTCAGAATCTACAACAGAGTGAATAAAAAGATTGTATTCATAGTTGGGGGTCCTAGTGAACCGGAACTGATCTCTTCATCGATGGTAACATGGAAGCACATTGTAAGTCGCTCTGGATAAGGGTGTCTGCCAAATGCCATAAATGTAAATGTAACCCAGACCATGATTTTTCCACCACCAAACTTCAGTTTTCTGGGTGAATCTCGGATCCATGCGGGCTCCAGCAGGTCTCTGCAATATTTGTGGCGACTGTGGTGTAATTCACCAGAAGATTCATCTGAAAAATCCACCTTCTGACACTTTTCCAGCGTCCATCCTTTTAGCAGGATGTGGATCTTGGCAAATGCCACACCGTTTTTTCAATTGTCTTTAGTTTAGTGCTGGATTCTGGGCACTGATTCAACCATGGAGGCCATTTCGAGACAGAACTGTTCTGGTTGACACAGGGACTTCAGGTGACCAGGTCTCGTGGAGCTCTGCTGCAGTGGAAAATGGGCTGGCCTTGGATTTTCGAGCTAACAAATGATTGTCTTGCAGGATCTGCCTGACCTGGGCTTGTGTGAAAAAAATGTCTCCAGTCTCTTCAAATCTTTTTTTTATCCTCTGTACTTGACGCTGAGACACATTGAAGTTGTCTGCAACATCAGCAGTGGATCTGGTCTTCAGCCTCTTGTTAATCAGAATGAATCTGAGGCATGTTTGCAGAGGTCTAGTTGCAGTTGATGTGAAGGTCTAGTGTACTGGGGTTCTTTTTAAACGCACCTGAGACCTAATTGATTATTAGTAACGGATGAAGTTCATATGACAAGGCGACAACACTTACGTCTTTGCAAAAATTTACTTAGTGGGCTTTACCAAGCTTTGAATATTAGAATACTTTTTGACAGTTTCATTTTGCTCTGAAACATTATTACAAAAGCTGTTGGAAATAATAAATGAGCCATTTCTTGTAAAAAAAATCTTGATTAGAAATATATTTCAGTGGCACTTGAGGTCAATTTGTACACAAGCGACAAGACTTTTGTCAGGGACTGTATTTGTCCTCACCAACTGTCCACACTATTTATCTATTTAGTGCATATGCCATAACATGTAAAATATAAAATAGAAAGAAATCTCCATATCCCCGGCAATTTCCAGATCCAACCTGCACCATTGCTTTTAACAACTGGGTTGAGAACCTACAGAGAACCTACGGAGAGTTAGTATGTGAATTCAGGGCAGAGCGTAGCTTCGTAAAAAATATAAAGAACAACTCAGTTCCTCTTTCACTGTCATTATATAAAAAGTGCGGTGTTTTAATGTAGAAACAGCCACATTTATTGCCAGCTCGGTTAAAGCAACGCTGGCACTTCACGCGTCTGGTACCAGAATGCCAGCATGCCATCTAAAAAAAAAAACCACACGTTGATGTAGTCAACCAAAGCCGACGTAATGAGGGGGTCTCCTAAATGGGAAAAAAATGATGGGATCTTAAAGTGGCTACAGTCTCTCTCTCTCTCTCTCTCAGATGCACACACACATAGTTGTATGCTGCATCCATCTGTTGTGGCTGATACTTAGCATGGGTCTTATGACTCAACTCTAATCTGACACACTCTCCCCCTCTCTCGCCACGCCACAAGCCCACACAGCCCCTCAGACGGTGCGAGAGGAAGCACGACACACACAGGGACTTCCTCCACGCCGAGGTTATCGAAGGGAGGCAGACACACTGCAGGCTGCGACTCTCTCGCTCTCACACACACCCATACACATAACCACAAGCTGGGTAAATATAACCATGTCACACAATTAGCAAAAAGCCACAAGACACTGACGACTGGTCGAAACCGAAAGCCTTGTTGGGGAGGACCTGACGAACAACATAAAAAAATTATTATTTTTTTTTTTTATGCCGATGTTGATGTTCGTGTGTCTACCCCAGTAATTAGCTGCCTCGATTGCCTCACGCACACGAACAATCCTATTCTACAGCGGCAGCGCTTACTGTATGCAAATGTTGACATTATCTAACCAGGGGCTTCTTTTGTTCACCATGCAGCAAAGGCTTTACCTTCCGTAATTAAACGTGACCGTGAGCGCTGTCGTTTGTGAATGCACAATTAGGTAATGCATTCGGGTACAGTGACAGCTCCCTCGGTGGGGTTCAGCTCAAGGAATGCGCCGCTGGCACGAGACATCGGAGGTCACAGCGGCAATGTGAGCCCAGCAACAGTCCATGCATTCAATGTTCTTAAAAGGAAAGCTGGTTTTCTTTAGCGCAATATAAAGTGGGGGGCTTTATAAACGCCACCTTGCTTGGATGGCAGCAGTTCACCCTCATAAATAAGACGCCAATCCATTACGGACTGTTAGTCTTTTTTTTTTTTAAGCGGGGGATGTTGAAAAGGCTCCTTTTTTATTATTTTTTTTCACTGATTTCACAGTGAAAAGATCAGTGGTGGCCTAGCGCATAAGGAAACAGACTGGTAATCAGAAGGTGCCACTGAGGTGCCACTGACCAAAGCAGCGCGCCCACGCACTGCTCCACGGGCGACTGTCGTGGCTGCCCACTGCTCACCCAGGGTGATGGGTCAAAAGCAGAGGACACACTTCATTGTGTCACCGTGTGCTGTGCAGCAAAATCACTCCACTTTCACTTTTCTATCACTAGTCTACTCAGACAGTTCAATAGCGGGTACACTGAAAGCTCTAGGTATTTATTTATTATGGTTTTGTTCATGAGGCTACTCTCGCTCATTTATTTCCTGAATGAGTACAATCCACACCTACAATCGAACCCCTCGAGGAAAGAGCAGTGCACCTTTCGCATTGCACCAGTGGTGGTCCAGCGGCCCCGTAATCAGAAGGTTGCCGGTTCGAATCCCGATCCGCCAAGGTGCCACTGAGGTGCCACTGAGCAAAGCGCCGTCCCCACACACTGCTCCCCGGGCGCCTGTCATGGCCGCCCACTGCTCACTCAGGGTGATGGGTTAAATGCAGAGGACAAATTTCACTGTGTGCACCGTGTGTTGTGCTGACAATCACTTCACTTTATTTAAGCTTTTTAGATTAGACCTCATGACAGCCTACAATCTGGCAAAGATTCCCCCTACCATGTCTTCTCCTGCTGGACGGCCCGGACGCGGTCCACGGGGTAAAAGACGGACCAGTCACACACCGGACACCAGTGACTCATGAACGCAATGGTGGCGGCGACGGCGGCGGAAGGGGCGCTCGGACACTCACCAGTTCCACTGACCCGTAGTGCTTGCGACTGAACTCTCCTCGCCTGCAGCCCAGATCCTCTGAGGCGGAGCTGCAACAGCACAAATCCAAACGTTAACATGCATGTTCTGTGCCTTCAGCGTTCCTGTGTGTGTGTGTGTGTGTGTGTGTGTGTGTGAGAGAGAGAGAGAGCCAGTCACACCAATATGAAGATCATGTGTTTACCTTCTGAACACATGATCTTCATATGATGTAATCATAATTTGGTGAAACATATTTTACAAGGAAGAAGCCTGCGTCAGCAATACCGTGACTCCGATCTGATTAGTCCAACCCAGCGACAAGGAATCTGGACCTTCTAACAACATTCCTACAATGTCGTTTTTACAAATAAGCATTTGCTCTGCGGAATAGTGAAAGTGAGGACGTTCGGTCTCTCACGGGGATTTTTCTCCGCAGAAGACGCACCTATACACCAATTCTCGCGAAGGGAAAAGTATAAATTCCACCCGCCCGCGAGCCGATACGGAGTCCGCGCGCGCGCGCGCGCACGCACGCACGCGCACCCGAGGGCGGCCGGTTGCGCGCGTCGCACGCGACTCCGTTCCAGCGCGAGCCGTTGGCGTGAATAATTGATGCTTTTTCCGTGTTTCCCAGAGCCGCGAAAGAGAGAGAGAGAGAGATAGAGAGAGAGAGAAAAGAAAAAGTAGACGGATACTCCAAAGATCTCAAAAGTTCATTTCGTATTCAAACCCAACACCACCACCTCCACCCCTCCTAATAATAATAATAATAATAATAATAGTAAGGCAGAAAAAGTGGAGCGTTCTCTTGCTCCAATACGACGCAGGATGACGCACCGCGACGCGAAGTAACGGTGCGGCGCGCCCGGCTTGGTACTTCTTACACCACCGGCTCCGGTGTGGACGTGTTCGGAGTGAGAGAATGAAGTAAAGTTACCGCTGGGTGAAAGTCAACAGTTTGCTGGCCGCGGGGTCGGCGCCGCTCATGGCCCCATGCGACGGTGTCTTCTTCAGGCTCCGTGCTCGGTTCGGTTCCGCCGCGGTTCCTGCTCAGGGCTCCAGCATCGTCCTCCCCCGTCTCGCCCCGTTTTGTTTTTTTTTTTTTATTCGGTTTTATTTGATCTTAGTCCTTATTTTAATTAGCGTCCAGGCTGCGCTGCTGGCGACCGGCGACTTAAATACGGTGCGCGCGACTAATAAACCTGCGGGAGCGGGGTGGGCGGGGCTCGATCACACACACACACACACACACACACACACACGCACACACACACAGAGGAAGACGGTAATTTACTAACCCAATGCGTGAAATTACATTGCCTGTCTCTGAGCGAGCTGTATCAGGAGCCCGTATAATCATATCTTGGCCATTGAATAACAGGAGTAGGGTTCAAACAGAAACACCACACCACCCCTCTGCCACGCTCCCTCCACTGGCTCCCAGTAGCTGCACGCATCAGGTTCAAAATACTGATGCTGGCCTACAAAGCCAAACATCCTACCTCACAGCCCTTATTACACCTCACACTGCACCTCGTATACTCCGAGCCTCCAGTACTGCTCGCCTGGTCCCTCCATCTCTGAAGGTAAAAGGAAGGCATTCATCTAGATTCTTCTCTGTCTTGGCCCCTCGGTGGTGGAATGAACTTCCCCTTGAAGTCAGAAGCGCACAATCATGGAGCACCTTCAAACAGCAGCTCAAGACCTTCCTCTTCAGAGAATATTTAGATTATATTGTAACCTTCTTATTGTCTGACCTATGTATAGAAATTACAACATAATGAATAAAAAGATTGGCTTCTTAGTTGGGGGTCCTTGTGAACCAGAATTGATCACTTCATTGATTGTAACATGGAAGCACGTTGTAAGTCGCTCTGGATAAGGGCGTCTGCCAAATGCCTTAAATGTAAATGTCAACACACACACACAAACACACACACACACACACGTGCGCGTGCACTGCTGTACAAGCCCGACGTCTCTTTTTTCCAATCAGGACATAAGATTCTGTACCGGATTGCTGATGCTACTCTGCTGCTGCACATATGGTGAAGGAGATGCACCATAATAATAATAATTATCAGCCATTTTATTTGTCATCTGCCATGGGTTCAGAGTCAGGCTGCACAAAGCAGGCCACTTCCAAATGCTGCTCCTGCTGGGACTGGTAACAACTGATGAGAGCATCGGAAACTTTTTACTCTTTTACTTTACACATTTTTAACAACTTTGTTCCATGTAGATACTCAACGAATATAATTTAGTCATGCAATCCCAAAGAGGGACCGTCCCTGGTGCTTAACAGCAGCTTGATTGAATTGCCTGAGCAGGACTCCTCACGGCTGTAACCGAGACCCCATACCGCGCTGGAACATCAGTGTTTATATGTGTATACTGTAAATGTGCTTTCCTTTTTTTTTGTGTGTCACTTATTTACATGATTTACATGCGCAACCTCACTTGTGTGGCACTTCATCCTGGAATAATGTCACTCCTATTTCCCCAGAAATACTGACCTTATTCCAGCAGGAAGACCAGCACTGGGATATCACATCATCCCAGCAGCAAGAAAAATGCAATAGAATCCGGAAAAGGTTCTATATTGTGGGCGATACGTGTGTTTATTTGATCATGGGGACGCCCCGAGGTGCTGTGCTCTGTGGTTGTGTAGGTAATGTGGGAGAGGGTGTTGTAAGTGTACATATGATACGTGTGCGCGTGTGGGGGTGTATGTTCTTGTCCAGTTCTGATCTCATACCTCTTTTTTTCCCCCCGTTGGAACTGGAACTCTACCCACAAGCCCCCAGTCTTGCTCAAGACACAAGACAACGAGGTCGCTCATTCGCCAGAGACGCTCCTCATCTTTCGCCATCTTTTTTAGTGTATTCTCTCTCCGTCTCTCAACATCTCTCCGCCCCTCTTTCTCTCCCTCACACCTCCCATCACTTCATCATGTCTTCTGCTTTATTACCCCCGTCAGGTTCACTCGCTCCACGCACATTATCCAACGGAGTTGAACGTGGACGATCAGATACGGGGTAATGCTGACAACAGAACACACGTAAATATACACACGGACCCCAAACTTCCCAAGAAGGGAAGAAGTGTGCAGGAACGCTGTGCTGCACACTCGCTCTGCGCGAGGCCACATGTAATATGATGCAGGCAACTGCTCGGGTGTCATGAATATTTCAAAGCCGAAATGAAAAAAAAAAAAAAGCGTTCCAGGGGGCATCGTGGAAAATGCCCCCTTCCTCTCTGTTTATGTTCAGACGCCTTCCGGCGTGAATTTGTGCTTCCTGTGCCTGCCATGCGAATGCCGGGAGAGCGTTCACGGCGAAGCTCCGATCCAGCGCTTCGGGGGCCATAAAAGTGTGGAAGATGGCAGCCTCTGGGTCAGCCTGGCTTGAGTGCTCCTCTCCCCGCCGCTAATGTGCTCGGAGCACTCAGTGGTGCACAGAGCCGTGAGGCTCGGAGGAACTTGCCGGGTGCGCCGCATTACGAGACCTTTCGCTGCAGACAGACGCCCCGTGTTTGTGTATATCGCGCCTGATAAGGTGACTCAGAACGAGAGGTCAGATCCGCCAGACGCCATCACGGGTTGCCATGGCAACAAAGGCCCACCCTAGGCAGCCTTAATCGATGACACGGAGAAGCTAATGAATCCAGGAATTATCCGCTAGTGCAAGCACACACACACGCGACACATACGTATAATCGACAATAAAATAATAACGACACCACCGTGCCATTAGAGGGATGTGACATCAGCCATAAATCCAGCGGGAGGAAGATGAGGGGAAACGACTGCCCATAAATGACTGTCCCATCCCTTCAGACTGATCAGACTGGGTTCACATTGAGTCCCCTTGGTGCAGATTACATTAGGTGGATCTGGCCTTGAGTCGGGGACAGAGACAGCGGCGGGTCTACTCCCTTGATACAGGATATTTTGACCAATCACAAATGCACAAATGATATTTCACGTGCTTATATGATGTTATGTCCAGTTATGTCTTATGAATGGAACAGGAAGATTTTTCACCAAGCAGCTGCTCCACAAACATCTCATCATATATTATGGGTTTCCATCAGATTATGCAAATTTTCCATGTCAAGTGCTGCAGCAATACAGCGTTTAGCATGAATGGGTTTGGAGAGTGTGTCAGTGTGACAGAAGCTGTGCAGATGGTTTCTGTTGTAAAAGCCAACACACAGAGGATATGGCATCATATGCATCATACATACAGTTCAGGGCAAAATGCGCTACACTACAAAATGCAATCGAGGGATTATTTTGTCTACGCCACGCCACTACGTTAATCCTGCTGTAGGAGCCCGAGGCACAGACAATTAAGACAAACAATGTTAGTTATCACAGTGCCGCTCAGTTTTATTATACAACGCTTCCTCATAATGAGGAAGTATAGAATACTGTATGTTGAAACTGGTTCATCCTCATTTTGCAAATGTTATTATTTAGAGGTGGGCCATGTCATATAATTTAAGTCATTTATTTTGCCCAGGACAAAAAAGACGTCACACCATTAGGCGGCGGAGTTATGAAAGTTGCAATGGTGAAGGCTACAATAGGCAGGCTACAAGAAGCGGTAAAAAAGTAGCTGCTTCAGTGGTGTGGAACAAGCAGATACAGAACACACCACAGTAACATGCAAGGAGTGCAAGAAGCCTGTAAAATCGAAAGGGGAAATACTTCTATAACTTGTTTCAACATCCCAAGCATCAGCACCCGAGTCTGTGCCCGGACTGTCTGAGTGCCTGCGAGGAGAGTTCAGCAGTGACAAACAAAGCTCAGCCAGTTCTGCATTTCATCACTGAATACTGGCCGCGGGGTCGGCGCCGCTCATGGCCCCATGCGACGGTGTCTTCTTCAGGCTCTGTGCTCGGTTCCTGATGAATGTTGAATCAACTCAAGAACCCCGGCCGGATGTCTGGTCACCTACATAAGGACACGTCACCCAGAGTATCAACTACCTGTTCGCAGCTGATGAAGTGCTGTGGTGCAGCAGAACCTGTCAACTAAATGTATATTATACTTTAATTTACAATAAAAGCATTTATGACATTAAACTTTGTTAACATTCATTATATTGTTTTCATTTTATGCAATGAAGGACTGAATTTAACATTTAAAGGTCCCCTGAATTTCTTTTCCGAAATTCAGCCTTGGTGCAGAATGACAGCCACTTTAAGCCATGCCTGAAATGAGTTTTCCCCAGGATGCGCGGTTTTGAAGTGAAAGTGAAGTGATTGTCATTGTGAAACACTGCAGCACAGCACACGGTGACACAACGAAATGTGTCCTCTGCTTTTACCCTTGAGCAGTGAGCAGCCATGACAGGCACCAAGGTAGCATGGTGTGGAGACGGTGCATTGCTCAGTGGCACCTCAGTGGCACCTTGGCAGATCAGGATTCGAAACGGCAACCTTCTGATTACGGGGCCACTTCCTTAACCTGGTGTCTTTAAATCTTATGAGGAGGAAAGAGGCAGGTATTACCAGAAATGATGTAATCAACACCATTCACCAGCCACAATACCCAAAGCACCATAGACACCCTAGACACACTTTAATTAATGTTAAATAATCTCACAGAGTGAAATTTTCATGTCCGGGGACCTTTAAACAGTATTTTACAGGAAATTTAAAGACATCAAGATATTGTGTATCATGATATAGCCTAAAGGACGTAAACCCCAGCACTATTATGATTTTTAAAAAGTTTTTTATCTACTTGTTCAACACACACTTTTAATTTAACTTATACGTCAGTTTGTATACCAACATACAGTGGGGCAAAATAGTATTTGGCAGCCACTGATTGGGTAAATTGTTCCACTTAGAGGAGAGAGCTCTGTAATTTTCATCATAGGTACACTTCCCATGACATTCTCCAAAAAAAAAGTGTTGTTTTTTATTTAAATTTATGATTAATATATTTTTGTTTCCTGTATCTCCCATCCAGTCACCCAGATGATGTCACTTCTGCAATGACAACAGCATTAATTATATTTCAGGATACTTCTGATGCTAAAAATCAATAATTAGACAAAAATATCATCATTTTTTGTTGACTAAAACTAGACTAAAATATTAATGGATATGTCTGACTAAAAAGTTCAGACGTTTAGTTGACTGAAACTTGACTAGACTAAAATCTGGACATGACTAAAACTAGTAAAGACTAAAATCACAGCTTGATGCAAAGACTTGACTAAAACTACAATTACGACAGACTGCCAAAAACAACTATACTTCCAAGCCTCCACTGGATCGTTCAGATTGTATCTGTCAAACTTTAGACGGACCTGGACATGTGCTGCCTTAACAGGATTACAGGATTTTGATCCATGATGACATGTTAGTCACCTTTGTTACTGTGGTCTCTTCTTCAGGTCATTGATCAGTTCCCTCTATGTAGTTCTCCATGTAGGTGGTTCCATGTAGTCAAGATCATTTGTACCCCACAAGGTGAGATCTTGCATGTAGCCCCAGGTTGAGAGAGATTGTCAGTGATCTTGTATTTATGTTATTTTGTAATAGTTATCTGCTCTCTTCTTCTGAAGCTGCTTGCCTATTGTAGATTGGCTCATCCAAGTCTTGTGAAGGTGTACAATCTTGTCTCTGGGTTTTTTACACATGGTTGAGGTTGAAGTCTGACTGTTTGAAGCTGTGGAGAGGTGTCTGTTTTTTCTTTTACAGATAACCAGGTCAAAAGGTGAAATGAATACAGGTAACGAGTGAACGATAGAAGAGCTTCTTAAAGAAGAAGTAACAGGTCTGTGAGGGCCACAAATTTAGCTTGTTTATAGGTGCCCAGGGGGTGAATTCGAGGACATAGTTCTTGTGGTGGTTACCACTGGTTTATGCTGGTGGTGACACTTGGGCCTTGTGAGGGAACAAGGACAGTGGGGGAGAGACAGGTGAGGGTTCAGGTAGTCACCCAGCAGGGATAGGAATATATGTTGGGGGAAAAGGCAGCGTCGTTGGAGTGAACAGGAGGTGGGCTGGCATTAGAATAGTCATCGGTACGATTTTGGAAACAGCAGGATTTGAGTTAGACGAGGGGCAGGCAGAGATCGCAACAGGAAACAGGCAAGATTTCGGAAACATTGAGGGCAGAGGAATGAGTTCACTACTGACAAGTGGGTGGGGAAGCAGGAAGAAGATGGGATGTTTATAGAGAGATGGTCTTCCTCGCCAGCATCCGGGTGGACCATATTCTGCAAGGAACTCACTACTGGTACAGGAGTAGCCAATGGGCTCACTTCATCCATTTAATTCTTGGTGTCCTGAGGTGCAGGGTTCACATGAGTCAGAGTTTAGTCATTAGTAAATACATCATTGTGACATCTTGCTGTTTTCATCAATTACAGTAAAAGTGTGTAACACTTTACTATGTTTCAATCAATCTTACTACTCTTAGCTCAGCTCCAGAAAATGTAAGTTACTTGTTCCTTTCCTTGACTCTTTTTTTTAACTCTCATTTGAGCTAAAAAAGTGAAAATTATTATTTTCAGTCATAAAAAACCCTGCAGTCTGTTATTCTGTGTATGAGTCATATTGGGCTTTTAACTTTAATGCCCCTAAATCTGCGCAGTTCACAGTGGGAAATGGCAGGGTGCTGCTCTGGGCCTGTGCTTTATTTACATTTTTTATTTTTTCATTAAGAGTGACGTTCAGATACGTTTTCCAGCTCCAGCCCACTGGGAGAACTCTTGGTTAAGTGTCCTGAGTCTGTGATAGGAATCAGAAAATCTAGACCAGGAATTTGTTTTCACAAAAAATTCATTGCAGTAATGAATCCAATCACACTTTGTCTGAAACAAAAATTCCAGTCTTGTCCCTTTGGCTAAAAAAACTATATAATGTTGTGCTTGACACAAGTGCAAAAAGCTGCTGGCTTTACATTTACAGCATTTAACAGACATCGATGTCCAGAATGACTTACAGTCGGTAGTTACAGGGACAGTCCCCCCTGGAGACACTCAGGGTTAAGTGTCATCCACAGGGACACAATGGTAGTAAGTGGGGTTTGAACCTGTGACTTTGTGGTCTTTTGGTTCAGAGGTGAGTGTGTCACCCAGTAGGCTACTACCACAAGGCCGTCTCGATCAGTCACCACACTGGCAGAACAGCACAACTGCCTTAGTGACTGATTAGCATGCATTTGTATAGACAATTTCAGGAGTTCCCACATAGTTGCATTGTTTATATGCAATTGTGTATAATAGTGTGATGCAACATGCTGTCTGACAGACCAGACCTCTTGCTCATGGACAGATCAGAACCTGTCGTCACCTGACATTATCTTAAAGAGCATCTCAAGGGAGATTACCTTTAAATAATTACAGTGTCATGTGCAACAGAGGTCTACAAGCAAACACATAATGTAACAAATAACCTCTTATCATCCCCACTTGTACATTTTTTATCTAGAATTTAGAAAAAACCTGGAAGTGTTACATACTACCCAACACTTCTTTCCTTCAGGGTCCAATCAGGGCCCAATCTCATGGGTGTCTACCTGGTTTGTGTGTGTGTGCCTTACTGTGTGTCTCTGCACATGCAGTAGTGGCATTAACTGAGACTCTGGCATTTAGACTGCAGCAGGGCGTGACTCAAAGGGTTGCATCCATATGACCTCTGGGACAGAATGAGAACAGCGGAATAAAGCGGGGAAGACAGGAAGACAAGGGAGAGGTGATGAGTGCACAGATGCAAAAAAATAATCTCTCAAAAATCATAAATCTGGACCAATCTTAACCAAGATGGCGCCGTGTATGGCAGCCGCAGTGCTTAGCTCTCTTAGAGATTATTTATTTAACACACACTTATTTACATTTTATTTGCACATATTACCATACCTGTATAAACACATAATAAGTGGTCATACCTTTTTTATATTATACAATATATACACACAATATATTATATAAATATATTGTATAGTTTTTGCTATTTTGCACACTCTTTTGTATATCTGTACATAACTGCATTTACTACCTGTGTCATTGTATGGTGCAACTTAAGAACAAAAGTAGATTATTCACATAAGAATCAAGCACTCTTCATTTTTCAAAAGAGCCAATAGAGCATGAGTTTAGTAATTCAGTAATTGTTTCTACTGCAGGCACATAACAAGAAAAAAAAATCAAAGAAGAGCTTCTCATTCACAGCAACATCCTGCCCCCTAGTGGGTGTCTTTGTTCATCACAATCGTTCAGTCCACCAGCAGTTTACATTTTGTGTATCAAGTCTGTTGAAATGTTACTTCTCCTCCCGCCCACAGTACCTTCTCAGTATGAAAATGAAGCACCCCTATACCAAACTTTTAAAAAATGCTCCATGTCCGCTTACTTTTCTTAGAGTCTCTTCCATTTGCCACTGCTAGCTTTTGCAACCTGGCCACTTAAGGCCTCCCTTCTCTATAAGGCTATTCCAAGACAGTGTCAAAATAAAAAGAATCTGCACTGCAAGTTAAATTAAACAAACCAGAAAAACATGAAGAAAACACTTCATAGCTCATCGCATAAATGCATGTATATTGGTTTTGGGAAAATGAAGGTGTGCAGCGTGGACAGGCTGATAAACAGACAATCTCTGGCAACATTCAAATGACAGTATAATTTTACCATTGCATGAGAAGTCAGCAACATATGACATGAATGCAAAACGAATCAGATAGTTAAAAATGAACATGCTGTGGTAATCCTGATAATAATAATAATCATGTAATTACATATGAGTATGTTGATATTGGGCTATTTGGGGTGGCCCTGGTAAAAATCAGGTCCTCTCTGTCCCTGTGTTAAATGGCTTGGCTTGAGAGATATGTGTAGATGTCAGCTGTGCAATGCTTTGAGGGAAACTGTCAGGGCGGCGATCGGCGGTCTGAGTGGCAAGGAAGCAGGACAAATTTTACTTTACTTTTACTTTGAACAGAATCACGATATACAAGGCAACAAGCAGGCACGTCTACATACATACAATAAGACATACAATGACGCGGCGAGGACTAGACACAAGAGAGCAACTTAAATACACCAGCAGGTCAATGCAATTTCGTATAGCAGCAGACAACATTGAAACCAGAAAACTGAAACCAGCACATGCATCCAAAATACTTCTAAATTATGACTGTGACAGAAATAGATTAAATCATGGATTAGGGCAAGAAAAACCCCTTTGAATGAGTTATTATAAACTTTGTTAAAACTTGCTATTTAAACACTGCCAGCAACAAGCAACGTTTACTGTCAACACACCTGGCCGACCTACGGCATCCAACATTTTACTTCTTCCTCATGATGATGATACGGTTTAATGAAATCTCCTCTCCTTCATATAATCAACCTCTCCTCCATCTTTTGGTTGTGCATTACAGCATCAAAATATTCAACAATAGATAAAAATGCTTAATAGCGGTTAAGGAAGCAGCCCCGTAATCAGAAGGTTGCCGGTTCGAATCCCCATCCCCACACACTGCTCCTCGGGCGCCTGTCATGTCTGCTCACTGCTCACCAAGGATGATGGTTAAAAGCAGAAGACACATTTCATCATGTGCACCATGTCACAATGACAATCACTTCACTTTCACTTCACTTTAATATTCAACTTTGACCGCAGTGTAGGTCTGTGGAGGACTTTAGCGCACTCAGTTGACAGAAATATGCCATAGCAACGGAATACTTTAATCCAGGAGTGGTTTATGAGAAGTGGCCTACAGTGGTGAGTGGTCTAAAGTAATGTGTTGTTCCCAGGTCTGTGAAAAAATAAGACCCTTGGCATACAGTGGCATTAAAGTGATTAGTTGACACCATGGAACAGCACCAAGTGCACACAGTGAAATGTGTCCTCTGCATTTAACCCATTACCTTAGTGAGCACTGGGTGGCCATGACAGGTGCCTTGGGAACAGTGTGTGGAGACGATGCTTTGCTCAGTGGCACCTCAGTGGTCCCTTGGTGGTTCGGGACTCGAACCGGCAACCTTCTGATTACGGGTCTTTGCTTACCCTTTAGGGCACCAAGATTCAAAGCAAGGTGAAGAATTATTATCATCATGAATGCACAAAGAATAACGTCCCTCACCTATTCAATGTAATAAGCAGGAATTGTTCATCTTGGAAGAAGGGTTTGCTGAGTAAAGCCAAACATGGATACTTGTAATTCTGTTTGGCTTGTCAGGGATTGGTGAACAAGCAGCACTACAAGCCCAGGCTCTCATAAAATAAGAGTCGGACTGACATGAATGGATTTCAGTCTGATCAAAAACACATTATGCGTGGATATTTTAGTGGAGTTTGCAGGCTGATGTTCCAATGCATTCAGCAATTAATCTATAAAATGTTCCACAACATAAAAACTATCAACAGATGTCAGAAATCCATGTTTTTATTTTAACACCAACTTCTTCTTTGACATCATAAAAAAGTGAGGGACCCCATGGTCTGTGGACAGTGGTGGGACAGTGGTGCAGTGGTTAAGGAAGCGCCCCATAATCAGAAGGTTGCCGGAATCCCGGAATCCAGGGCTGCCAAGGTGCCACTGAGGTGCCACTGAGCAAAGCACCGTCCCCACACACTGCTCCCCGGGTGCCTGTCATGGCTGCCCACTGCTCACTCAGGGTGATGGGTTAAATGCAGAGGACAAATTTCACTGCGTGCACCGTGTGCTGTGCTGCTGTGTATCACATGTGACAATCACTTCACTTTAAATTTAAATTCGGTGTGCACGGATCCCAGCCCTTTGTGTCTGTGGTATGACACCAACAGTCGGTACAGCTACAACAACCCCTTCCTTCCAGCACACTATAACTGGAAATCTTTCCTTTTTTACTTTTTCTTCCCAAACAGAGCTTCCCAAAGTGCAATTTCTCGTATGTAGCCATGCGTCTTCAAGGCCTAATCAGAACCAGATGTGGGAGGGAGTAAAAGTTTACACAGGACTGTAATCAAGCGAGCGTTTCTTTTATTTCCACCCTATATGGAGTATTTTCGCCTGTGTCTGTGGGCCGAGAGGCTCGTATTGTACATGGTGGACATGTGTGAGTGATTAGACTGCTGTTTTTCAGGTCAGCATTGAGGTTGTGGAGGCTGAGGTGCATGATAAACAGGCCAGAAAGCCTCATGCACAAAACACACACACATGCACACAAACACTCTCAACATCCCACAACCTACTCACCCACACAAATATGCATAAGAGCAGCAGAGCCCCCTTGATACAAAATACTATTATTATCGTTCCTGTTGTAATTATAATTTATAGCCAAGTTTGCTAGAGGAAGCATATACACACAAGAATCACAAAATACAAAAGCTCCAAATGACACAAATTAATTTGAGGATCATAGGAATGGTTGGCTGGTGACATTGGTGATTGGCTGTTCTAACGCATGGGCCACAGTTAATGTTAGCAATTCACTCAGATCAGTCATACCTCCTACCATAAAGTTCCAGGGTACCAGGGTGCCAGACCAGCAGCTGTTACAAGTCAGAGCACATATACATCTGTTGCCACACAACTGTGTCACAATATATAAAATAAAATGTCCTTTTTTTTTAGCAGGAATTGCTTTGAATGATCGACACCTCAGCAATTAATTACTTGTCCTGTGCTTTTTAAGCAGACACACACATACACAAACATGAAGTAGTGCAACCTGTTAACCCCCCCCCTCTTCTGTGAGACTGCATGAGCAGACAGCGACTGAAGACGTCAGTGTGCCAGGTAGTGGCAGGACCCAACAGGCAAAGCTATTTTGGTTTGCTCTGCCCAACCCATTCATGGTCTTCATTTCGATGGAGTCACACTGTGGGGTAAAAGTGGAGTAAAGAGGCCCTGTGCCAAGGCAAACCTACTGCCCACTACTGGACCCCGATTCCACATGTCCAGCACAATGTCCAGCATATCTGGATAGCCATACTAAACAGGAGGGTTTTTAAAGGGATGGGGCATCCGGGTTCCGTGTTTACGTTCCTTAATCTCTGCTGTACACAGCCCAGAATTCCTCTGTGAGCTGTGGTGGTCATTTAAGGAAAGGTATGCAGTTCCTATCATGAAAGACACTGAAACCTCCCCAGGGTGTACCAAGCGATTTTGGGCAGGTCGAAACGATCCCAAGTTGGTTGCTAAGGGCAGTACATAACCATGGCAACGTACCAGGGATCGTACCTGGTACTGATAAGGCCTCACAGGCTGACCCCGCTGCACTGCCTGAACACAGGTGAGTATCGGTCGGTTCGGTGTGGAGGTCTGGAAGTGGATCAGAGCTCACAGTATAAAGCGCATCACGCACAACATGCACAGACCACTGCTATTTCTCATGGTGGAATATAATTACAGCTCACACTTCAGCAAATACCTACCCAGCAGCACTTATTTTGCATCTTTTCCCCGTTTCCGAAAACCTACAGGAGACCTTGTAATATGTTGGAAATCGCCCCCCCCAAGCCAAAGGTCTAATTAATAGCCATTTTTTCAGTGCAGACAACTGGAACTCTCCTCCTGACTAAAAAAAAAAATCCCATTTCAGAGAGACTGAGAAATATGTCCTCTTCAGGTGAGACCGAGTTCACCCTTGAAATGGCCGGAGCAGATGCTTGCACGGTAAAAAAAAAGAAGGTGAATACATCCTCCTCAACTGCCACGCTCACATATGGAAACGCTCTCTGTCGGTACGAGAGTGTGTGTGTGTGTGTGTGTGTGTGTGTGTTTAGATGTGGTCAGCGAGAGATGAATACATTTGTGGGGCTCTAGGTTGTTGAAGAAGAATGTCATGAATGTCTTTGTGCTGCCACTTCATTCCGTTTCCACCGAGGCCACACAATTCCGCTCTTGTGTACCAAGAACATCTCAGTGATCGTGTCGAGTCGATCCGTCCCTCTAACACCAGACGAGCCAATATGGGCCCTCCACAGGGCACACACACACACACACACACACACACACAAACACATCACTCACTCACACCTATGGACAATTCATTCGCCAATTCACCTAGTGTGCATGCCTGTGGATGGCGGGAGGAAATCCTGGAGAACCTGGAGCATGCAAACTCCGCACACGCTGGGTCAGAGCCCTGTGGCATCGGTCCATTTGTCTTATACAACTGTCTTTTCAGATTTGGTGGTCCATTGCAAAAAAAAAAAATCATAATCTTAAAACTGTTCCTTTGACAAAAGTATTATAAGAAGGGGGTGTGTGTGTGTGCTGCACACACTGAGCAGCATAGCTGCTACATTAAACCGATTCATAACCTTCAGTTTATGGTGCATTTACATCGATCTAGGTGTTCGTGTATCGATGCGCTCGCATCTTTTCAATTAAAACTGATTTCCGATTCACGCCGGCCATTTGTTCCACAGCTACTATGCACATACTGCAATATGAGAAAGGTGGAGCTGAACTCATCCTCATCCTCATCCTTGTGCCTTCATCCCATCCCATGTATCTTCTGATGTGCATCGATCGGCTAATGGCCCACAGCCGTCACAAGTCAGATGCAATCTAACACAACCGTAGCAGAAATGATGATATAATGCAGTGTGCAGTACATCCGGAAAACCCACTTGATGTTGTTTATTCGTTCGTGTGTCGACACCTCCGCAGGACTTTAACCAGAGGTGCACACGAGGTCGCCGCCCATTTTTGGAGGATTCCATATTGTCCTAAAACTCACTTCCCCCTGGTGGACAGGAAAGCAAATCCGTTGGCAGTTTTTGTCCGCATCCCACTGTGACTGTGACAACATGTGAAGAACATCACTTGTTGGTCTGAGTCATTTACATTTACAGCATTTATCAGACGCCCTTATCCAGAGTGACTTACAATCAGTAGTTACAGGGACAGTCCCCACCTGGAGCAACTTAGGGTTAAGTGTCTTGCTCAGGGACACAATGGTAGTAAGCGGGATTTGAACCTGGGTCTTCTGGTTCATAGGCGAGTGTGTTACCCACTAGGCTACTACCACCCCATAAATGACAGTCATTTCTCTCTGTCATTTATTTCTTATCCAAAACTACTTGCATTGGGGAACAGCAACAGTCAATGGGAGGTCTTGTACACGTACACCATTTATGAGACGCCCTTATCCAGAGTGACTTACAATCAGTAGTTACAGGGACAGTCCCCCCCTGGAGACACTCAGGGCCAAGTGTCTTGCTCACGGACCCAATGGTAGTAAATGGGGTTACTTTCACAGTGACTTCGTGGTCTTCTGGTTTACAGGTGAGTGACTTGGCCACTAGGCCACTACCACCGAGTGCCAAATCCATTCATCCAGAATCTATTCGACGCTGCGGGGGGGGGATTAGAAAAGGAGGCGGTTTGAAGAGATGACGAGAACTTTTCAAGAGAGGAGGACAGAATGCTCCTGTTCTGTTACAACTCGGTGGCTTGGTGCACCACACACGAATGCCGGAACACACTTCTTGGATGAGCAGAGCAACATGTGCACATTATTTCTCTATCTATCTATCTATCTAGCTATCTATCTATCTATCTATCTATCTACAGGGACACAACCCTGTCCGAGTTGATGTGGGGACACGACCCTGTCCAAGTTGATGTGGGTGGGGACAGTGCAGACTTTGTAAGCATGGAAGCGGGAAGATCTTTGTTCATTTCTGACATGTTGAATTTGTATTAACTGTGTAATGAACGTCCACCAACATCTATCTGCCCTGAGATCTGGAGGCGCACCGAGCGGGACGCACCCCCCAAGTGATTTTGATGGACACCCCACGCTGCCCACGGAGCAGACGTGGAGAGCCGCCCACGCCCAGTTTCTGGTCTGGATGGCGGTCCCCTGGCACCGGTCCACCCGGGCCTGAGCTAATGGGCTGATAATTATACGACCCCTCATCCGATCACACAGCGGTAGCCAAGTGAGGAGCGCAGCCTGCACCCCAAAAACCCCCAAAAGAGAGAGAAATGCAGCAGATTGTCCAAAGTCGCGCGCAAACCACGAATACGCCGTTTCCACGCGTGTCTGACCCACTCTAGTGGGAAAGGGGGATCCCTATGGAGATTTGTGTAGAAGAAGAAAAATAAAACCCCTGCAAAGATGCGCAAACACCACGTTTTATATAACACTGTACACACCGGATCAACACAACACCAACAAAAACCGGTAAACCATATTAATGGCGAGAAATGATCCGCGAACTTGGAATGAGGACGGAACGGGAAGGAGACGACCCACCTCGTAATCTCGAAGCTGCAGCCTTTCCTCAGCAGCAGAGCCCGCTTCCTCATGATCCCCGCTTTCTCCCGGCCCGCGTACATATTTACATCCGAACTCATGCCCGAGCTGTGTCGACGGGGAAGACGGGGTCCCCCCCTCTCTCACCGCAAACACAACCCGAGAAAGAGGAGAGACGGGGGGAGAGAGAGAGAGAGAGAGAGAGAGAGAGGGCTGGAAAAGGAAAGTGAGCGGCAGACTTTTCCCGGGAAAAAACAGCACTAAACCGCGCGCGTGTGCACCATGCTTTGTGGGACCCTGCGTCTGGAGACCGGGGTTCAACGGCGGCGGAGAGAGAGAGAGGGAGAGAGAGAGGGAGAGAGAGAGAGAGAGAGAGAGAGAGAGAGGTGAGGGGGAAACGGTCCGGAGTCCCGTTCACCGTGAGCGGAATACCGCACTCGTGGGGAGAATAGTGGTGCCTGGACGAGACTGCGCGGTCCTAATGTCTACCGGAGAGAGAGAGAGAGAGAAGGAGGGACAGAGAGAGAGAGAGAGAAGGAGGGACAGAGAGAGAGAGAGAGCAAGAGGGAGGGAGAGAAGGAGAGAGAGAGGGAGAAAGGGAGAGAGGGAGAGAGAGAGCAAGAGGGAGGGAGAAAGGGAGAGAGGGAGAGAGAGAGCAAGAGGGAGGGAGAGAAGGAGAGAGAGAGGGAGAGAGGGCGAGAGAGAGCAAGAGGGAGGGAGAGAAGGAGAGAGAGAGAGAGAGAGAGGGGGGGAGGGAGAGAGAGAGAGAAGCACAGAGAGAGCAGGAGGGAGGGAGAGACAGGGAGAAAAGGAGAGAGACATAGGGAGAGAGAGGGGGAGGGAGAGCAAGAGACAGGGAGAGAGGCAGAAAGAGTCAAACAGGGAAAGAGTGTCTCGTGTCTCACTCGCCCGCCGGCTTCATATTATTCAATGGATTTTTTTTAATAAATCTGCAATTCAGCTTGATAGAAGGGCGTGTAGGATGTATACTAGGAAATAGTTATTATACGGAATGTAATTACAGTAGACTGCGTATCCACATTTCAGGGTTAGTCCTTGTATGAATGTGTATACAGTTCTAAAATAACAGTGTATTTTGATGCCCTTTATCCAGAGAGACTTACAGGGAAGGTCCGCCTGGAGACACTCAGGGTTAAGTGTCTTGCTCAGGGACATAATGGCAGTAAATGGGGTTTGGACCTGTGACTTTGTGGTCTTCTGGTTTATTGGCAAGTGTGTTACATACTACTACCTCAATGATGATAATGATAAGTAATGAACAGGTAGATAGTTTGAAACAATTTATTAATCATTAAAATTACAAACAATGGCATTTCACACCAATCAACAATACGATCAAATCCAGGTGAAAATGAATAACACCAATCATACGTATTACAACTGGTTTCTAAATTCTGCCAGCTTATTCTGTCGAATATTATGGAGCTGAAAACTGGCAGCTTCCTGCCAGGTGTTCCCCTAACCTCTTCAAGGCTATAATACGGATTCCAAAATGTGAGCATTTGCCACATAGAGGACGTTTCAACAGCGCTGCTGTTATGTGGTATAACAAACACACATTGTTGTGCTGTATCTATTTCGCCAACAAAACCAACAGTTCAGCAATGACCACTGTTCCGTCTCGCTGTAGTAAGAACAACCTGGACTGTTTTAGTCTATGTGTACACAAGACAATTAAACATTCCGAGCTGTTGTTGGTGCTACTCTGCCATCAGTGGCTGACAAATCGTTTTCATTACAGTGTGTGTATTCACACTTATGGAGACCTCGTATTCGCGCAGAGATAAATCCGTGCCACTGCTATTCACCCCAATTTCCTCACAATGCAAACACTGATGGAGCCTGATCTAATATCAGGGGTCCGGACAACCGCATCCGCGGCCCCTCAGGACAGACAGTTAACGTCCCTCTTTCTTTCCTTCTCTCTCTCTTGGTTTGTCTCTCACACATCAGTTGTTTGGTTACCAGTCTCACCAAACTGTAAGACTCAAGAAACCTCAGTGGCACCTTGGCAGATCGGGATTCCTTAACCGCTAGGCCACCACTGGCTTCTGAAGAGGACATTAGCAGAGGATGCTTCCGATCCATCAACCTCGGGGGTTATGGGCCCAGCGCGCTTCCGCTGGGCCACTCTGCTCCTCACCACCCTAGATGGGACTTGAACCCACATTCCCTGGCTCAGGAGGCCAGTGCCTTATCTATTAGATCCTATAAAGACCTAATAAGAAATTTTAAATCCTGTGGCTTGTAGGACTTAGCATTCAGTTTAAAAGTCAAAGTCCACTTTATTGTCAGCTCACAATATACAGGTACACAGAGAGACGAGATTGTGTAGCTGAGGAGATTTACAGTGTGCAAAAAGACAAGGGACATTGTGCAGGTCGAGACAAACTAGATGAACTAAGCAGACAAGTAGCAGCAATGAGTGTATGAATGGTATATGATATGCTATGACAATAATGGTAGTGATATGAAATTATATGATGACCATAACATAGCAGCATAGTGTGAGGTAGAAAGAGATTAAAGATTAAAGTGCAGGGTGTAATACTGGTGTTCAGTTTGTAATGTGCAGTTTGGGAGGGAGAAAAATCGTCTGTAGATGGTTTAGGCCTTCAGATGTGGTTGAGGTGATGTGGATGTGGATGTGGATCCTGGGGGCAACATAATGAGCACTTGCTATGAGCCGTTGTAGTTAAAGAATGGCTGATTCTCCTGCAGCAGCCTTTAGTGTGAAGTTTCTGGAGACCATCTGCTGAAAGAACACAGACTGATGATACTCAAACTTTTCCAAACGTTCCAAAACAATCATCAGTAGTGGGCTTATTTAATTGGTGTATGCCGCATGCAATATCATTTCTAATATGAATGTTATTTTTAATTTGACTGTCATACGATGTCAGTAGTCACAGCAAGTGAAGGTAATAACTGTATTCCATTGAGAATATTAACAATAATCTCAGAGTCTACTGAAGGGGGCCTGGAAAGAGATGTTTCTCCAGTAATTTCAGGAGGAACATCTAGAAGAGAGATAGTTCTCTGCATCTCCACAGAACCAAAAGCCTGAGCTTTATGACATGTTGATGAGTAGACAAAAGCTCTCCCTGAAAGGAGGAAGAAGGATCAAGAGGAAGATTCACTGGCCTGAAGGCCAGTATAAGACGAACTTTATGACCTCTGTCCTACAAGCTATATTTTGGCCACGACCCCATCGTCTCGCTTCATTCTGAGATGAAGAGCTAACATGAAAAATATTCTGTTCAGAGAGGAGAAACCAAGTGTCTGGTCCAGTATTCGTAAATAATTAAAAATGCTGTGCCACTATTGGCTGTGTTTATCATCACCTACGCTCAGTATGTCAGGAGCAATGTTTCTACGGTGGCTCACATCCAGATGATGCTGTGCGACCGTGAACATTTCCCGTCGGCCTTCTGGCTGACACTTGAAAAAAAAAACAGTTCTAGGGTGACTCGCTCTGTTTTTCTGACTCGTTCTCAGAACCATCTCAGAACCCCCCCCCCACACACACACACTCACTCACTCTTCAGACACGCGGGGTGTAATGCGTCTGACACTTTCTCTCATCTGCTGCACACTCCCCTCTATTCATTTCCCCCCCTTCATCAGATTTCCACGAGTGATTAGAAGCTGCTTGGTTTCTTCTTAAAGGGATGTTTGGAATGGAAAGTGGGCGGGTATAATGATAATGGCTGCTCGTGGAAGGACTACATGCATTCAGATTCACAACCAGACTTCAAAACCAATTACTAGGAAACTAGGCTCTTATTATCACACGTCGGTAAAGTGGAACTTTTAATTTGCTCTAGCATTTCAACAAACCCTGAATGGTACTGGTAACGAGGGCAGTGACACCATGCTGGGACTGGGACATAGCAAGTCAACTGCTTATACAGCAGATCTGCTCCAGCGGGATACTCTGGGCTGTTTGTAGTGTGTATGCCTGTATGGCTACGTCGTCTAGTATTTCCATTACAGGGTCTGTTCAAGGCAATCTCCTTCCGAGCTCTTCTCATCAGTGGTTTATTATTCTCTTTGTAACGAATCTCTTTGCGATGAAGACCCTGTTACACACTAATTTTCACTTCGAACGCACTTCCTTCTTTCCACCTTGCACTCTGCTCACTCTTATTTCCCTGATTGTTTAGAAGCTAAGAGTGGTGTTTCTCACTTGTTAGTCGCTTTGAACAAAGTGTCTGCCAGAAGATGTTAACAGCACCTTACTCGTAAATGAGATGTACTAGAATAACTGTAGAAACAGACAGGGAGAGAGAAAACTGTAGAAAAAAAGGACATACAAAAAGGAAAAAAGCGAGGCAGATATGTACATCTGTTGTTAATGTATTATGTTATAGAACAATTACAGTATGACAAACAGTAATTGATTTCCCTATTTCACATTTTTGCATTTTTTTTTCTTAATGAGTCCATGGGAACAACATTCATGACATAGTTGGCACTGCAATAGAATGTGTGGAGAACACAATGTTTATATAATCTTCATCAAAGTCACATCGGGACCCCAACACTTCAGCCTGGGAATTCTGATTTGCAACTTATTGAATCAAGGATGATGAACAACAATGTACTATGTCTTACATAGAACCCTGAAAATATCCCCCTTCCTCTAAAAAAGTATTTTTCTTTAATGAGAAAGTTTGCTCATCAATAGAAGGGGTGCTGTATTTTTCATGCCATCAGTGTGTTTCACAGGAATCCATTGGGCAACATTACCAACAAGGACATGGCAATAGGTCAATCTAAAAAATATTCTTGTCATTCAGCATGGCTCAGCAACACACTCCAATGTGCAGTTATGTACATGCATCCAGTCAGAACCATGAAGCCTCATGACGTGAATCGACCATTTTATCATTATGATGGGCCTGATTTACTGTCAGACAACTGAGACCCATTTGAGCAAATGAATCCCCAATGAATGAATGAATACCCAAAATGAATGGCCAAACTCTCAAAATATTGTGTAATAGATATTTTGAATAATTAAGAAAACAATTAACAGTTATTACAATACTGAGCTTGGGTATTGACATACTTTGTTTTACATTAAATGAGAGGAGGAAAAAAAAAGATCAATAGGGGATTCAAGCCCTTCATTTACCTCTCCCCAGCTGTTAGCTGCTGGGCAGTGGCTTTTGTAGACTTCAAACGAAGCGTTGTTCAAAAGAAACTCCTCACTCTCAATTACGTTCTTCTGCAGCATACTGATTCCGGTTTTACACGGATCTCCTCACGGAAAACTTCCAAAGGAAGAACTACATCCCCAGGGCAGCCAAATAAATCTCATGAGGAGTAATTGACATTGAAGTCATCGTACCTTCGTGGTAAAGAAAGCAGTCCTGCCAAAATGCATGAAGTGGCTTTTGGACAGGCCATCTGCAACGTGCAGAGGATGGATGCCTGGCGGGCGGCAGTTATAATGCTTTAAAATGTCCAACTGGATTTCAAATGGCACCTGAGATGCCTGGCATGCTGCACCCACCTGCAAGTTTCCTGTAGCTTGTTGTATTACCCAGGCCGTTTGATCAGACGCCATTAGTCACCACTGGAAATTAGATTCGAACGACGCAGAGCTGAAGTGGCCAAGACTCCCACTGGAGACATGTGAGGCACACAGAGCCATTCAGTCCATAACACCCCTATGGGAAAAGGTCTAATTGGTAAAATGTGATGCACTCGATTTGGGCAGCAGTAGAGATCACTCTGCAGGAAGAGAAATCCGTGGAGAAGAACTGCCAAGCCGCTGTTTAAAGCAGCTAAGGTTCAAAATGTTTTTTTCAGCAAATCATTGACATGGGTGAGGAATCCGTATCTGCATTTTGTGCAACTTTTAAAGTCATGGGTCAAGTGAGTGGTAGATATAGCTGGATACAGAAGAGCCCTTAATTACCTCATTTACAGAGCGGACAGTCTTGTCTGGTATTCAGGGCCTGCTCCTGTTATTAAAGTTTCCATGACAACTTTCAAAGGTTCCTTTCCCGAAGATGAAAAAGGTCTGTCACCAGAAAACTTATTATTGCTGCTACTTTCATTTAGTTTATTCCACATTAAAATTACTTTACACACATTAATGTAAATTCTGAACAGATGAAGATGATGAGAGGAGGGGACCTGGGGACATTTTGCTGCACAGGCTGTGTCAACATGTCCACTTGGCAACCAAATTGACAAAAGGTCAGTTGGCAACCAAAGACAGAGTCATATTTTCAAAGCGTTATAACAGACGTTGCATGTGGGGCTTGTTTGCGGTTGTATACACATGCACACACACAACCAAAAGTATTTAATGGCCGCAGCTACTAAATATCCGCAAAAAATAACTGGATGCTTCAGAAACAAGAATTCTTCCAAAAATATCACACACAATACTGGACAATGTGGCAACACTGAGCGATAATCCTACGTACTCAGGATTCTGTCCTTAGACAAGACCCTGACTTTCCTGAATCCTGAACTTTCCTCCTGAAAATATACCCCTGAAATGACATGGTGTAATACTCTAGACCACTACACCAATAATTCTTTGTTCTAATTCCTTGTTCCATTGTTCTTCTTCCTTTGTTCCTCTGGTCATGTGTTAAAATAAACAGAAGATGATTCTAGTGGCCAGTTTGTGCATCATATATGAAGTATAATCTGTATATATTCTGTATACATGATGCAGACACGCCAGTGTATAATGCACACAATTGCAATTATCCCCTTTTCATAGCAAACAACTGGTTTCATGTGATGCTGTGTCTGCTGCTGCTTCAACGCTGGCTCTGCAGACCTGGCAACATTACCTTTGAAAGAGCGGCGCTGGCAGTGCCCTGTATTACGCACCACATAAAGCAGCTTGATTTCTGTGGAGTTTAAATATGAGTCATGCTAAATTCTGGGCTCCGGCCTCACCTTCTACGGTTGTCTGTTCTTTTCTAGGTTGTGCAAATGGTGGTAATGTGCATGCAGCTTTCTTTCGGGCTTCCTTGGGCACACATTTGCGTGTGGGTATGGGTGCATGTGCGGTTTTGGGTAAGGGAAGACCGCCGGTGCATTCAAGGTGTCGGAGAACAGAGGGAATCCTAACGCTCCTCTCTCTCACTGTGTGTGCAGACTGCTGGTGCTGAGGGAGGGTCCCGCTGTGCGATGATTAATAGATGTTGGGGGGGTGGTGGGGGGAGCCACGCTCTAGCAGGCAGCACAACGCATCCCTGGCTGGAACCACTTGTGAACCAGGCTCATCAAGGAGCCTTGAGATGGTGTAGGAGTGGGGGTTCTCGCTCTGTGTCGAGGAGGAGGTGGAAGGGGCCACAGCAATATATATATCGCTCCTTGACAGAGCGCCTGGTGCTAAACTACCGCCGTTGTCTCTGGGGCAGACAGGGTGGGGGGTGATGATTCATGCTCACCCTGTTTAAAGTCATTTAGAAGGAAGAGCGCTGTGACCCAATATAGACCGCAGAAAATAAATGTGAGACTGTGCGCACACATCCTTGATCTACACTCGGTATAAGCTGATAGCATAAGAGATTTTTTCCCCAGCAGACAGGGGCTGACAAAACACTGCAGAAACAGGGACGCACATCAGACGGTGAATTGCATTGCTGCTATTACGCTGTACCTGGAAAACCTTTCCATCTTGCATCTTCAGTGTCAGAAAGCATAATTGGATTATTGCCTTCTACCATTCCATATTTCTTATTCCAGCAACGCTTGATTGGATCTGATTGGATAAGGAGTTTTTTTTGTAATCCCATCTTGTTTCTTGGCTGGCATCTTGTGTTTCTCATCTGGTCCATGAAGTACCTAATTTTTTTCAGAAAGATGCTTACGCTCTACATAACTGTACTGTAACAGAGATGTTTGTGGCCGTGTTGTTATGTGGGTGTCATGGTCGCAAGTGAGAGGGAGATGCAGCAGGCGCAATTTCTTCACAAATATTGTCTATTTATAAATGTTAATCAAATATGAATAATTCATGAGGTTCAATACAAAACCAAAACTAGCCAAAAATGCATCTGAAATTCCAGACTGATATGATATTATCACCGTATGTTAGCACCGTATGCAAGATTTTTAGCATGTCAAGGATCTTAGTATGAAAGCATACATTTTCTTATGAAATATGAGAATGTGCAAGCAATGTATTTTAAATATACCATGATATACCAACCACAGACAATAGCACACAGCAAGCAAGGCAGCTTTAACTTAAAAAATATATAAATAAAAAAACAGGTATCAGGCATTTCAGATGCAAGTAGCATCTCACATCTTATGAGCATCTCAGGAAGTGGTGTAGCATGTAAAGCCCATACACAAAATAAAATGTTGAAAGATAGTACATGTACTGAGTATGAAGGACAGTATCTGACACATATAGGCAAATTAACATAAAACACCCACGCGACTGTCACTTATAGAGACAGAAAAATGGCACATGATGCAGCCTTACATACATGAAAACAAGGCCAGATTAGGTCAAATTATAATAATAAAATGAACATAAAATTATATAATTATGACTGAAAAAAGAGAAGAAAGGGTTAGGGTCAAAAGTTCATGGAGTGGGAGTGACCTGGTAATTGAAGTAGTTACACATTTATAATGCATGAGTTACATAGTTATTACTGTGTTTTTCACAGAGGAACAGGAGTGTGTCTTTTTTTCTGTACTACTTCTTGTTAAAACCAGTATAGAAAAAAAACAGAAAAGAATGAATCTACAATGTACACATAAAGAACACTTGAATTTGATCTTGCATGCATTTACACTGTGCACCCTGTTTTGGGTGCCTAAAATTGTGAGTTTGTGCACAAAGTATGTAAAATTCAGCAACATAAGACAGTTTTATTTTTTTAATACAACAATTTTCACATTCCTTTTTTCTAGCCCTCCAGCTTTTGATTCTGATGTATTCATGATTGAGTGTGGTCTAGGCTGACTGTGTGACTCATGTAAAAAAAAAAAAAGGCAAATTGATTTTTCATGCCACAGAGAACTAAAGATGAAAAAACACACTAAACTTTAAAATGCTTTTAGGAGGTGGTTTCTGTTTTCTGGCTATGTACAAGATGAATTCAAATGGGAAAACCAGGTACATGCAGTTCACTACTGAGGAGTCCATCCATCTATTCCTCCATCCATTCATCACTATTCATGACAAGGTATATGGGTGGTAGTAGCACAGTGGGTAAAACACTCACCTATGAACCAGAAGACCCAGGTTCAAATCCCACTTACTACCATTGTGTCCCTGAGCAAGACACTTAACTCTAAGTGTCTCCATGGGGACTGTCCCTGTAACTACTGATTGTAAGTCGCTCTGGCTAAGGGCATCTGATAAATGTTGTAAATGTAAATATTCATTGTTACATAATGCTCTGATCTTCATCATGAGAAACTATTATTTCCAGCAGTGCTGATATGATCCAGTCTGGAAGGGGTTATTCTGAAAAAAAATCACTTCAATGCATAAATGGTTCCCTTTGTCCACTCACCCTCTTATACCGCAGTGTGCATTCATAAGTCCTTCTGTTATTTGCATTACCTGAGACTCCATCAAGGGAGGTTTCCTAATTATTGAGTTATGTGGTGTTATGCTGAAATAGAAAATGGGTTCTTTATAAGCTCACATGCTCCATTGTCTTGGTTTTCCTATTAATTATTCATGCTGTGCACAATGACCGAATGGTGTGTTCTGTGGGTGAAGCTGGCTCAGAGAGGATCACGACATACAGTGAAGCTGCCGTCACCAATCAGACCAGCCAGCAGGCCAACAGAACACTGGCAATGACAGGATGAAGGGATGATGAAACAGGAGGAAAGAGGACATGACAGGAAATAAATGGAGGATGTTGGCCATGGTGACACTCGACGTCTGATTGGAAGAGAAGTTGGATTAACTGGCATAAGTCCTGAGAGTGACAGTGTCCCTCAGTATATGTCCCTTGGGAAAGCCTTTCAAATATTGTTCCAGCCTAATACGTTGTTTATGTGCCACCCATCTAAAATGGCATTTTTGGTTCTTTTATTCTTTTATTCTCTCTATTAATGAAAAAAAAACAAAGAGTCAAAACTCATAAATGTATGCAGTAAACACCTATAAATGCAAACAAAACAAAACATTTCATTCAAGCAAATCCTTTCCATCCCTACTGTTGATGGTCTTGGTGAAGCTAAAAGCCATCTCATAATGCAGCATGATGCAATTGTAGTAACAGCTATTTGTGAAAATCATAAATAAGCATTCTCTTAATTCCTAATGATGATCACTGAGTTTTAATTTGTTCCAGTTTTAGCATTTATGAAACAGGTTTGTGATTTGATAGTCATAGATCTACACACACAAACCCACACATACACACAGAGAGACAATGTGAATGCAGTTCATTTTAGCATGTGGAGGTTTTAATTATACTATTATATTCTCTGGGATTTATATTGGCCTTGTATTAAGACTGACAGACTAACAAACAAACCATCACTTGGGCAACAGACAGGCAGGCAGACAGAAACACACACACACAGAAACACACATTTGATTTGAATTTGTTGGAGTGCGTGTCCATGTTATTGCATATATATACAGTGATTGGATGTCTGTCTTCGGAAAATATAACTGCATATTAAGAAATGAAAGCCAATATCTTCACTAATATCCCTTCATTTGACTTAATGAGAATTTAAGACTGTTGCTGTTGCGAGGACAGATGCACCGTGTGAACACTTTCTCATTCATCAACATCGCCCTGCTCATAGTGTTATCAGATTAGACCAATTAGCTATCTACGTAACCATGGAAATGAACGGCAACAGGAAGGTGGTTTCTCGTTGTAATATCAAATCCAGTATCTGCAGTAGTTATCCTGGGTGCTGGCTCCGGACGAGTTAGATTGGATGGCTGCAGTGCTGCTGGCATGATTCTTAACATCCACCAATTAAAAAAAGTTAGTGTTTTGTCTCCCTTTATTATTGCATCAGTGTTCTTTAAGTCTCTTCTGCAGTCAGACTTGGCCGGGCCCTCTGCCACACAGCAGTGAATAAGATGCTGACATTGTGCCCTCTGCACCAAACCTTCACAATTGTCCCACCAGTGTCACCCTTCCCCAGCCCCCACCTCATCATTCTGTCGCAGTGTCCTGCTTCACACTGTTGCCAACCCTGCATTTTGCATCAATACGGCATTTAGGTTGGATAAATAAAAAGAAGATGACCACATTATATTAAACATTCATCTGATGTTACCTGGATATAAAGAGGCATGGCAATAGAGGTTACTAGAATGAACAGTTTCAAATTTATTAAAACCAGTAGATTACTATTGCAGTCACATGTAAATACTGTATGTAAAATGATACCAATCTTACAGAAAAAAACAAATCAAAGAAAGGAGAAAAAAGCCAGGAACCAAGACGCAGAGAGGCAGCTTGGCCATCGAGAAACAGAGAGTGAAAGCAACTGAACAAAACCCCAGCTCCCGATGGAGCAGGAAGTGAAGAGTTGCGGCCAACAAGAGAAATTTATTTTATACATTTGACTCCCAAAAAGTTCATCGAGACCAATCAGGATTTGTCCTTTGATGTCTCTGCCTCATCATTCTCGTCATGACACCTCAAGCCATTTTCTGGCTTTTGACACCTCTTGTTTGGGGGATGATACCAGGCAGGGGACCTTCACGAAAGACACAAGCACAAAATGCCATGGACCTGGGTATTCCCATCTTGTCACCACGCCTTAATTTTGAGAGTCATTCTGATTGGATCACTTCCACATCAATAGAGATGGCCGTAAAAGTTTCATTGGCTGCCTTCCTTTATGAGTCAGAACACTGTGCATGTCTCTGTGGAAAATTGGGCCAATCACCTCAAGATGTTAAGGGCCTTGAGAACACACAGCCCCAACAATTAACTACCTGCTGATGGGCCCACGTCTGAGAGGTTGTCTAAACGTTGGAGGACAACACTGACAATTGGACAGATGGACTCCAGTGTTATCCCGTGAGTTAAGAAAAAACACAGACATTTTTAATACTGCTTTAAACTGAAGAACGGATGACTGAGAATCTGCACAAATCCATTTAAAATAATATTTTAAAGCTTCACAAATGAGTTATTTAGTAAAACTAAGCAGAGGCATCATTTAAATACAGTTTCAGACAACCGTTTAAACAACCTTAATGCATTGTGGGTCTGGATTGTGTAAAATTATGGATTCACGTCCACTACTGCATCTGAGAGGCGTAACACAGTCCTGGAGAAAAACATGTAGGGTCTTTTTTACTTCTGAGTGGCTAAAACAGAAGTGTGTGATCAAGCTGGATTACAGCTTTTCCATGCTGAGAAGGTCCAACGTTCTCAGTATCTGGGGCAGGATGGCTCCATTTGTATTCAGAAGTGACATCTGACATTAGACTGAATGTCATCACACTGAAAGACAGTAACAGGACAACATAATCTATGCTGGCACACACATTTGACAAACACATGACCACACACGCACACACACACACAAATACACAAAATGAACCTTCAGTGTGTCAGAAGCTGCTACTTTAACCTGCCTGTCAGTTCTCTGTGAGTGTAATCACAGCAGATAAGACTTTTTCCTTTGCAAACACACTGCATCTTTGAGAAGCTTTTTAGACGATAGATGGCCGGTATCCATGACAATGGGACCCGATTATTGGCTGTAGTGTTCTTCACTTCTCTGCTGTCCGTCTCTGTCTGCTTCTCCACAGCTTTGTATTGCACTCTCTCTGCAGATTATCCCTAGCCTTCCACTCCTGTCAGCTGGACATGTGCCCCCCCACACTGACATATTCACTATCCAACATTTTTGTTATGTTGTCCTTGGAGACAAGTGATTGAGGTGACAGAAAATCAGTGCACGTTCATGTTAGCATGCATTAACATTCATGAGAACATGTTCAGACAGAGCATCATATGACCACCGTCTCCTCCACCAGAATCCGATTTTATGAATCTGTTATGACTGCTTTGCAGTGTTCCCTTTGAAAGTGAAGTGATTGTCACATGTGATACACAGTAGCACAGCACACAGTGCACACAGTGAAATTTGTCCTCTGCATTTAACCCATCACCCTGAGTGAACAGTGGGCAGCCATGACAGGCGCCCGGGGAGCAGTGTGTGGGGACGGTGCTTTGTTCAGTGGCACCTCAGTGGCACCTTGGCGGATCGGGATTCGAACCGGCAACCTTCTGATTACGGGGCCGCTTCCTTAACCGCTAGGCCACCACTGCCCCACATTTGTACTCCACATGTATGAGTGCAGATTTCCATTCAAACTGGGGCACCCAGTGTGAGAATGTTTTAGGTTCAATAAACTCCCAAGTTTAGCACAAAGTACTACAGTAAAGCCATGTTGAAAATAGTACCCACGTCTTTACAGTCTTTGAAAATAGTACCCACATCTTTACAGAACCGCTTTTGGAATAATTCAATTATAAATACTTCTGCATGATGTCATCGTGTCTATTATGCTATTGTAAACCATTATTTTCAACTGCTTTTGTGTTTACTCAGAAAACACCATTTATATATTGGTACTAGTATGAGCATGTAGAAGATTCCTGTGTCTTCAGATTGGCTTTCAGACAATGGCTGTATGAAATAATGAACTGTAATTGCTATGAACCAGTAATGGCTGATTGAAGCCTGATTGAAGCATTTTAGAAAGATGAAGTGAGAATGGTTTTAATAACGCAGTGTGAAAGGAGTAGTTCCAGTCAACTGGAATGGTCGCGGCTGTTCTCAGGTGCGGGGTTGGAGCTCTGACCTCTCTCTGTGGCAGGAAGGGAGTGAGTAGTCGCGACAGGAAGCATTACACCGACCTCTGCGTAGTGGTACTGGAAGGCGGCTGTCTGTACTCTAGAATGATATTTGAATTATTATGAGATAATGCCATTCCCAGGATTCAAATCTAAATGTCAGGTCATATCATACAAAGTTATAGTTTCATGTTGATTAATGAAAGCCATCAGAAAAAAAATTGAGAACCCTTGTGAAGGAGTGAGTCAGAGATAGCCCCCCTTCCAGGGTAGAGTGAGTGTGCACTAGGTGTCAATGCAGGGTTGGTAATGATTTATCCAAGAGAAACAGTCCAACAGGTATAATAACAAGGTTGGGGGGAAAAAAGGACAAAAATGTGCATTGACAAGGATCTGTTCATGTTTGGAGGAACTGGACAGTGCAGAGTATGTTTTAGTTCAGTGTCATGGTCTAGAGAGCATGTCTATTATGATGATACTGGTCCATTTGAAGATCCCTGAAGCTTCAGCTATTATGCCGTAACATAACAGTTATGGTGTTGGTGGCTGTGATGACCATATGGTACATTTCATGCTGGTATATCTTATCAATGCCAGCTCAATGCCAGGAACCAGGATCTAGAGCAACAAAGAGAGAGACAGATTAGACTCGGGTGGCTGGGACTACAGTGGATGCGCAACAATTGCCACGGTGGACTACCTAGGACAGCCTAGGTGAAATGAGTGTCATAGTAAGTGTGTTTTAACGGTTTAGGGATGCTCGGCTAAAAAGATGTCCCCCCCACACATATATACACACACACTGTCTCTCATATATACATTACAGGCCAAATGTTTGGACACACCTTCTCATTCAATGTGTTTTCTTTATTTTCATGACCATTTACATTGGTAGATTCTCACTGAAGGCATCAAAACTAGGCTACTACCCACTAGGTGGTAGTAGCCTAGTGGGTAACACACTCGCCTATGAACCAGAAGACCCGGGTTCGAATCCCACTTACTACGATTGTGTCCCTGAGCAAGACACTTAACCCTGAGTTGCTCCAGGGGGACTGTCCCTGTAACTACTGATTGTAAGGCGCTCTGGATAAGGGCGTCTGATAAATGCTGTAAATGTAAATGTAAATGTAAAACTATGAATGAACACATGTGGAGTTATGTACTTAACAAAAAGTGGAGACCTGGCATCCACAGTCACCAGACGGTTTGGGGTGAGCTGGACTGCAGAGTGAAGGCAAAGGGGCTAACTTGAAGCTCATCGAGAGAATGCCAAGAGTGTGCAAAGAAGTAATCAGAGCAAAGGGTGGCTATTTAGAAAAAAATAGAATATTAAACATGTTTTCAGTTATTTCACCTTTTTTTGTTAAGTACATAACTCTACATGTGTTCATGTGTTCAAACAAGTCCTCAGTGAGAATCTACCAATGTAAATGGTCATGAAAATAAAGAAAACACATTGGATGAGAAGGTGTATCTAAACGTTTGGCCTGTACTGTATGAAGGGACAGATTCAGTTGAGATGGAGGCCATCTGAAGCTGCTCACGTTCAGAGCACAAGTCTGAGAAAAGGTTATGAACCAGACCAAGCCCACACACACGTTCAGAGTAAGGGGGGCGTTTGTACACTTAGACAAACCTACAGGCCAAGTCACTTAGTAATGAGGGCAATGTGCGTGAATAGCCGAGAAGAAAAATAAGAGGATGTGTCGAAGAGAAAAACAAAGTGCTCAACTAGCTGTATTTTCCACCTCACTCTCCAGTGTCTTCCAATTTTTTTTAGACACGCACCTTTGTTCTCAAAACAACAAATGATTTTGCACACACGTTTCAAAAAATATCTGCACCAGACCTGGCACACAGCCATAAAGTTTTTTGTACTTTACACTTTTTGTGTGTGTGTGTCAGATCACTAAAATAGGATCAAAATAGCAGTCTTCAGAGAACCGGCACCTGCATTTATGGAAGCTGTTGGCTAATTAGTAAAAATTTGTGAGAGGGTTTTACAACCCTCCAGAACCATGATTAACCCTGCCTCCTGCTGTAGCAAGTTCAGTCTGCATCAGGTGCTTTATCAGTCAGTGTCCATATTAGCATTTCCAGAAGCAGATACAATACCTTTTCAGTCATCTCAATCTCCTATGGACCACACGATTGCATTTATTATCGCTGCTGGTTGGTTTTGATCACCATTCATCAAACAAGTACAAAGGAGCATGTTTGAAATGCTGTAAATACCAACAATTTGCTGTCTTTATGAAATTATGTTTACAGAGACCACAACCAATGTGTGTTTCATGATAATGAGAGTCCTGGACTTCCTGGATGTATGTTGGTAGATGGAAATGAAACACATATATTTTTTTCATCCTATTGTGGGCTGATCACACAAGTACATAAACGTCAAGCTTGTATTTACAGCAAATCAACAATCATATTTTTAATCATATTAAAATATCACATTTCTCTCTACATATTTGAGAGAGAGAGCAACCCTGTTGGGGTTGTCGAGCCACCTTGATGAAGACAGCTGGGACAACATCTACATTCACCAGGCATCTGGAGAGAAAGCACTGTGAAAAAGAGAACTCATTACAAGAACGTAATTAGTGTGCGCACATGTTATTGTCCATGTTATTGTAAGTTATTCTGTACCCTGGTCTGTGGGCTTAAGTTTAGTACAGCTACGTAATATTTCTAAAGATTCTATAAAACAGCTCCCAATAACTCTTGGGTCACTGATAGTTTTGTAGGAATTCAGACAAATTATTTTCATAAGAAGTCATTGTTACACCCATTAATACACAGGGCAAAAGGTTTTAACTTGTCATATGAATCATTGTGGCAAATATAATTAGGTCTCTTTGAGAACTACTATCTCCTGTATGCTGACTGCTCAGACTTGGCTAATATGATTCTAAGTTCTTTTTTGAATAACACGATTGAAATTTGTGTAGTTCTTCCATCAGCTGAGCCTGTTATCTTTCAAAAAAGTCTGGCTGATTAGAATACCATGTCTATGTACAAGTACTCCATTGTATGACACTCCCAAGCCCAGCTGACTCCAGATACCTTCGGCATGGTTGGAGCTCCATATCACCAGGTGGTGCCATGAATGGGGCAGAGCAGATCTCCAACGTGCATCCCGAGGGTTCCCCCGTACCTGTGTCTCAATCTGCCTGTGTTTATGTAAAATACAGGAGTGTGTGTATGTCTGGGACTACTACAATACAGTGTTCCATTGTTTCCTTTCCCCCCTCGGCCGTGACATGAGGTCTGATGAATGGCTATCGAAAAAGATTGCTGAGAATATTATTTTCCATCAGGCCTCGTGACTATGTCAAATCTGGGAGATTTTAAACGAGAGACATATGGGCAATATAATTGAAAAGATAACATGAATTTGATTTAACTCGTGATGTCAATTCTAGCCCTAGTCTGATTTCAGCCTTGGTCTTGGTCTCACCTTAGTGTGTCTTGTTGTTGGTCTCGGTCTTGGTCTTTGTACCCTCCAGTCTCGGCATTGTCTTGGTCTTAGGTGGTCTTGACTGTAACACTATGTTGAGGTCCTGGAATGGAAATGGGTTTCAAGATTTGTCATAGACTGATTCCACTATGTTTGTACATTTGAATCTGAAAAATGTGCCCTTTAAGAGAAAATCACATTTTAAGCTGCTACTTGACATGTCTGAAGGCAGAATTTTCTCATATCATTTAGGGTTAACACACACAGTTGAGCCTGTGACTGAGTGAGTGTTAGTGTATGACAGTGAGTGTCTTTACCCCTCTTCGGTTTGACCGCAGGTGATGTGATGAGTGGTTAAATGAAAATAAACAGGTTTAGCCTCTGATCTGTGAAGATACACAAAGCAATGGCTTTAGTATACTTTATTTATTGGACCGCATTCTGATTTTTTTACTTAAAAAGGACAGAATCATGGTTACCCACATCCTCCTGACACATGAGGAGCTTTTAGTGACATTTATTTGGAAGATGCAAGGTGAATTGTCTTATGACCTAACAGGAGTTTAGTGACCTGATTGAAGGATACCAGGACCTATGAGTGTTAAACGCTCATTGTGCTCCATTATCTGAGCTTTCCTGGTACAACTGCTGATAAATCACGTGTGTCGGAGAATATGTGCACTCTTTTTGAAGCAAATGTCACTGAATTGCTAGTTGGTGAAGATAAGGCGATACAAATTGTAAATGGAAGGTAAATGACAAAATGTAAATCGGACTTGAGAGACAAGTCGGGTGACAGAAATTACATTTGAGCGCAGCGCCTCCAGGGAAAATGCCGTGTGTGCCCTTTTCTCAAAACCCATCCGGCCATACTGTGAATATATCTCCCTGCCATGTCAGTAATCCGAATAAGCCACGTGCACTGCTGACTGCTGCTGGGCCAAGGCATTCACTGTGAGGCCTTATCAAAAACACACGTTTACACTTCTGATGGTAGATAAGCTCATGTGTAAGTGTGTGTTTTGTGTTCTATCAGAACAGAAGTAGATGATTAATAAAAGGAAGCTGTTACACATGTTTTTCTGACATTCTTGTGAAGGTAATTCACACTGCATGCCCTGTAATTAAACACACAGTGGCTCAGAACACACCTAGGGATATTTTTGCAATGTCATATTGTTTGCGGTGCATAGGGATTGTTGGATGAAAAGACACACTCTGAGATGATTTTAACTGACTGTTGTAGTGATGCCTGTAAACACTGCCATATACAAGAGGTATTAGGTGGGAAGAGAACTTATTGAAAGGGAGGAAGGAGGGAGGGTTCTTCACTTTGTCCATGTGCCATATTGGTGGGAGTGAGTTTAAACAGTCCAGTCAGTCAGGAAGTAGGGTGTGTGAGATCTGTCAATCATGCCGATTGGCTTTACTCATTTTAAACTTTGTTGTCTTTGTGTTAGAAATAAGGACACTGTTAACAGGACTGGTTTGCATGGGCATAAAATTTAATTAAATAAATATAAAATTTCTCATGAGCAATTTTTGAAGTGGACACAAACAATACAGTCAAATTGAACAGAGATGTCCCCACAGTGAAAAACTTCTGCTTCTATCTTTATTGTAATAGGTTCAATGACAATTTTCTTCAAAACTATTTTATTGTATCAACATACAATAAAATTAAAAAAATACTGTTATTGTGAACAAGATATATAAAATAAGTAGTGTTTTGTAACAAAATCGATTATTAAATAATCAATTTAGAGTAATTGCTCTATTACTGCAATTTAAAGCAAACTTACATCAATGAATGGACACTTAACAAAAGTAAACACTTTTTGTTAAGGTTGTTGAGCTTGTCTTTGTGCACATTGCAGACTAACAGACTGTTAAGTCTGTCTTGGGCCATAGTAGCCCTTAGCCACGTCTTTAGTCTCTGCAATACACTGAAGCTCCTCTCAGCTTCACATGAGGACACTGGAACCAGAAACAAAATTCTGACAATCATCAACTTGGTCAAACAACCCACACACCTCCACAGGTATTCCCCTTAGGACCTCTGCTGCTACAGGAGAATTTCTGGTGAAAAATAGGCAACTGTACTGCAAGGGTACCTCTGTGCAACTCAGGGTACTTATCTACCGAACCATTTAGCAAACCAGTCAAAAGGACTTTCCCTAAGCTTTGCAGAGACTATGGACTGTCTTGGTTGAAACGCTCACCAAACCGAACCTCCACAAAACTTAAATGTTGGACATAGAGGTTTAAGTGTGGTGATGTGTTCATTTTCAGAGGTATTTAACATGCAAACATTCTCCTTAATTTTCCTGACTGGTTGAAAAGGACGCCTAACTGATAGACCCAAGACATGCAGTTCCAGATCATTGGGGAGACTGAGCAGCCAGCCTGTGTGATTAAATTAACACAATGTGCCCCACAATGCACATAGAATTCTAATGGCTGCTGCTCCCTCGCTACTGCCTGTGCACCACTGTATTTTCCTGACATGTTGGAGGCACTATTGTAACTTTGCCCAAGTAAAGCAGATATTGGCAGATTAAGCGTCAACAACACATCAGTAATTTTGGCAATGCCTTGGCCTGTTGTCTCTAATAAATTCTACAACCCAATAAATTCCTCGTGTGGCATAAGATCATGGTCCACATAGCACAGACAGACGCTTTTCTGCTCAATATCACACTGCTCACCAAGGGTGATGGTTAAAAGCAGAGGACACATTTAGTTGTGTCGCCGTGTGCTGTGCTGCAATGTTTGTTTTCACAGCTCATAAAACATTCCTTCAGTTTTATGAGCTGATACAGATTCAGACTTTCTTCAGATTGTCCTTGCCTTACCCCATGCAACACAGAGCTAACAATTTTCCTCAAGCAATGTCTTGCCACCTCCTGCTGTTTATGCCATGCACTAGATAACTGGGTGCTGATTGGATTTGGCTGACATGCAGTGACAGTCACATAATGTTGGTGGGCTTAAGTGGTCTGGTGTGCCGTACATTTTTCAGTGGTTTTCTTCCAATTTCTAGAGCCAGTAATAATGAACATGCCTATGACCTAAAGAGGACTGGTTTGAAACACCTTTGCTGCAGTAAAAGCATGAGACCCCTTTCACTGATGGACTGGAACATAGAAATGGTATCAAAGTCATTTGACAGAAATGTCAAATGTCTTATTTGAAAGCATTTGCTTTTCGATACACTGGGGAGGTGTTTGGTATGGCTTTGTGTAGACACTGAGGTCTAAACTAAAGACTGTGCCCCATGTTCTGGTGCTGGCAATGTCATATCTTTGTTCTGCTGTCTCCAGCTCTCTCCCTGGTTCTGAATCTTCCCCTTCCTCTACTCTCACTGTCTCAGAACAGACTGACTCCTGAAGCAGAACAAATGCAGGAAATTTTTCCATACTCATAATAACTAAATTACTTACATTACACTTGTTAAATTCACAGATCATACTGTAAATTGGTGAGCCTGTGATGTTTATCTGCTCATCAACTCAGAAAACAAAGAAATTGTTCACCTGAAAATATTCTGTCATTATCCTGTCAATAAAAGCGCAGCACTCTGACCTGACACTATACATCCGATTGACCCTGCTCTACCTGTCCATCAGTAATTTTTGTCTCCATTGCCTGTGATTGATATTGTGACATTAGTATTTTCATAAGCACTCATTAGTAAAGTCAAATTTCCTTATTTTTACTTTTTTGACGGTTTGTACTTGGAGTTTAGGTGCACTGAAAAATTTTCTCTTCTCTGTCATTTTAATCTATGACACTGCAAGGCAAGGCAAGTTTATTTATACTGTAGCACATTTCATGCACACTGGTAATTCAAAGTACTTTATCAATCATAACAAATTAAGACATTTAAGAATAGAATATAAACGTATTATATTTAACAATGCAACAAGCTAACGTTAACTAGATAAGTAATATTGTAATTGCTTATATAGCAGATTTATGGAAAATTACATTTGCAATCAGCATTTTTACCGCAACTAAATTATGAATGAGTCTGCATCAACTACATTAAAGAGAATCACTTTATTTAAAGTGAATAAAATTTCCTACTTACTGGAGTTCAAGTGAAGTAAAGTGATTGTCACTTGTGATACACAGCAGGACAGCACATGGTGCACACAGTGAAATTTGTCCTCTGCATTTAACCCATCACCCTGAGTCAGCAGAGGGCAGTCCGGGGACCAGTGTGTGGGGATGGTGCTTTTGCTCTGTGGCACCTTGGTGGATCGGGATTCGAACTGGCAACCTTCTGAAAACAGCCATTTGAACTATGAATCCATGATTAAACCCACTACTCAGTTAATTGGATGAAACACAATGTTGTTCTGGAATCTTCTCGAGTTCAACATTAATATACATATAGGTATGAATAAACATAAAAAACATATTTTGGGGGAACAACCCAATGTCTCCTCCGCCCCCTCGGAATGTGCAACCATGCTGGTGGGGTACTTAGTTCTCTTGTGGTGACATTAGTGAACACTCCCCATGTCTGCTACATCACCATGAAAACCAGGCCAATATGTTTACAAAGTTTAATGCTTGATGAATTGAACATTTTTGTCAATAACATTTTTATTAACGAAGGAATGGTAAAGTCATTTATTCAGAGCTGAATGTCTGATTGAAAGACTCCTTCTCGAGAGCTACACCACCTCCTAAGCTCCTCCCCACGGTGTATACACTGCTGCATGTTCTGGCATAAACGATAAGATAACCTCCACAAATGTGTCCAGAAATGTTCTTATCTTCTGCATGTGTGTACATTGGGCAACTAACCATCCACGGAGTCACACACCCCAGGAACTCTTTGTTCTTTTACAAAAATATATATGCCATTTATTGCCAATGAAGGGTCTGTAAACAGATCTCTTTTTTGCATGGCTTCCTACACTCGAAGGCAGAGATCGCAATTTCAGAGAAAAACAGCCATTTGAACTATGAATCCATGATTAAACCCACTACTCAATTACTTGGATGAAACCCAATGTTGTTCTGGAACCTTCTCGAAAGTCTAAAAAAAATTATGTTTGCTAACAGCAATAAAAAAGCCAGGTAGCATGTGAGCTCAGACCAATCATCCCTTTAATATGGAGGTTTTCGACTCAGATTACAGCGTGAAGAGCGTTTTCTTTGTCACCCACCGACACACACTCCTCAGAAACAGCCTCTGCAGTACACCTTGACAGTGTTTGTAATTGCAGTCTTTTGTAACGTGGGGAGAAGGGACAGTGTTCTCAAGCGAGAACATGAGAACCGACGGCATTGTAAGGATGGCCTTTGCATCAGCTGGTGTCAGGGTGAAAACTTGGTGCAGTAGAGAAGCGACCCGTCTTTTTCATTGATACTCTCTGGTGGGCATCTGAATTGATGATTGTGACACAAGAATCCAGTTAAGGAATCTTTTCTTCACTCTTCCCCTCAGCGTATACTGTGTGTAACGTGGGCAGAGGGGGGGTTTCTGTGTGGTCTGGGGTATGGGTTCAGGCTCACTCTGCTAATGAAGGGAGCACGGGAAAGCTCTTTGCTTCTTTCAGCCAGGATGAATTACACACACTTAATTGTAATGCAGTCAATAGGAAAGTTTGCCCTCTCTGTAGTCTGTGTGTGTGGGTGAGAGAGAGAGAGAGAGGGCTCTATGATCCTGCAAGGCATTAATCAACAATGTCATTGATCACAAAGCAGCAGGTCTATAAGTCAAGAGACATCTGGATTGATTCAGGGCATGGATGCCTCTGTGCAAATGAAGAGCGATGGCTGTATATATGTGTGTATGTGTGTGAGAGAGAGAATGCATTGTGTGTGGTAGTTCCCTAATGGGTAAAACACTTGTCTACGAACAAGATGACCATAAAGTCACAGGTTCAACCCTCATTTTCTATACTGTGTTACCTAGTTTCAATGCCTTTTTTACATAGTAACTTCCATATGTCCTTAAAAGAAATGTATAAGTGTGTGCAAGTCAGTAAGGGAGGTTTTCATAATTTAACTGATGTAGATATGTGTCGAGGGGGAAAAATGTATTTTGTACTTTTGCGAACCTACAGAGACGGATGACCTCTGTACCAGTGAGTGTTGCTGGTAAGAGGGAGTGTTTCTCTGAAATCAAACGTGATGGTGGTGTTTGAGCAATAGCCCCACTCGTCGCAGGTTTAGATTACCTCTGTGTGTTTCCATAACCCTCAGCCTGTGAATGAGGACTTAATCATTAATCAGATACTTACACACCGGCTTGTGTTCGTATAACTGGGAATCTGCATCTACTGTATTATTCAAAAGAATCCAAGCACAACTGTAGAAAATATAACCATTGTCCAAGCAGAGACTTCTGTGTAGTCTCAGATTGGGTATATTTGAAAATTAGAATAACGTCAAATGAAAATACTGTCAAAGTGTTACTTCTTTCTAAGTTCACAAAATACATGATGCCAAATGTTTTATTAGAATACTTGCATTTTTCATGCAAAAAAAAAATTGGCTCAATGCGAAGTTGCAAATGAAAACAACTGAGATTTGAGCGTTCAGGAAGACACCTGACAGCACAGAGACCTACGTAACATCCCCAAAAGGTGGGGATCTAAAAATCCCTTCAGCTCTTACAAGTCAGAATCTGTTCAGGGTAGACATTTCTTATTAAACCGATCAGAAAAGGTGTAGAGGGCTTCACCAACACAGATGTTGTCTTAATGTAAATCTGGTCAACAGAAACCTCCAGAGCACGGAGGACTAAACAGAGTTGTGTTAATTTGAAGTGGTATTGCATACATTTTGTACTTCCCCTAATACCCACCTGACGTTCGCCAGCGAGCTCTGTTTGTCGCACCACAGTACATTTGTAGATGTTCGCCTCCTCTATGCAAGTCCCATTTTCTGCCTGGCTGCTTTATTGTATGCACATCTGTGTTTGGTGAACTATGACCATGCATAGCATACGCTATCAACAAAAACCAAGTGTGGCTGGTGTTTCAGGCTATTTCTGGTTCATCTGGTAAACACTTGAGTCGTGTTTGTGTCTGCTGCTGGGACAGATGCTCACACACACTTAACAAAACATGGCAGCCTTCCACTCACATTGCACACACACCCATCTGAGAAAGGCCATCAGAACTCTGTTATGAACGTCTCCTACTTCATGGAGAGCTAAGTTAGGTTTGCCGACATATGTCTGCAACATTAGGGCTTATCTGCTAGTGAATGTCCTGATGATTGAAATAAATTAATTATTAAATAATAACAAAACAAAAAAACAGAAAGAGGGTCGAACTGGGCTGTGGCGGTTAGCAGCATGGCCTCGCACCTCCAAGGTTGTGAGTTTGATTCCCAGCTCAGATATTTACATTTATGGCATTTAGCAATTGCCCTTATCCAGAGCAACTTGCAATCAGTAGTTACAGGGACAGTCCCCATGGAGACAGACGCAATGGCAGTAAGCAGGGTTTGAACCTGTGACTTTGCGGTGAATATGTAACCCACTAGGCTACTACTACCCAGTTAGCATGTTCTCCCTATGCTGGCGCAGGTTTACTCCGGGTCAAAGGCATGAACACTAGGTGGCTTGGTCACCCTGAATTGTCCATAGTTGTGAGTGTGAAAAAGTGAGTTACGGAAAGCGAGTGAAGACGGAAACGATTTTTAATGTTTGTGCATGTGACGTACTGATGGGCGGGGGTTCAAAAAAGTGTGAGTGACAACTGTAAATGATCCCGTTTAAAACTCTTTCTAAAAACATAAGCAAAGATCATGTTCTAGGCAACAAATAAAAGCTAATTACTTTCTCTTAATCAAGATACAGAGAAGTTCTTTCTATTTATGTAAAGCCACAAGACACCTAACCTTACACAAGCAGACAAGTCCAATTCTGTGCTTGGAGCCAGTTTGAGAATAGTAAGTGCCACCGTTGACCAGCACAAGACTACGCGCTCTTGGTGCACCAACGTGAAAAACGGTTTTGCTGCAGCCATACTGAGAAGCGGTAGTGAACCTTGTGCTGGACTGTGGTAAAAGCTCTCGGGATGTGGCGCATACTTAAAGAAACCACAGTGCGCTTTTGTCTCCAGCTGCCAGTGCAAATATTATGCTGTAATTTGATCTTTTAAATTTCCTACACCAAACCATGAATTATTCCATTCAGAGGGTACATCTGGGATTCTTTCCCTTTAACAGAAACAACATGCATGTTCACATGTGCAGTGGAAAATGTAGTTGTTCTGCAGTATCGGTTTTTTGAAACGTATTTTTCTTCTTTGGCCAAAAGTAAAAAGGAAAACTGGTGCTGATTGATGTTAATGGAGCCTCGCGCAACCTTCTCACTTTTCCTAATGGGAATTTCACAGCCACAGAAATGAATTTAGCGCCGCGCTGCTCACTCCGTGTTTCCCAGCTCACGAAAGCAGAAATAACAAGCCTTAAATCTGCCTAAATTAGGGCTTCCCATTTAGCCGGGTGGAGCACTGTGTTTTATGGCTTTAGATTTACGAAGTGCCACCAGAGCTGCGGCCGCTTTTACCGAGTCCAGCGTGAGCATCTATTTCCAGACATTTTGTTTGCCGTGTGTAGTTGTGCGAGCCTTTGATTGAGAGGTGGCAATGATTGACTGGCTGAGAGAGGGCTGCGCTGCAGTGTGAGAAACGGGAGATCGATCAGTTTCCCTCTGAGGGCTTGTCCGTCCTTCAAAAGGGGCCGAACTCTTGAGTGTTTGGAGATAGCAGGACCAACAGCAGCTCAAAAATGGCTTTTGGCCAGAATCACGCAGCTTTTCATGGTCTACTAGCCTGTCAGAGGTGGTCTCATTAATAACCAGAACAAGCTGGAGGGATGCATTCACCTCTTCTCGAGCCTACATGCTTTTCTGATGTCAAAAGGCATTTGAAGTCCTGAAACGACTCAATTTCCTTTGCGGAGCGTCCGCAACACGCCTGAGTCTGGACGAATCTTTTTATCAGACATGCAGAGTGCAAACCAGAGCGACAAAATGACAATATTCAAGCACATGGTTTACAGCATTTGAATCTGTCCTTACACAGAAATTTACAAAATTAAAAGGTACCCAGCTTAACTAACCAAAACCAAAATAATTTTGTCTTTTTTTACGTGCATTTAAATTACTGTCTGAATGGTGTCTTTGGGTGTGAGTGTCTTTTCTCTGTCGTAGTTACGAATACGGTGATTTACTAATTGCAAAATGCTTGATTAATTTAAAAATGATAATACATTTAGTTAATTGACAGCCTCAGTCTCCATTAGAACAGTCCTGGTTCATTTCTGGTTTTTATATGATAAAGCAGCTCTCGTACATGGTAATGGTGACACAGGGAAGCATTTTCAGTCCCCTGCCGTTTTTATGCATGTAAATTGACTTTCCTCACAACCGTTTATGCAATCAGGATCTTTTTATAATGTCTGGCTGCCAGCATAATGGATCTATTTCTTATTAAATAGTACTGAACAGTTCATTCCAACATGGTATTTCTGGGAAACTCTCACGCAACTCTTTAAATATCGTTCCTGATGTGACAGTTATATGTCCCAAATACATCACAGTATAGTGCACATTTCCAGGCGGAAACAGTTTAATCGCACACATGTAAAGAATGAACGTTGTTCCTTTCCTTGTCGGAAAAGAAATCCCTTTTCTGTCACAGCTTTGGCCTCGCCGACGCTTAGTGTGTGTCCAATGTGAGGTGAATCGATGGCCTCTTGAGGGTGTCGGTATCGAGCAGACCCTTAGAAAGCCCCAGCAGCAGACAGCTGGCCTCACGGCTACACAAGCTCAAGGTTATTGATCACGTTGAGATCATTCAAACACATGCATGATTATAAAAATGTAGCAAGATAATTGCGATTCATAAAATATATTGACTAATTTAAATATTAAAAATGTAATGACTGGATGCAATTTCTGCAGGTTGAAGGTTACAGCACACACATACACACAAGTATACGCGAGTGTGTGTGTGTGTGTGTGTGTGTGTGTATACTTCTATGATATAATACACAGATAACTGCCAGAAAGTAAGCTACAAAATATGCAAATGCCCACAGCCTCTTGGCTTTGCTGCATATTAGAATGAATTCTAGCGAGTCGGGTCCAGTAGTAAAGTGGGATGTCCAGTGGAGACACAGGCATCATCTACACGAAGTAACGGGTTTTCAGAAGACACTCCTAGGACATTACAAAATAAAGCATCGAGCAGTGTGAAACGACCCTGCAGTCAGTTTTCTTTTGTGTAGAAAGGTAAACCCTCACCCTCCCACAAACGCTAACTAGTCTACAACTAATTACTTGAATTAGACAGAGCATTGTGATCGATTGCTTTCACGAACTCCACATGTTACCTCCGCAGAGGAACGTTTCAGGGTGAGGGGTGAAATGACGAGCCATGACCCCTGTGGTGTTTAGCAGGTCCTCGGCTTTATTGCGGCATTATTGCTGCGAGCTTGCGTGGGGACACGTCGGACAGTATCGGCGCACCCCACCTGCTCACTGTCATCCTTCTCTTCGCTACATTAACCCTCCCCTTCAGATCCCTCCATCCTGAGCCCTGCTTTATTCCCATCATCCACATTTATTATTCCTCTGCGCTGAGCCCTGTGTGTTTCTTTCCAGCGACTTGTCTCCCATGCATCACCTCGGGAGATGCGTGCCGTTCACAGCACATCGCTTGTTGTGATGTAACGTGAACCCGCTTTTCACTCTGCCCCCCGTAAAAACCACCGCAGCCTTCCCTCCTCCCCCAAAAAGAGGTGATGACGATCTTACATTAATTCACCATGACGCCAAGTGCAAGGACAGATTAGAGACAAACTTGCCATTACGGAACAAACTGAGAAATGCAAATGTCCCTGCGTCTCCTGTTACGTGTCAAACGAGTGAAAATCTCCACCGGGTTGCTTCTCTGTGCAGTTTCCAGCTTCAGAATTACACCATAATTGTTTTTAAATTGCGGGGTGTGCGTGTATGCATTCTGCTTTAAAAGCTTTGCGCTTTTTAATTCCAGAATGCATTGCTCTTTATTATTTACTCAGGCCTCAGACTGCGTTTTACACCATCTTCTCCCACCTTCCCTTTTCATTTCCCAAATGACTTTCCTGTTCCCTTCTTTTCCCATCAGTCCTCTTCTCACTTATCTTCAATAAGCAGCACATCCAAACACATAAAAAAAAAATTAAACCACATTTAAAAGCCAAAACAGACAGCTCTTTGTCAGTCTCGACTGTGCCTAAAAAAAATCTATTACAGTGTGTCTCGACTTTTATAAAAAAATAAGACTGGCTCTCTCTGGTTCTGACTATGGTTACTCACAGTGAAACACAGGCAGTGTACTCTACACTCTTAACAGCTACAAATGGCTAATTATCTTCAAAACTATAAAAATAAATCCAGATCTATCCATCTGTCAGTGATAATTTAAACGGTGACTTCTCATTCATCCGGAATGAATCCTTCTCTAATTGTGTCCGGGCCATGAAATCTGGTCCGCAGCAGCACTCGGGCCATTTTGATAAGAGCTGTGCCTGGAAGGCCAGCAGGGTCTGTAGGGGTCTGGATGGGTGTCAGGCGGTGGTCTCCAGCAGCTCGTCTTCACTCAGACTGATGTGGAGGCAGGTGTCGTTCATCGGGGAGGAGAACGGCAGGGTGCGGCTGTAGCTGTGAGGCGTGGCCGGGCGTGGTGGGGTGACCAACCCCTCTACTGGCCGGTCCTCTAGAAGGCTGCTACATGTGCTGGAGGCCGAGAGGAAGGTGGACCCGTGGTCCTCAAACGGGTCCTCTCCCGGCTGGGGTGAGATCAGAGACTTCTCCTCCGAGCGGACCCCAGAATCCTCGCTGGGCGAGCCTGACGTGATCTCGCCGTTGCTGAAGGAGTAAAAATCACCAGGAGACACAGAACACGGGGTGACATCTGGGAAGGGGGGGGAATTTGGAAATCCGTTCACGTCCACAGGCGTGGCTGTAGAGGTAGCCGTGGCCGAGGATGTGGCTGCTGCCTTGGGCCCCGCGTCTGACCCTGTTGACAGGATCCTGACGGGTCGCTTGCGATTGGCAGGTGGGGGGGGAGGGTCCAGCTTGGGAACAATTTCCTTAAAGCTGTGAACAAAAATGCAAGAAATTCACATGAATAATTAATGCGAAACAAGTAAGTCCCACGAGATGAGATCACCAAATACCGCCCATAAATAACCAATACGGGCGCAGCTGACGGGGCGGTTCTGGATAGTGATCAATACCTGCCTGCTGCTGTTTCCTCTGCTATATTCACCAATACAAACGCCTCTCTTTTTCCCGTCTCCTCCTCTGTGCCGCTACTTGCCATTTTTAAGCCCCGCGGTGTGTTGTGTACTGTCGGGCGGTGTGTTTGTGTGCAAACGCACTTATCTCTGTACCACAGTACCCGAGCAGGAGGGGAGGGGGGGGAAATAAAAAGGCAGAGAGAAGGGAAAGAAAGGAGAGGAAGAGAGCAGGAGGTGGGGGGGGGGGGGGGGGGGGGGGGGCGGTGGGCTTTTAGGCTTCCCCCTCGCCCATCAACAGCGCCCAGAGCTGATGCTAAAAATAACTGCACTGCAGTCAGTCAGCAAGGAGAACCCACAGTGTGCACGCACACGGTTATGTTTGAATATGAAAAAGATATTCTAAAAGTCAATGGCTATTGCAAAACCTAACCTTACTTATCAAAGGCGACTCCTAGCTTAGGATTTTTTTTAATCGTTATATTTTGTTAACATGCATTTTGTTTTATCGCCGACCAGCAAACGTTCCCAAGTTGCTCACACACATAAACACACGTGCAATTGCGCACACACAAGCAAATAAACCCGCAACAAAGCGCACTCGCGGCACTCAGAGAGGAACCTCCTGCTGGGGGTTGAGTGGAGGTATACGTTCCGTTGCGGTTTACTCTCCCTTTCATTAGCATGTGACCTGAGTCAGCAGTTCAGCCATCTCTCCTGCTCCTTCTCTTTTTTCGCCCATCCTTCTCATTGTAGCAGCCCTACAGCTACCTTCTTTTTTTTTTTTTTATTAGTGGCGGCAGAGCGCACTGTGCATGCAGGTGTGCCGTAGAGTGCGGCGGGGCTCAGTCGAGCATTAACAGATGGTAGAATGCTGTGGCGTGCAGCGGGCTGAAGTTGATTGTGAGAGAGTGCATTAGAGGGGGAGCAGGCCGCAGCAGAGTAGGCCAGACGGTGGTCAGACGGTGGTACAATGCAATAAGGTGGGTAGCACAGTCCAGTAGCCTGAAATACGCATGACCGCTGTACAATATTGCCAGATTTTCACACACGCAAAAAGATTTATTATTGTCGGCATTATGTTTTATATTGACATCGGTGTGTGGAAAATAGCTTTTGTCTGAATATGACAAACAGTATTGTTATATTAATAGATATGGAGCAGGTTTAAATAATAAATTCTTCCAAAACTGGACCATGATAAAATACTGTTAATTTTACCATGTCTCACCTGTATGATAGAGGTGGGACCAGCAGATAATCATGATGCCAATGATCTCCTAATTCTGTCATTTTTATGTTTAGCAAGGGAGTGTCCACTTTTTATATCTATGTAACTGAAGATAAAATATCCCTCAAAATACAATTTCAAAATGTAAATAGCAGATATTCACAGCTCTTTATAAACAATAGGGAAAACTGTACAGTGTGTGATTTACCATCACTTCTGTCTGATTAATCCTGTAGTATTTCTGCAGTTTCTCATACAGTGATTAAAGTCTTGAACTTTGACACGATGATACTGGATACCAGTGGCAGATAGGAGGAAAGGAACGGGAAAAAAGCAGGAAGATGTGTGTAAAAGTAATGTTCATGAGGAGGGAAGGGTAAAGTGGAATGGTAGAGAAAGAAATTGTATAATGTATTGTGAACATACAGTTCAGTAAAGTACAGCAGAGTACTGCACAGTGCACACAGTGTAATTAGAGTGGAGTAGCCAGCAACAGGGTAACGTACGGTAGGATGTTGTTGAACGTGGTTAAGTACAGTAAGGGTCAGCAGGGTGCAGTAGAGTATAATAACGTGCAATACAGTTTTCCTCTGCTGGGACCTTTGTTTCATCTCTGCTGTTATAAATGAGGTGCTAACAGCTGTTACTGTAGTAAGGCCACTTTCACTGCGTTAGGCAAGTGGACCTCCCTCAGGGATCAATGGAGCAAGAGAGAGAAAACGAGGGAAGAAATGGTGTAAATGGTGCAGCAACCAGGGATGAGGGCGAAAGAGCAAGGACTTGTGTCTGTTAGAGGAAATACTGAAAATCCCTGTACATCATGTCAACCTCTAGATCAGCAGTAGGCACTACTGAATGTTTGGTTCCTGATGTTCCCTCTTCTTCCCTGTCATTGTCAACTTTCTTGAAATGCACACCCACACACGTACGTATACTCGGTGGCACACAACACGTCACTCACAACAGAGGCACCCACACACACTGCAACAATCCATCGCTGTGGATATGTGCATTCACAGTATTCAAGACAGCACTGGTGAACTATGCAACACACACACACACACACACACACACACACACACATGCTTAGTGGGCAAGCCAAACATTCCTCATGCTGGGTTATACTCACAGAAGACTGGCAGATAGGAGGAAAGGAACGGGAAAAAAGCAGGAAGATGTGTGTAAAAGTAATGTTCATGAGGAGGGAAGGGTAAAGTGGAATGGTAGAGAAAGAAATTGTTTTATTATAAAAAGTTGGACTCGGATAGCGTTTCTCATACAATGGGCCGTGGACCAGCACCAGTCTGTGGAGCCTCTCTTCTGCAACAACCAAAATTCAGTCAGATCAGGTCTGATCTAAGCGCTGCTTTCACTGCATGCCCCTCCGTGCCATGTCCCCTCCCACCTTGTTTTAGCATTCTAGAATGTTCAGATGATGCCGGAGGCAAAAAGGCATCGCCCATTTACTTGACCACTGGGTTACAGTGGTTGGCAGTGGTCCTGCAGCACCAAAGCTTGACATGATTGGTCCCCAGCACAAATACATTTGAGAAACAATGGACTAGGAGAATAGAACTGATGCATGGATGAAGGTTAGATGAGGAAGAGGATGAGCAGGAGAGGAGGCTCCTCACACCTGCATTAGAGCAGAGAGAAACAAGAATCAAGAGTCAACAAACACACACGACACACACACAGGGCTGTTTCTATCAATTCTCTACATTGTACCTCAATAAAAATAATTAATGAAAAAATAAATTAACTTTAATATTTACATTTAAATTAGATTAAAGCTAATGAATCATAGAAAACATATTTGGGACCTTAGGTCCTCACAGTGTAGGCAAAACAAGTGTGTGTTTTAACGAGAGAGAGAGAGAGAGAGAGATCAGATGAGAAGTTGCTGAAATGCACTGTCAATACAGACAGGCTTTAGCCTAATCGACTACAGGACAGGTTCAAGAATGCCTACTTATAATCAAACACTGGTGAAGGGTCTATTCTGTCATGCCAGACACATGAAGTGACACAGTTGAGTAAGACGTTTTTTTTTTTTTGTGAAAACATAGATGGCCTGGGGCCGAGATGACCTGGGTGTGAAGGATAGAGAGCAGTCGCTATGGGAAACGGGCATCCTGTGGGGTCACTGTGGTGCAGAAGTCTGTCACAAGGCTGGAGATGAAAGACGGAATCAACAGAAAGAGTCAAAGATAGGGGAGTGAAGGGAAAATAGAGGGAAGCATTAGAGGGGAACCAGTAACACACACACACACACACACACAGAAGGAATGACAGAAAGCCTGTCGACATGCGGGGGTTGAAGCTGAAAGAGGGGGAGGAAAAGGGGAAAGTGACATAATGACCATGATGGTGTCCAGATGGTGGAGATGGAGAGAGCAACCACTCAGAGCAAGCTTCTAATAAGCAGGAATATTTTGCATATATTTGAATATATATGTATTATCAATTCACTCTTCCTAGTCACCCTAGCCAATGGACTGTGTCCCAGTTTGTGTCCATGGTGCTTTAGTACTTCCTGACCACAGGACAGCGGCTGGCTGCGAATTTCTAGGCAGTGAAGCATTCTCTGTACCCAGCAGGGACACTGACAATGACTATAAAAATCCTGCCAACCTCCTGCCAACACATCACTGGCACCCCACTACCAAGTCAGTGTCACTGTTGTGTCCGCCAACCTCAATCAGAAACTGGCCAGAAGTGAATATGGTGTTACCAAACACTATACTGTACAGTCAGTTATTTGAGTGAATTTACAATATGACTGTTGTTAGTTGGGGAATATGATACTATTTATACCAAATGTCTAACAGTCTTATACATGAAAATCATTGCTAATCTTTCATAATATGTCCTTTTCTTATGTGCTGTCAGTTCAGTGTAAAGCAGAGACAGGGAAAGCCAGCAGAGAGAAAGTGACTGTGTATAGTGTACAGGAAGGATGATTGGAGCATGACAGAGCATAAAGTACAACCTCATAAAGCCACCAGGCCAGTAAAGCAACAACAACTCTCCTCCAAAACCACAGCACAGCCGGGAGCTGCTCAAAATACCAAGCATCTAAAATGTCATGAAAATACAGTATATGGACTCAAGATTCATTCTCAGACGGAGAATGCTTCTGTAAACTTCCACTCAGCTCAACAATTATGCTGAAGGGGTAAATTACCTGGCAGCCGCAACATTATCAACTACATTTGTGTTCAACAGCACTGCAAAGCAAGAGCAGATGACTGCAAAAATCATCTACAAAAGAGACTGATTTAAGACTAAAAACATATGCAGTGAGAATTACGCACGGACACCTTGATTTCACCCTACCAATTTCATCCAGGTTCAGGATACCTGTAACAGTGACTCTAACACAAAGCAGAACTCTTTAAAGTGAATACGATTCTTTTTGTCATTGTGCAGCCGTGTCCTGCCATGAAAAGCGCCCAGGGAGCAGAGTGAGGGGACGGTACCTAAAGGAGACCTCAGTGGCACCTTGGTGGTTTGGGATTTGAACCTTTGCTAGGTCAAAGAGTGGCCTAGCGGGTAGTGGTGGCATTGGGTGCCACCCGATCCGCCAAGGTGCCACTGAGCAAAGTACAGTCCCCACACAATGCTCCCCGGGCGCCTGTCATGGCTGCCGACTGCTCACTCAGGTTGATGGGTTAAATGCAGGGGACAAATTTCACCGTGTGCACACTGTGTGTGACAATCACTTCACTTAAATAACATTTTGCTGGGTTCCAAGAGGAAGGATGCTTGACTCATAAAAATATGATCAAAATAAACAAAATAAATGAAGCTGTCAAAATAAATAAACAATTGATTAACTAATTAATTGATTAGTTTACTAATTAATTAAAGGTATTTTGATGTTATGTATGGTTTGTAACACATCTAGTTAGAAAGGATCTACTCTCTTGTTCCTCAATAAGAAACACACACACAAATATATGCATGATGTTTGTCCAGGAGCAGGTGTCCCAAAAATACATACACACTCTCTGACTAATGAATACACATGACAGAGAAAGGTCAGGATTTTCCATTTTCCCTGCCATACCACTCTAACTTCCCCCACCTACATCCTCAGTCACCCCCACCCTCTACTTTCTCGCTCTGTAAGGTATTTAGTTCAAAATAATTAATTCAAAAGAAACTCAATCAGAGAAGTCCAGAGCTGAGTTTGCTGTCTTCAGTGATGCACAGTACAGCAGAATACGATTAATCATGGGATTCTTCTCTTCTCCATCATAGGCACACACACACAAACTATACCGGCAAGACTGGCTAACACTGTGGGACTGGTAGCCTGGGTGTTTCATTGCTTTCATTAGTTCTGTTTGCATAGAAACCAGTAGAGTCCTGGCAAGCAGTATCACCTTTACATTACAGTGCCGTGCATAGGGGAGGAGCGAGAGATCAAGGACGATGCAGGGTTGTAGACAAAGGCATAAAACGAAAAGAAGGCATAAAGGATTTTAGATTATTTAGATTTAAAAATAATATGTTAAAATGAAATGTTGGCCTGGACATTATCTAATCAGCAGGTCCAGATGGTAGTAATGCAGAGCTGAAAAATGACAGAGTGGAAAACGGGATACCACTTCTCCAGTTTCCATGCCTCCTTTTCCTTTTTTTGTGAAAGAACTTTAATTTTGCCCAGATGTGAAGAGTCAGGTTTCCGGTTACGCGGAAATGTTGAGGAAGTGGTAAACATGTGGACATGGAGGCTTACGTGTCTGACACTCGCATATAAAATGCGTATGCAAACAACTGATGAATACCCAACAGTGGGAAGGTAGATGAAATGAAACGCTGGACACACAGCAGTGCCTCACTCAATACAGACCGACACGTCTCAGCTATTTTTACTTTTACTTCCCTCTTTTTCTCTTCTCTCCCCAGCCCACACTTCTCTTCATTATCATCTTTTGATTAGAGAGAAAGAGGAGGAGGAGGCAGCAATGCGGTTGGTTGAAATTACCTTTGGGTGTAAGGTGTTAAAATCTTATCAACTTGCTCCTTTTTTTAATTTAGTGTAATAAGTGCAGTAGTGGCTGATGTTATAGTCCAAGTTGTATGAGGACATTTATTACAACCTGACAGAATATATTTTGATCGAATGCTCTGATTAACTTGTAAGAGTGAGAGTTGAGAGAAGAGTAAGGAGTCTGTAAGAGTCAGTAAGAGTCTGCCAAATGCCTTAAATGTAAATGTAACTGTAAGAGTAAGCCAGGCCATTGTACTAGATGGAAGAGAACCTCACCGTTCATTGAGTGATAAGGAGTTCCTGTTCTCTGCTATAGTCAAGTCATTTCGGGACACATCCGAGTCCTCTGCGCTCCCTGGTTTCACAGGCATCCCATTGGCTGTGGTGGTGTTAGCCCTGCCCAGACTGAGCAGGTTAAGGTAGGACTCGGCACAGTCCACCTGGGCGGTGAGGGTGGGGGTGATGACGAATGCCCCTGCAGGAGTGGAGGTAATGGGGTCTGTGCTGTAGTGATTCTTCAGGTTTAAAGAGAGAGAGCAGGTCGATACAGATCTCCAAGAAGTGTCTTCTCCTACCAAACACACACACACACACACACACACACACACACACACACACACAAAGAGCGGTGTTTGCATGATTGGGAGAGTCTGGCCTGGAGCCCAGGGTGGCTCCAGTGATACAGTGGACTGTGTAAAAGATTAGCATTCACTAACAGAGAAAATAACACAATCAACTGCTAGCCTGAAATATGACACATGCACACAAGTACACACACACTCTCTCTTACAAACACACACACACAAACACACACACACTTTTAGCGATGACTCAGCCTTGTTCTTTGTGGATTTAAATTATAGTTTTGGCAACAGGACTGATTATAGTTCATTGCGTTCCTGAACCATTTCTCGCTGTACCTTCCCTCTATAGGGCACCCATACCCATACAAAAAAACACGCACATGTGTGTATGTGTGGTGTGTATGTGATCACTTAAGGTTTATTTATATGCGCTTTAATCTGCATATCTATGTATGAGTGACTCAGTGTGGATTTGTTGTTTTTATGTATATGTCCATATGTTACAGTATCCTGCAAATTGGTGCATGTGCTTGTGTGTACAGGCTTTTTGCATTATGTATAGTATAACTGGTGGGCAGTGTGTGTGGGTGTGCATGTGTGAAAGTGAGTGTTCATCTGCAGTATGTGTGTTGTGTGAACATGTGTGTCGTACCATGAGGTGCTCCCCTGACCCTGGTCTCCAGTTCGCTGATCTGTTTGACCAGCAGGCTGATGTGCTGCAGAAGCTCTTTGTTCTGCAGCAGCAGCTGATGCACGCAGGCCTGCGCCTCCATCCGCGCCGCGCTCTCCGCTGACATCTGATCCTTCAGGAGCTGCACCTGAGGACGGGACATTGCCAGACAAGACGGGGGTCAGGTCTGGGTCTACAGTGTGCTGTGCAGGGAAGCCTCAAAGACATATCTAGTGTCGGTGTGTGTGCGAGTAACTGTGTACGTCTTTGTGATTGACTGAAATAGCCCATGTAATAGTTCAAGTTTCCAAATAGCGATGTGTCTGTGAATACAGGATGACCACAGTCTAGCTACTTCTGCCTCACAGAACGGGGTGTTTTAGGTGTCTTTTAGTCTTCTCAACATAAAAGCAGTTTCTAGTACAAACATCTTTACTATATGGTGAAAGTGGTTGGTTTTTTGTCAGCACAGCACAGCACAGCACACGGTGCACACAACCAAATGTTTCCTCTGTATGTAACCAATCACCCTTAGTGAGCAGTGGGAGCCATGACAGTCATCAACACCTGCTGGGCCACCACACCAGCAGTGTGTCGACACCTGCTGGGCCACCACTGCCTCACTGCGGGTTAAGACAGTTGCTTTTATTTTCATCACGGTCTGACCCAAACAGAAAAGGTGGTGTGCCTTATACAGTGATGAACAACTTGACTCAAGGAACTGCTGCTTTAACATATTGAAAACTAGAGTGTCCCTGAACGTGTAATCTATTTTATTGCTATCTAACTCAATTCAAACAGACTATTGATTTCAGGTCCTCTTGATGGAAAAGCAAAAATGTGTGTGTGTGTGTGTGTGTGTGTGTGTGTGTGACAGAGAGAGAGGGAAATCACTTGTATATGACCAAGTGTTAGTGTCTGATTTGGTCACTTCACTGTGCATTTTTATGCTGGATGTGTACACAGCAGCCTCTACTGGTATGATAAGAAATGACTCTAAAAAAGTTTGCATTGTCTTGACTTTTTAAAATGTGCTGTGTCTATGTGGACTTATTTTTCCAGAAACCATCTGTTTAGGACAAGGGGACTGGAACACTGAGCATGCAACTGTTCCCTGGGAAAGAAAAACATGTGGTGCCAACTATGACGTAGGTGACATATGGACTCAAATTAAGTGCCCAGCAAAGACATCTGTGGTCCAGTGGGTTGGGCGTGTAAATGTGACAGAGACAGAGTCTAAATATAAAAATAATGCAGTTCTTGGGAACAGAATGAACACAGCAATTGCATACTCTATGAAACCCTGTACAGAGTTTGAATGTGTATGAATACAGAACCTGGTGGTGTAGCATATTCGAGACTCACCTGCGCCACGGCCACCTGTGTTTGCTGTTGCTGCTGTAATAACTTTTGCTGTAGCAACTGAAGGTAGTGCTGGGCAGTCAATGGTGTGAGAGTAGGTGAGCAGGGGCTGCTGGGAGAGAGCGCAGTGGGAGACACGGTGTAGACCGAGAGGCCCTCCAAGTTCTGAGAAGAGACACATAGATCATCAGGTCACATATGCGCAGACACACACACATACACACACTGGTGTTATAGCTCTGTAAAGGCCCTATGATACTGAATACAAAGCAAATGTATTATAAATTAATAACCAAAATCTCAGGGGCTTAAATGTACCCAAGTAACTAAACCTTTTGACTGTTAAATTCATTATATCATAATCGCGAACAGTCTAGTGAGTCCTGTGCTAATTTTCATTCCCGAAAAGCCTCCCTAAACAACCACTTGGATCAAACAGACCACAAAGCCAACAAATACATACATTTTAAAACTGTCTGGTACATATTATATCTGGTACATAGAATTAATATGTTTTCATTGTTATTTAGAGCCATCGCGGGTGTGTGTGTGATGTCTGATCTGATCTGGTGTGCGTCTGATGTCTGATCTTGCTGGAGATATTCTGGAGTGAAGTCACCAGGATTTAAAAGGTCAGAGCGTGGCCCTCTGTGCAGCTGTGTACACACAACACAATCTGATGTTTATGTGCTTTCCAGCCTCTTCCTTCTGCTTGCTGTCTGTTCATTCCCATTGTAAATAATCCCACTTCACCCTCTCCTAGGCTCACCTGGCATGATAGTGTTGTTAAAAGTTAATAAATCTGTACATAATTAATTTAATTACAAATTTCATGTGGAATAGACCTTGTTTCATAATATGATGCTCAACAGCTAACTTCTAACATCATACTTACAACTTACATAATAAAATAAAATTGTATAATAATCAAATGGCAAAATCCAAGATAATATGATAACACTGGCAGACATACAGTGGGTACGGAAAGTATTCAGACCCCCTTAAATTTATTTTACCATCCAATAAGACAATGACCCTAAGCACATAGCTAAAATAAGGAAGGAGTGGCTTCACAACAACTCTGTGAGTGTTCTTGAATAGACCAGCCAGAGCCCTGACTTAAACCCAATTGAGCATCTCTGGAAAGACCTAAAAATGGCTGTCCACCAACATTTATCATCTAACCTGCCAGAACTGGAGAGGATCTGCTAGGAGGAATGGCATAGGATCCCCAAATCCAGGTGTGAAAAACTTGCATCTTTCCCAAAAAGACTCATGGCTGTATTAGATCAAAAGGGCGCCTCTACTAAATACTGAGCAAAGATTCTGAATACTAGATTCTGAATACTAGACCATGTGATATTTCAGTTTTTCTTTTGTTAAATATGCAGAGATCTCCACAATTCTTTGTTTTTCTTTCAATAAGGGGTGCTGTGTGTACATTAATGAGGGAAAATGAACTTAAATGATTTTAGCAAATGGCTGCAATATAACAAAGAGTGAAAAATTTAAGGAGGTCTGAATACTTTCCATACCCACTGTATGTCTAGTGTTGATATGTATGGTGTGTATTAACACAAACTCCTGGTCATTAGGATTAAGCAGTTTGGGGCAATAAGACATTTATGCAGATTACTGAGCTGCTGAATGTGAACTTGTGAATGTGAATTTTACAACCCATTGTTATGGATCATACTGACCAAGATGTTTTACGGCATTTATTATCCAGAGCAACCTTCAATCAGTAGTTACAGGGACAGTCCCCCTAGAGACACTCAGGGTGCCCAGGGACACAATGGTAGCAAGTGGGGTTTAAACCTGTTACTCTGAGGTCTTCTGGTTCAGTGGTTCCCAACCTTTTTGCCCTGAAGGCCCCCCTGCCTGTGTCCAAGACAAGCCTAGACTCCCCAACCCCAATTAATTTCAACATATTCACATTAAACGAATAAAATGATTAATTACAAACTTTATTTATTTTATTTGTAAAAAAAAAAAAAAATTGCAAATTTTTGAAAAATTGTAAATTTTAGTCCTTATTCGCCTGGTTTTATACTGCAGGGTATATAGAGTATATGTTAGAGCTATTTTTGTCTCTAAAAAGTTAGGGCCAACCCAACTTGACCTGGCCTTCTTTGCATGCGATACGAGCAGGAAATGAAAATGAGAAAAAAGATTTAAGCCAAGATTTACAGCTGTAGTCTATATAGCATACAGGGTTATACAGAGTTTTGATAATCCTTTTGGGTGTGTTAATGTTTATACATTTAACGTTTACTAATATAATTTTGGTAACCTCAGCGCAGATACCATTCTGATTCAAATTCTGAAATGAATCAAAAATATGCCCACCTATGAGTACTGCTACTGATAGCTCAACTACAGTTTGTAATGGTCGACAAACCGAGCAACAGCTCTTTTCCCAGCAGTTGGCAACTGCTGACAAGACTCCTAACTTCAAATAAAACAACACGCATTTGGCAGTCTCACACAAGGAGATGTCCATATTTGTACATTGCATTTAGCAGTTTTTTTTCATTATATTAATAATACTGCAGTTGGCTTACAAGCTTACAAAAGACACACATTTTGTGCAATACCACTCTGCAGAAGCTGAAGGCTGTGTTGTTTTTCATGGCTCTCTGAAGCCTGAAGGACATCCTCACATGTTATTTTTCCACACGCATCACCGAGGCCAGGGACTCTCATCAAAAGCCACACATCATGCTGAAAGGAAACTGATTTTAAGTGCTTCCAATTGGAGACTTGAAATGGGCTGCCTAGACTTGGGAAAATTTCAATCAGCAAAATTGTACTTGTATTTATGTGAGTTAAGCATGTTGATTATGATTAGTTTTATGTTAAAATGCTTAAAATGTAGATGCATTTATATGTAATGAATGATAACATCTACATTTACTACTGATTTCTGGTGTTTCAGCAATTTCCATATTCAATATTCTTGTATTTGATTAATTGTAATTAATTACAATTAAACATTTTAATTAATGTTTACATCTGAGTTCCCCCATTGTGTTAACTCGTCCTCATCTCTGCCTGATTCAAAAATCTTTCACCCCTCTGGAATTTTTCATGTTTTTTTGCCTCACAACTCGGAATTAAAACTGATTGTTTGAGAGCTTCCACCATTTAATTTACAGAACAAGCCTACAACTTTAAAGATGTCATTTCTTTCTTTAATGTGAAGCAAAAACAAACAGAACCTACATGATGGTTTTCACTTGCAAACAGCAATCTTCAAGTCTGACCACAGATTCTCATTCTAAAACAATTATATGTTTCCCTTTAAACCACTCCATCCCAGTCTCACATAACAAAGTGATACAGGATTTGCTCAAGAATATCCCTGTATTGAGCACAATCCAGAACTGTTATTTATGACATATAACATCACTTAGATCCACACTGGTGGAATTAATTCCTTTTGAAGGTAGTGGGTTGCACCAGAAGGTAATGGGTAAGGGTGGTGAATGCACGTGGCAACATACATTTTTTAAAAATGAAAATTTCACTTTACCGACTATTTTGTGCAGATCAATTACAGGTCGGAATGTATGTGGCATGAAAGCTACAGTTTATTAAGCAGTTAATAAAACTGTGAAAAAGTCAGTGCATTGTTGACACAAGTTGCCACAGGCAGCCCAGGCCCTGGATGGATGACAACTGGCATGCAGTAATGCGGAATATGTGACTGAAAACCTCTCCAAACCAAAAACAAACCATTGCTTTTACTCACTGACTCTCCAAAGGCGCCTGTGGTGCTCAACTGAGTTTTTCTGGTAGCCCACCAGCCTTTCTTCATCTGGGAACTCCTTGCCTTGAGGCACGCATGTTAAACTGCAGTTTCCCATCATCATGAGCTCTTGCTTAGGTCTGTGCGACCCACAAAGTGGATACTGGCATTTAGCAGAACTCTCCAAGTCCACATTCATGTCAGTAGTGAAACAACAGTATTGTCTAAATTAGTTGTTATGCTAAATATATTTGTGCCATTAGAGACACAGCTGACTTAAGTTACTTTACTTTAGTTATTGCCCCCCATGTATGTTTTCTGTTTATATTTAGTTCTTATCACTATCTTGTGCATTTTTGCATTAGGCATGCGTGACATGTTCACTGTATCGTACTGCAAAAACAACTTCTCTGTATAGATTGTAGGCAATAATCAAGTTTGTGCCCAGTGCTTTTAGTTTTTAATTAGATGAGTGATGTCCCAAGTCCAACCTCCACATTCCTTTGGTATTGTGACCATGCACACTACATGCCCATTTTTAACTGTAAAAATAGACTGAACACTTCCAGTCTGAAACTGACACTATGAATATCCACCATCCTGTTATTAACATGGACAGTGGAGAGGGTGTGGTTCCCAGAAACTCTCTACAAAGCAATCTGATACTTTGATAGAACATTTGCCTAGCTGCTATACACACCACGGGGCTAAAATTTGCCATCATAATAGAATTGCCTGCATTCCATAGGTGGCATATTGCTGTGGAGCAACTCAAATGTGTTTCACATTAAAGGCAACTTATGGATCATTTTTGGTTAAACACAGCAAGTGTCCGACGTTGCTGCAGCTGGTTTACCATGGTACATGAGAAAAACAGGGTGTTCACTTTGGAGGAAATAAAAAAATATTTATTAACATTTTTTAGCTGAGTTAAAAAAAAGACAAAAAAATACAAAACAAAACATCATGTGACTTTCAGTTCTTTTTAAAAAAATCTCTGCTGACTTTTTCAGGGGAGGTCCTTCCAAGAATGATTGCCACTGCTCAGCCTATGGTGTTAAATAATCAGAATTGTAAATTCATAACTATACTTGCGTGTGGGATACAGAGGAATGACCATAAATTCAGAAAGCTTGGAGCCATGAAAACAAAAGTGGAAGAAAAACTTGCTCTGAGAAACCATACTCTAACAAGTAGTTTTTAACACAGGTTCATTAGATTCTGGACCCAGCTCACCTACGCCCAGGAATCAGAATCCGTGGGATAAAAATGACAATGTTCATGCTGAGACTATGTTTGTTTGCAAACCTGGTTTTCTTGTAGCAGTGGAAATGTTTTTTTTTAGTTTGCAAATCTTTAAATGATCTCCACATAATTATTATGGTGAATTCAGAGTTTACAAACTGTTACAATCTGTAAACAAACACAGCCAACCAATGGTTCAAGATTTCATTTCCCACATTTTTCCTTTAATTTTAAAAATCTCATCGATGGTGGAAGAAATTAGACTGAGGGGTTGATTCTTGTATTCTTTTTATCCACTAGAGGGCAATCACTCTCTGCACTTCAATTGAAGACACACGTCCAAGCTGTTTGTTGAAACACAATAGACTAAATATTTAGTCACTTTCTATCTCTTAATTTTAAGCAAATGCTATCTGAAATGTTCCTTCGAAAAAATTCCTTAACGTTCCTATGCAGTTAAAGGAGGTGAACTCAAGTTACCCCCAGATTCACTTCTCTCTCTTTTTATCTCTCGCTCCTTCTAAGTGCTTGCCAACAGCGGCATCGACCCACGACAGATAACTAAATCTAGTGATGCCCCAGTGGCCTCAGTAGCATTAGCGTGCATGTTCCTCAGCTGCAAATTCGCTGCAGTACCTTCACTACAACTGCATCACTGTCAATGTCACACACATGGCCCCATGACAGACAGCGAGTTTGCTGAGGATGCTGTCCTTCCCTTCCACCCTTCATGCACTCCAATTTCTCTGGCTGTCTCCTTCAACATCTCCATCCATCCCCCCTCTCCCACTCCCCCGCTTATTATATCATTATCTGCTTTTTCATATTCTATAAACAGATATACCTTTGCTTTTCCCTTCACATCTCTGTAAATACATATTTTTTTAAACTCTCATATTACTCTTTTCCTCTCTATCCTTCCCCCTGGTTATCTCCGTGGAGCAGGCTCTCACAGCCACCGAATGGGATTAGACATCTTCTCTCCACAAGCACACACAACATTTTGTGGGTTTGGGATTATGTGGATTCCCTCCAAAACTAAAGAGGACATTCTCGATTTCCCTGCACCTCTCTGATCTGCCCGCTCCAGGAATGCGACTGTGACGGCACCCTGGCGCTGCATTTTAGGGAACGGACAAAAATAAAGCAGATGATTATACTGAGGAGGAGGCAGGCGGTAGCCTTTATTATGTGAAGCCTGTGACAACAGTATTTCAATTGTGTTCAGCAAAACATTACAATAGACAGGTAATGGGTGTAGAATGAGCACACATAGGGGTGGGCGATATGACGATATGAGATTGTGAACACAATCTGTGCGTTGACAATCTGCCAAAGGAGAGAGATCGTAGTATCATCTATACAGACTACATTCTATCTATTGCGTTTCTATGCTCTTTCTAATAGTTTTTTTTTCTCAGCTAAATGGCACCATTTGTTAGTCCGCTTAATGCTCACCTTATAGAAACAGTACCAACCAACCAAAGTAAACTTTGCCACTGGCGTACAGTTCTTAGTCCCCCTGCACAGTTTGGTTCAGAGTGTTTTGGGAAGTAATGGCTGAAAGTGAAAACATAACGGTTAAATTGGTCCATAAAAAACCTTTACATCCATGATATGGAACTGGTTTGGCTTTGACCCCGATAAGGAGCAACGATAAGGAGCAAACACTTGTTATTTTGGACGAGGACAAGCAAGTAGCTTTTCTCTCGACTCCCTCTCTCTCGAACCTGACTCTGCCTCTCGACTCACATCACCAATCTTTCCTGCTCATGTACATTCCTTCTCTACAATATCAGACGGATCCGGCCTGATCTTTCAACACAGGCCACCCAGATACTTGTTCAACAGCCCAAAATCACATACAGTATGTCTCAATGGGCTTCAGTCCGAAGTAATCTCACGACTGGATTACTGTAACTCCCTGCTAGCAGGTCTACCTCTGAATGCCATTCGGCCTCTACAACTAATACAAAATGCAGCAGCACGACTGGTCTTCAAACTTCCCAAATTCTCCCACACCACCTCTCTGCTACATTCCCTCCACTGGCTCCCTACAGTCGCCCACATCAGATTCAAAATACTGATGCTGGCCTACAAAGCCAAACATGAGGTACCACCATCCTACCTCATAGCCCTTATTATACCTAGTACTGCACCTTGTACACTCCGAGCCTCCAGTACTGCTCGCCTGGTCCCTCCACCACTGATTGGACAAGGAAATCACTCATTTGGACTCTTCACTGTCTTGGCCCATCGGTGGTGGAATGAACTTCCCCTTGAGGTCAGAACAGCTCAGTCACTGAGTATTTTTCAAGTGTCAGCTTAAGACCTTCCTCTTCAGAGAATACTTAGACTAACTTTCTTATAGTCTGCTACACTAACTACACTTTAACTATGTATGTTTATAGGCTGAAAGGTAGAAAGTGGTCCATCACAAATTCTGACCACTGAATCTAATTGTACTTCTACAAAGTGTATCTACAGAGTACGTACACAGATGAGAAAATTTAGAATCTGATTTCCAGGGAGGAGTCATGGCAATGCATGCAGTAGGGCTCGCTGTGTTGCGGCGTGGGTGTGGAGCACTGGTGTTCTGGGTGTTGCACAGTGAAACTGGCAGGGCCGCTGAAGCTGAAGATGCGCTTAAATGGCTGAATTCATGCATGCACTTTCCACACAGAACACCACGCCACTGGAGGAAACCAGCCCGTTTGGCTGCCCTAAGGCTGCATAACACCATTCTAGAGCCCCTGCTCTCAAATGCGTGTGTGTTTGTATGCCAGAGAAAGAGAGCCCTCTTAAAGAAAATTTGATAAAAACAGTTCCCTTCAATATCTCAGTGTCTGCTAGCACCACTGCCTCCCAGCCTGAATAAGGTATTAGGATTTACAATCACATACTGACACACACACACACACACACACACACACACACACACACACACATACAGGGTGAGAGAAAGAGTTAGAAAGAAAGAGCAAAGAGAGATAAATTGGTCTGTTTCTCTTTGGTGCTAACCAAGACATTAAGCTTTAGTGCTGTCTGAGGTGAGGCTCAGCCCACCCAGCAGGTCGTCTTCTCAACACAACACCATTCCTGGACAGAGAGTGTCAGCCTCCAGCCTACTTCAGTTTGCCATTATCGGTTCTCACATCACTACATTATTAATGCACAGACTAATGGAGGATTTAGTGCAGATGTGCTTTAGTAACTTCTGTGTCAGACTGATGACGAGTGGTGATCAAGTTGATATGGGTAGTAGCCTAGAGGGTAACACACTCCCCTGAACCAGAAGAACAACTACTACCATTGTGTCCCTGAGCAAGACACTTAACCCTGAGTGTCTCCAGGGGGACTGTTCCTGTAACTACTGATTGTAAGTTGCTCTGAATAAGGGTGTCTGATGAATGCCGTAAATGCAACACAAAAATTTGCTTGGCTTCTGGGTGTGGTCTCACCTGCATGGTTTTCCCGGGTTTGACCACATTGAGCTCTGATAGGCTCTGCAGGACTTCATTAACAGCCTGTTCACAAATGGACCGTAATGGCGGACTCCCACCCACGACCTCTTCTTTACACTCTGCTCCTGTCAGCTGATGACCTGGGAAAAGCAGCGGGGTGTTATGGAACAAAGTAGGCTGGAGATATAACCATTTATAATTATGGAGATTATATAATAATAATTAGTATTATTTTTATAATTAGACATGTCTCATATTAAAATTGTGCATCCATTAGAGTAAGAGCTCATTATCTCTGTGTACAAACTGGATTAGAAACATCAATTATTTTGATGGCTGTCTCCTTGTTTACTGGTATATTCCTGAATTTTCCAGATTACATTCAGTAAATTTTGGTTGTTAATGACTTTGAATGAAAGACCATCGAAGATGTAAAAAGGAGAAGTTGAGTAGGTGACAGATACCACTTTTACAGTCACTAGCACAATATCCAGCTTCAGAAAGATATACTGCTTTAGAGTTCATTCATATACCACATTTTGTCCATAGTTTTGTGTTCAGCTTTGAACTAGGTATTTCAAATAACAGCAATTTGGACAATGGTTATGGCCATAGTTCCTGTGTGTTCCTTACTTGTCTGTGCTATCTTTATATATTTCAATTATTTTTGCATGTCTGCTTTTGCTGTTTTGAATTCAGGCCAAGTTCTCCCTCTGCTTCTCTGGCTGTGCAGTGTTTACATGAGGGGATGATAAAGCCGGAGGCTTTGTTGGTTGAGGTTGCCGGGTTCTCTCTTGTGTTTTATCTGTGTCATTAAATGGTAATGGCCGCACAGTCCGCTTCTATCGCTCTTCTATTCATGCATTTCACTTTTAATCTCCCAGCCTGTTTACATCATTGTGCACAGAGTAATGAAAGGCAACGCTAATGTCAATCGTCTGTTTGCCTCACCCTCACTGGTGGGCTCCTCTGCTGAATTCTCACTCTCTCCATCAGCGGGGCCGTCGGGGGAGCAGTCCAGCTGTCCATCTGCGTTCTGCTCGGCATACTGCAGACTGAGTTTGTGGCACACTTCAAAGGCCTGGCCCACTGTCCGTACGATACGCATGGCCTGGGTCTGAGGAAGGAATTTACAACAAATCTGTGACAGAGGGCAACAATCCTTGCTGGACAGCAATGTGAAGTGAAAGTGAAGTGATTGTCACTTGTGATACACAGCAGCACAGCACACGGTGCACACAGTGAAATTTGTCCTCTGCATTTAACCCATCACCCTGAGTGAGCAGTGGGCGGCCATGACAGTAGTGTGTGGGGACGGTGCTTTGCTCAGTGGCACCTTGGCGGATCGGGATTCGAACTGGCAACTTTGTGATTACAGGGCCGCTTCCTTAACCGCTAGGCCACCACTGCCCCAAACGTGAATGTGACAAAAGGAGTATTCACCTTTTTCTTGGATTTGAAGACGTTGCACCTGAAGGAGTTGCTAGAGCCATCTCGGGCAATGTAGCTGAAGATTTTCAGGTCCTGAGAATCATGGGACACGTAGAATATCCTGAGGCAAAATGAAAATATGAGGCAACATAAGCATCTTTATTTCACCACATCTTTATTGCCACTTATTAACTTGCTGATTGTTGTTACTTTTGTCAAAGTAATTGAAGGATAACTATTCCTCTCAAACACACAATAAACATTAAGGAGAGGTCCTGTGCTGCTTATCCCAATCCAAACACAGAACAGGGAGCATAATATTACTTCTAAGTGAGATGTCACCGAAAGGTGATGCCTTTTAGGCAGAGGTGATTAGTGCTCTTTATATGTTACTATCTCCCACACCCCCATGTCCTGCATTAATGTTGTTTTCTATTTAAACTGTGTCTGTTGTGGAAATTGTGCCTTTTTCTTTCCATTGATTAGACACCATTTATCCGAATATTTTGAGTGTTCGTGCCTCTCCCCTTCACTACCTGCCGTGGCATGACAGTGAGGATGGAAAAATCAGTCAATCTGCTTCCTGTGCATGTATACATATACAAGAAACTTTCATCACCAAACCAACTGTCATTGCACCAACTCACATTCGGTAACTAGTTGGGCGGACTGTGTGTTGAACTCCACTGACAGTTTAAATGCCAAACAGAAAAAGACGATATGAGAACATGGACACAGTCACGCACATGGCATGTATAATTCAAAACCAGCCGCACACAAGCTCACCACATTCATACAGCTCCATTAGTGCAGTGTGCATTAGGAATGCTAATGAACTGAGTGGGAGTGTGTGGCTGTGGGATGGGGGGGGGTTCTTCAGGCTAGAGTCTTAATAAGAAATGAGTTCTAAGAAAGCTCGGATTTTAGGATGAATATAGAAACTGCTGATAGTGAAGGTACTATTTTTAACGTTATAAATAATGTTGTATAATAATGATATTAAACTGTACAAAAATAGCGATAAATGTCTGAAATGTGTATTTTATACTATACTATACAGTTTGTAATACCCAAGTGCTCTAATATATAATTATGGGATTCTGTATGAAACGTACACAGTGGACAATACTCTGCGATTACTGACACTGCTGATTGTGGTCATCTACTTGTTTACCAGGGTTTATCCAGACTCACCGGTATATGGGATCGTGCATGACCAGCATCTTGCTCTCATCCCAGGTCCACTCTTTCCTCTGTGGAAGAAATGCAGAGTAATGCACTGGCAGACTCTGCCTTCACAACACATCAGTCATGTCGACAGCAGGCTGGCGAAGACTTTACCTTCTGCTTCTTGCGCAGCACAATTTTCACCCCGTCCACTGAGACGACAATATTCACTTTCTTCTTCTTGATGTTCTTAGCTTTAAATTCATACTGGAAGAAGGAATAAGAGCATTTTAAGTATTTAAAACGTGTCATGCAACTCATTCAATGCACCTAACATTCAAACACACCCAACATTTCTTCTATTTTCCCGCAGAACATGAAGAGCACTGATCTCAGATTACTGGCCCCTTTTAACTCATAACAGTGAAAGGAGAGACCACATCTCAGATTAGCTCTTTCTCTTAACCCGAGAGACAAGTCAGCCACAGAGGGCAGGTGGAAGAGAACTCTCATTACTCTGACTGCTGATGTAGCCATCCTGGGAGTCGGCATTAAAAATGGATTTTATTATACAGCTTAGCGCTCCAGATGCCACTTTACTTTTTATATCACTTCTCTCTCATTCTCACTCTTTCTTCAGACGCATAAAATGAAGCAGTCTGCAGCAGATACATTTGTAAGGATAAAATTATTGCTCTCATGCAAAATATATCAACACATATCACAGCAAATATCATAATGCGAGGGACAGAATCACAAGGATGCTCCACATCCATACAAATCAGAGCACGTCCCATTGATCTATTGTTCACAGTAGGGATGCAATTAATGATAGTAGACTAGTCGTTGCATTTTTTCGATTAGTCAGACTAGTTGGATTATAGATTGCATAATTATAAAATGGCTCCTATTTATCTAGCAGCTTTTACATCACAGATTTCAGTGTGTGTGGGCAGTAAACTCCCTGAAATGTGTATTTACATTTTTGCGATGTCTGTGTATTGTTTAACTCTACTGGAAGGTGGAAGTACTGCACAAGTTGACAGAAAGGAAAATGCCCAAGGCAGTTACAGACCGAATGCAGCAACTGTGCCTGAAGTGCAATCTTTTTTATAAAAGGTTTAAAATTACAGAACCCTGATTACTGACAGCTCTCACCCACACTGTTTCGTTATTCTGGATGATCTGTATATAACACAACATGCACAAAACATTAAAGATTGTGTTTCTTTGTGTGTGTGTGTGTGTGTGTGTGTATATATATATATATATATTATACAACAAAGAGAACTTTCTTTGTTTTATGTATGTATGTATGTCAATACTGATGATGCCTTACCTTACACTAGCAAACAAGCCACACAATGCAATATGCCCTATATTCCTTATATGGAGATAAGCTACTGAGTGATATAATAGTGGGATATTTTGTGATTGTTTTATCATGCTTAGTGTATCAATCTGTCTTAGTGTTAGAAACAGGGTTGATGCTGAAAGATGATCAGCAAAATGTAATATTGATACATTAATAAACTGATATGTATAATTTATTCCTTTGATTTTCTTAGGTGTACTTTCTGCCTTCTTCTGGAAAACACTGATGAAGAGTGATGGCTCAAACTGTACAGTCTCCCTCTCTGCATGTGCTCGCTTGTCTGATGAGGGATGAGTCTGTCACCGGCCAAAGTTCGTGGACCTCCGAGTGTTACTGTGCTTATGAATCATGTCTATTATTAAAGCCACAGGCCCCAACCAAACTGAAGAAAGGTGCGTGGTCAACAGGAGCTCAAACTGTGCATAATCTCAACCTGATGAGGAGAGGCGAGTGCTCTCATCTGGGGCTTTTCAACACAATCAGGCACAGCAGGCAAGTAGGAGAAAATCACAAATAAATGCAAGAGTGAACATTCAGCATATAATCATTGAACAACTGACAGTTTTAGATAGATCATCTGTTTGCAATGACAAACCAGTTCAAGTAACCAGTCCATTCTTGATGCAGCTGGCAGCAGGAAAAATGTTCAAGTGTAAGAATTAGAGCAACTCTGACAAAGATCACATTGTCAGGATGTGTGGGTCAAAGCATCTCCAAAACAGTTGTGCTTGGTGCCAGTGGTACCTGCCAACAGTGGTCTGATGAAAGAGCAGTGAACTGACGTGAGGATCATGCCTCTCATGATGTAATCCGGTCATTTAGACCATGACTGAAAAAAGTCAGAACACACTGACTTTTTTTTCCCAAACCAGTTATAATGCTCATGCTGACCCCTGACTACCATAAAACATGTCTGCAGAGGACACAATAGTAGAATGTGGCCTGGTCTAATGACTGAAATTTAACTTTTATATTATGTGGATGATCAGTCACTAGCAATGCAAAGTTTGCAAATCAAGGATTTAAGTTTCGTTTGTCTAATAAAGTCTGAAAAACTGGCCAGTGCCCAAACTCCATCTGCTGTGGTCACTATCATATTGACACCCACTGTGTTTCTGTTTTTTTTTTTCATTTTACTCGTTCACATCACATGTGAAAACATTCCCCTCCCATTACCCTGTGCCTGCATGTTCAGGTGAGGAAAGCTTTTAACCTCTCTCTTTCTCCTAGATCCTGTCTCAATATCTCTGTCCAATTGAATTACACAATACCCAGGCTGCTGCTGGGTAATTGCAGGCATTGACTCAGCATGCAAAGGCCTGTCACAGTAAATATTAATGTGCTCTGACAGGAGACCAAAGCGGTGCCACAGCCTGTGTGTGGCTGGTGAGAATCATGTTCACTTGACCATCACGAACTAACTGTATCTGAGTGTCCCAGAGTAGCTGCATGGCGGCACACTGTGTGTGTGTGCACGCGTGTGTGTGCATGTGCATGCTTGCTGAAAAGCACTTTGAGCCCAGAGCTGAAAGAGCAGCGGTTTTGCAAAGTAGCAAATCTACAGATGTCAAAACCACCACCCCCATCACAAAAGCACATTTGATTAATAAAACACATCACACAGAAACACAAATGTGCTTTTCGCTAGCTTTTTATGTTTGTAAAATTACCCAGAACAGACAAGCTTGAAAAGGCGTGCAAATTCATTCTGTGAAGGTTTTCTAACTTTATTTTAGGCATAAAACATTTATTTTCATTTTGCTTAAGTGCAAAGTGTCTTGAAATATTCAGAGTTTAATGCACTCGTGGCATTCTCAGCCCTGCTTCATAAACATCTCAGTAAACAAAGTCACTACGGACTTAAAATGACTGCAAATCTCAAGGCATGTTGGTCTTGGAACAATACAGACACATCTATATTCAAATATTACATTCAAGAATCAAGTTTAATGGTTTTCTAATCCTATTTGATATATTGGAATAAAATAATAAATTTGTAGCACTGTAGCACTGTAGCACATTTGTAGCACTGATGATAGATATTTTAATAAAAGACAAAAATGTCCTACTTGGGGTCATCTTGATTGGGGTTAGTTTTATACTTTACATCAGTTTGTAACTCATCAACCAGTCAGTGACATTCGTGAGTACATGCACTACTCACAATAAGTTAGGGATATTGTGAGAGGCTTAGCGGATGTCATACATACGGTGTTTGTTTCTCCTCAGACATTTTTGGGGTAGGGAGGCAATTGTATTGGGGCGAGAGACACACCTCATTTTGAGTTTTCCATGTAATAGTCTCATTGTGTACAGGTGTGCCTTATATTGGGGCCAATACCAAGAAACAACCTTTCTCAATGTGGCATCAATTTCAACACTCTGTGGGTATAAAAAGCTGGTATTGTCAGTAAGTCATTCCAAGTTCATCATTCAAATAGCCATGAACACACAACGTCACTTAACAGACGAGCAGTGTCACTTGGCCATGGTGCACCTTTGTCCCGGTGGCAGGCAGTCAGATGTTGCTTGTGAACTTGTTTCTCAAAGTGTCATCAGCAGACTTGCATCAAGAGCAACACAGAACTACTGGCAGAGTTCATGACAGACCCAGGAGTGGAGTCACACGAGTGACAGAATGCACTAAGGACCTATGCACTCAGACATCATAAGGCAACTGCATCATTATCCACCACATCGTGGCAGAATTGTCACAGCTCGACTTCCAAGTATGACCACTTGGAAGTGAAGTGATTGTCATTGTGATACACAGCAGCACAGCACACGGTGCACACAGTGAAATTTGTCCTCTGCATTTAACCCATCAACTTAGTGAGCAGTGGGCAGCCATGACAGGGGACAGTGCTTTGCTCAGTGGCACCTCAGTGGCACCTTGGCGGATGGGGATTTGAACCAGCAACCTTCTGATTACGGGGCCGCTTCATTTACATTTACATTTACAGCATTTATCAGACGCCCTTATCCAGAGCGACTTACAATCAGTAGTTACAGGGACAGTCCCCCTGGAGCAATTTAGGGTTAAGTGTCTTGCTCAGGGACACAATGGTAGTAAGTGGGATTTGAACCTTGGTCTTCTGATTCATATGCGAGTGTGTTACCCGCTAGGCTACTACCACCGCTACTTCCTTAACTGCTAGGCCACCACTGCCCCTTCTTGTGGAAGAGTGGAATGCATTGCCTCAGAACCACATCACGAGGCTAGTGAGGAGCATGAGACGTCACTGTCAAGCTGTCATTTCGGCAAATGGTGGAAACACCCGCTACTGACATTGTGGTTTAAAGTCTAACCAAAGATGCAGATGTAAGATAAGGTTTTCTTGCATTTTTTTAAATAACTCATGTATGTTTTGATGTTGCAAAAACAGAATTTTGAGTATTCTGCCACGTTGTGAAATGTTTCAGAACATTTGTCTATGTTATCCAGCCCTAGACGATTATACAATTCTGAAAAAAAAAAAATCTTGACTGTGTTCCCTATGGCCAGATTTAGACATGTGTACTTTCTGAACCCCAAATCCCAAATCTCAGATTATGTATCTGCACAACCTGCACCCCAGTTCTAATAATGAATGTTTGGCCATGCTCCGTTGTCTTCTTCAAAACTCATTTCCTCAGACGAGGCCAATACAGAGAAGCGTACAGACTGGTGTGTTGTGTATGTGTTGAGCAGTGTATTTATTGGTGCAGAACAAACACAGTTCAGCGCTCCTTCCTTCAGCAGGATGTTGAATCAAAGAAAATAGTCCTGTGATTAGCTTCAACATCTTTAAAAAAAATGGTGCGAAACCCTGCCATCTCAAAATAAACTCATTAAAAAGATTTTCATTACCCTGTAAAAGTCTGCATGATGTCTCCCACCAAAAGATGCACGAAACACTATGATTAAGAGCTGTTTCTTCTTTATAGTGAAAGACTTCAGATACTCAGGGAGGTGGAGTCAGGCATTCCTCGACTGAATGATTAAATGTCAATTCAATAGGTACCAATTCTGCAATTCTTCTGCATGGCTGAAAAGCAGGAGAAAGCTCAGGGCACAGGTCAGTGTTTATAGACAGTCTGAATGGATTCTATACAGCGCACCATGGCAACTATATGTATAGCATTCCTAAAAGTGAGCGATTTGAATCATTTTTGCCTTTCATCTACATGAGCTCATAAACTGAGCCGCTCCTTTCAGAAAGATAAAAAAAAACGGAAACCCTTTTGTCTTGAAATCCCTTTGTAGTTCCCCCAGTTCTAACACCCCCTTTATATCTACACAAGCATCACTACTGCTAAACAGTACAGTCCTGATGGCATTGCTTAAGAAAAGAATATAGTGGAATATAAATGTGGAAATAACCACCATACATGTCACTCGATGTATGCGTCAATACCAGATAAATTCAGCATGTTAAACGTGTGCGTTCTGGTCTTGCTGAGTTAGGTCTTGACATGATATCAGCAAATAGCTGGAGAGTCCAGAGAGCGGCTATCAATCCACAGGACATTCTTGGGTCCTGCCTGGTAATATTTACCCGTTCGGCTGAGACCTTCAGCAGTAGACATTTGCCAGAATGAATTCACAGGATTTGTCATAGTGTCATTTGTCATTTTGACCGACACCTTTCTTCCACAAAATCAAAAGAGCGTATCCTACAAGTTATTTTGCCTCTGACCTTCTCCAAACCAAAATGTGCCCACAACAGTGCCATTGAAGCATGAAGAAAATGAAGGGGAAAAAAAGTTCTATCTGTAGTCATATTTGCATCATGACCTTGGTTTTCTTGAGCTCATGATTCAAGTAGAGGACTGCCAACAGTTGGGCTAAAAAAGAAAGAGCAGAAGCTACATGTCTGTCTGCATCAGCACACATCTGTGGGTGTTTTACTTGGGTCACATTGAGAATGTGGCCTCGTTCCCGCTTCAGTGACTGGGCGATGAGTCTACCTAGTGGATGAGAGGTTTCAGGATGACGGTCACTCACCTTGACACTTATAGCAATGGAGTGTGAGTGTGCATGCGGTAAAGCTATGTGTGTGAACACATTTCCTCTGAGGCCAAAATCAGATACGTCGCCCCAACCTGGCAGTGGATCCTACAGACAATGCTTGAGAAGCTTCTGAAATAAAATATGTCACATCTATGAATCAGTGGGCTCAAAAAATGACCACCATATCACACACAAAGACACACATACCCATAAAACGCAGAACTAAGAGTAAAGCTGAGAGCAGAGGACGACTGGAGTGCCATGTCACTTGCCGTCAGATGGCTGGGAGAGTAATAGGATTAGAGCCGTATGAATTCGTTAGGATTACAGGCCAGTTCACAGCCACACGTAGGGCAGTCACTGTTTGTCAGTGAGTGTGTGTGTAATTAGTGAATAAATCACAAGAGTGTCTAGCAGACCTAAAGCAGGTTGGAAGATCGAGGCCACCATCTGCCCTCAGTGGGTGTATGTGTATTTGTGGTTACTAGGTTAGAAATGAGACAAACACCTGCTTTAGTGGGACATTTTTGCAGGTCTGCTATACATCGTGATACAGATACAGACAGATCTTGCTAATATGGTGTGTGTTTGTGTGTGTATGTATGTAGGGCTGGAAAATATCAAATAAAAGACAGTCACTGAAAGTCATTGAAATAGCTCAATCCTCATCACCCTCATCAAGTGTTCAGCATAAACCTTCAGGACTGTTTGAAAACCATCCCCCTTGTCTATCTTAAAGTGGTGTGAAGTGCTGCAATCACAGCAAAAGCTCCCTGCTTTGGAGAGGGTCAGTTCAACTTTTTGCCTTATCCTCAAATATGTTGGTTCTTCAGCTTTGTTCTATAATTTAAAAAATGCAAGAGCCTCTCTGTCCCTCTGTAACTGGCGAGTAGGCGGTCATCACTGTTTAATTTTTTGCTTCAGACACTTTTGTAGATGCTTGCCTGTGCTTAAAAAAATTGCAGTTGTTGCATGCAACCATTTTAGGCTCAGCACAGACTATGTGTGCATTGTGTATGTCAGTATAGCTCCTCTCTGAGAGAGGGGTGCTGCTCGGACACTGGTAAAATTTGGGACTTGATTACTCTACCCAAGTCCCACAAAGGGTATCCAGACAAAGACAGACCACCGGCGTCTCGTACTGAAGCAGGCAAGGAACTAAAATCTCTGCAGAAGAGAGACTAGAGCGGCAGAGGGAATTCAGATATAAAGCTGTTTATACTACTGCGTTCTAAAAAATAGCTGACATGGCAAAAACACCAAACTATTCTTCTTTACAGCAAGAGTAGACAGAGCACAGTTTCTTAAACACACTCTCACACACACCAAATGATTTTAAACATGCATAAACACAGGATATTGTATGATTCATGCTGTCCTAAAAATAGCATCACTTGTACTCTCACAATATCAAGATTTATCACAATAAATCTGTGTTTGTGTTTCTATGTGTGTGTTTGTGTGTTCATGAACACTAATCCTTCCACTAGTCTTCTGCTGTGGAAGTCACTCTGATGTTCATCCTTATCAGGAAGCAGTCCCCTGGTATCTCACTACGACCCTCTGCTTATAACACGCACGCACAGTTAGATACCAAAGTACAACACATAGTTTGGACAGCAATGTCAATCACATCCAAAAATAATACAGCATTATGCCGCATATATCCTGAATAAAAGTTTATTCCTGGGTGGCAATGAGCGTGCTCATGCATGCACACATACACATGCTCATGATGCAGTAGTGCAAAAAGAAAAGGGAGGGAAAAGGTTGACTAGAAAGGAAGTGTTCTGGAAGAAGGGCTGGTTGCTATGGAGATGTAAAGGGAAGGCCTCATGTTACTTTTTAACTCAGCTCTGACTGGATGGGCTTGAAAAGAACCCCCCCAAAAGAAATGTGGGTAGAGAATGAGAGAACATGGGGGGGCCAGGCCACCACTCTCATTGTCCGAGTCCCCAGCATGATACCAGCAACTCCTCTCAAATGAAAATTTCATTCCACATGCACACATATATGATCCTCCTCAAGAATTTAATCATTTAGGGCTATTACACAAACACACAGAATTGTAGATGACACATATTTACTCAAATAATCTTTTAGAGGCTATAGAGCATTTACATCTTCATTAAGGGCTTATATAAGGATCACGACCATGCACAACTGTGCATGTAAACAACAAAAATCCAACAACGACTGGAAATGACTGCAGATATGACATACCGCCATATGTTTTTTTGTGATATGAATGTACTGTGATGAAATACAATGCTGGTATTAGTATTAAAACTATCCAATGATAATGTGATTTTTTCTGGGCTAATAGGTGAAAAAAATCATCCCAATGCAGATGAGGTGTTGACCACTCTGCAAATCTCTGTGTCTGACACAAAAAAAAAGTGTCCGTCCTCACCTCTTCTTCTTCCACATCCTACTCCCTTTTAGGTGGAGTTACAAGTGCCTGCAGTGTCATAACGCCGGACATTTACAATAGAAATCATGTAAAATTTACACTTTCAACTATGTGTGTCACTCAAAAAGGAACACCTCAATAGTTCCAATTTAAAGTGTCCTTTATTCGCATTATGTTTGCATTATGTATCAGACCCATGTCAACTTTCAGCTTCATCATAAACCTAAATTCAACTTTTAAAAAAATGTTTAACACAATGCAAAGGTCAGAATTACAATTTTAAACCAAATTTTATGCAATTGTGCAAGTGCAAAACACACATTCAGAGTAAAAGCTTCAACTATTGTTCAGTAACTGTATGGGGTAAAAAAAGATAGATAGAGATAGAGAGAGGGGTGCACCACTTCGGGTGGATGGAGAGGAACAATCCAATGATTGTGAGAGTTTAGCATCCCAAGTGTCACTCAGATTGGGGCACATTTCAGCAGCCCTGGCTGCGCGCTGTGGCTGAATGTGCCACTTGTCAACACTGCACTCACATATCTAAACAAAATCATTAAAGTAATGAGAAAAAGCGTTAATGAGAAATGTAAAGAAATCTATAAATCGAAGACAAATGTGACACTGTGTCACACACAAGAAAGAAGTCAGGAAACAAAAAATGCAGGCAGAGGTAGAAGGGGACATCCTGACCCTGTTGTGCTTATACTCCATTAAAGGAGGAGCGAAGACGTAATGGATGTGGATGAATGAGGGGTGTAGTTAAATCCGCTGAGGGGCATCTGTGTGGCTAAGTGGAGCGTGAGTGGACAGGCTTTGCTCAGGGGAACATGCAGGCCACTATGCTGTGGGGCGGCTGCCCTGTGAGCTCCAATACACAATGAGGCCTTTATCTCTGCGTTTAACCCTTTCGTCTCCACCCACACAGTGGAGTGGCTGCCACCATCCCCCAAACACGTGGTCGTGAGACACCGAGACCGATAATTGACTGCTGTGAGATGTCTTACAATAAAACACTGCTGTAAGAGTGTGCTGAAACTGCACTGAATCAGGAGTATTAAGACTGATTATAACATTATTATGTAAACAGGAATCAAGCATAATATTTCAACCATCTACAGTACAAATTGAGAGGAGACGCTTTTCTTCCAGGACCATGATGCAACGCAAAGTAGCACAAAACTACGACAACTGACAACAACACATACGATGTAAAAGACTGAGTAGACTAGAAGTGTAAAACAGTGGTGGCCTAAAAAAAACAGTGGTGGCCTAACGGGTAAGGAAGCGGTCCCAGAAGGTTGCCGGTTCAAATCCCCATACTCAGCTGCCATTAAGCAAGATACTGTCCCCGCACACTGCTCCCCAGGTGCCTTTCATGGCTGCCCACTGCTAACTAAGGTGATGGGTTAAAAGAAGTGTGCTGTGCTGCAGTGTTTCACAATACTTCACTTTCACTTGCCTTAAAGCAACAGCACTGTTTTGATGTGAAAACTGGGCAATTTGGTAACAGTGTTATTTTAACCATCAAACACAGATGAGTTAGTAATTTAGTTGTTTTTGAGAAGAAAGCAATAGCAAACCCGGACACCCGCACACATTCCGGACTGTCCACTTTCTTCTACTGCCCAGTTCTGATGCTCACATGGAAGCAGACGTGGGTCAGCATGGGCACCAAACTCTGGGGCTCTGAAGACTTTCTATCAGAAACAGCATTTTGCGCTGGTAGGCCTGGACACTGGTTCACCAGTTTTCGTTCCATTAACAACTTTAGATGACCATTGCAGACTAAGAACATGCCACAAGAGCTGCAACTTTGGTGACGCTATGACCCAGCTCTCCACACTTATATTTACATTTAGCAGATGCCCTTATCTAGAGTGAATTACAACCAGTAGTAACAGGGAACTACTGAGGGTCTCCCCCTGAGACACTGAGGGTTAAGTGTCTTGCTCAGAGACACAAGGGTAGTAAATGGGTGGTAGTAGCCTAGTGGGTAACACACTCGCCTATGAACCAGGAGACCCAGGTTCAAATCCCACTTACTACCATTATGTCCCGGAGCAAGACACTTAACCCCAAATTGCTCCAGGGGGGACTGTCCCTGTAACTACTGATTGTAAGTCGCTCTGGATAAGGGCGTCTGATTAATGCTGTAAATGTAGTAAATGAGGTTTGAACCCTGTTGTGAATTTTTGGATATCTTGAAGCAGAAGAATCTCTTTATTCAGATACTCGCTGCTTGGCATGCAAGTGACATATTCAGGTACAGCAGCCTGCACCATTAACATCAGTCCTAATCCAATCATCCCATCAATCATTTGTCTGATGTAATCACATTTACCTTAAATGCAAAATACAATGTACTGCACCTTCTCATATGCTGCTATGTCAGCACATAAGAACAGGTTCTTAAATTTGTAATCTTATAACCCGAACCTGTGACTTTGTAGGCCTCTGTTTCTTAGGCAAATGTGTTACCCACTAGGCTGCTACAACCCCAACATCTAGTTGTTGTTTCCCGTCACCCAGCCGCTCTTGCTTATGCATTTAGGAGTCCACTACCTATCCTAGAATAATAGAAATATAATTATTTTTAGTTATCACAATTTGGCCAGCAGTCAAATTTGCAGTGGTTAAGGAAATGGACCCGTAATCAGAAGGTTGCCAGTTTGCATCCTGCACTGCAAAGGTGCCACTGAGCAAAGCACCATCCCCACACACTGTTCCCCGGGGGCCTTTCATGGCTGCCCACTGCTCGCCAAGGATGATGGGTAAAAAGCAGGGGATACATTTCGTTGTGTGCTCCGTGTTCTGTGCTGTGTTTCAAAGATATTGTCAATAATATATATCACTCACAGCCAAGTTGTTGAAATATATTATAATCAGTGAACTTGACTCTATATGATTTCTACAGTTTATATGAAGTGTACCACAAACTTGCTATATTGGCCTAGAAAGCTGAACATTTGCAACACATTTGCAGTCAGAGAATGTCCTCAGCTGCTGTTTGCAACAGTCTCAAGATGTGCAGATGTTATCAAGGCACTAGCAACACTGAAGAGTTCTTGTGAACTAGGGTGGTAATGTGTAAATGAGTAATGAACTGTAGGCCAATCTGCCCATCATCTTAGAGTGGCGTACAAATACCGGGTTTGGCTTTCGGTTATATTAAACTATTTGTATAGTATAACAATATAAATATGTCAGTTTTTTTTTTCTTTTTCTTTTTCCAAACAGTGACTATTCTCACCTTCAATGATATTTCATGTGTGAAGATATTGGTCATCAGATGTATGTACAACACACACACACACTTTTTTTATAAAAAAAAAAATGCTCATGGTTTCTCAAAAGGAAAAAAGAAACACTTAGAACCACCTCTGTGTCACTACACAGGCTTTCTATGTTACTCAAGCACGCATGTACACCCACAGCCAACAGACGTCTACTGGATGCATGCCTTATCTCATCATAATCCCACATGCTGACCATAGAGGGCATTCAGATACAGACAGAGCCAGGGCTCTAATCCAACAAACATTAAATCTGAAGATGCTTATGGGTTACATTTAAAATGAAATGAACAAAACTAAAAAAACTAATTCAGAACATTCCAAGGTTAAATTTTACACAGTAGCTAGATCAGCTAACTTTTGGGCAAACTTTTTAGCTTAGGGGCCACGTTGACTTTTACTATTTGACAGACCGGTCAGGCCAGCACCATATGCATACATATCAGACATAAACATAAAAAGACATCACAGTGTTAATATTTACCCAATCAATTACACAGAAAGTCAAAGTCAAGTCAAATCATCCTTTTGTACTAGAAAGTACATACTAGAATAAAATGTTATGTGCATTTTGTGTATTTGAAGTGTGCATGTTTAATGATTTAATCTGTTTCTTTATACAGTACAGGCCAAAAGTTTGGACACCTTCTCATTCAATGTGTTTTCTTTATTTTCATGACCATTTACATCGGTAGATTCTCACTGAAGGCATCAAAACTATGAATGAACTAGGGCTGCAACAACGAATCCATTGAATCGATAAAATCGATTACTAAAAGAGTTGGCAACGAATTTCCTAATCGCTTCGTTGTGTCGCGCGACGCGGAGACATTTGATTATTAAAAAAAAAAAAACTTTATTTGAGCGTGGAGCGGAGTGAACACACTCGGTCTCTCTCGCACACTCGGTCTCTCTCTCTCGATGCAAGCAGAGCTTGGCGCCTCATAGACAGCGTGGAGCAAAAAAAAAAAAAAAAACAAGCGGAGGTAGAGGACAGATACATGGCGGAGGCAGAGAAACCTGCGGGAAAATATGCAAAAGCGACATGGCACGGCACGGGAGCACCACGGCAATGATCCAGCACCTGAAACGCGTGTTTGATGAGGAGGAATGGAGTTCAGCAGCAGGGGAATCCTACTTTTGTTACGCTGTGAAGTGAGGAACGTAATGTCCCTGGTGTTGGTGTTTACTCGTCATCCAGCTTGACAAGCATGACAAGTTAGCGTTAGCGTGTTAATAACAGTAGTAAAGCAGGGGTGCTATAGTTACTTTGCATTAAAAGACTAAAGACGTGTTTTTATTCACTAGCCTTTTTTGGACCATTCATTTTTCAATCTGTTGTCATGTATAGCTACACTGCAAAAAAAGCTTTTCTTAACTAGTAGTTTTGTCTCGTTTCCAGTCCAAATATCTAAAAAATCTTAAATCAAGATTGCTAGACAAGAAAAAGTCCATGAGAAAATTAAGTGATGCTTAAAACTTCTGTTTGATTATATCTCATTAAGATTAGTTTTCTTTCCCCAATGGCAGATAATTTTGCTTGTTTTAAGCAATCACTTAATTTTGAGATGTTTTTTCAGAAAACAAGACAATTTCTTATGCTATTTCATGTGTCTAGTGAATGTATCTTGATTTAAGATTTTTTTAGATATTTGGGCTGAAAACATTAGAAGTTTAGAAAAGCATTTTTTGCAGTGTATTTTCTGTGCTTTGTCCCATATAGGTTATTATTGACTAAATATATTTGTGTGCGTTGTACTTTTTAATTTAATTTTAAAGTTATTTTATAGCACTTGGTCATCTTAAGATGTGTTTAAATGTGGTGAACCTTGCACTTACTACATTGATGGTAATAATTTAATGAATAAGCTTCAAGTGAGCTTGAAATAGAGTGTGTGTGTCTGTGTGTGTATGTGTGTGGGTAACATACACTTGTGAGGGTGACTGTGGTAGTAGCCCAGTGGGTAACACACTTGCCTAGGAACCAGAAGACCCGGGTTCGAATCCCACTTACTACCATTGTGTCCCTGAGCAAGACACTTAACCCTAAGTTGCTCCAGGGAGACTGTCCCTGTAACTACTGATTGTAAGTCGCTCTGGAAAAGGGCGTCTGATAAATGCTGTAAATGTGCGTCTGCGAGTATGCACCTGCAGTGTAGTGTAGAGAACAAGTTCTGACATTCAAACATATCCTGTTAAATGTTCTGATTTGTATTGTTCTTAATTTTTTTTATAAACGATTTATCGTTCTGGCAGCTCAGGTGGCACTTTATTTTTTTTTTTTTTCAAAAAAAGTATATTTGGCAGATGTAAAGCATGTGTATGTTTTTTGTGTTAGTCCATTTTTATTTTATTTTATTATTATTATAACAGCTCAAGAAGCAACATGTTTGTGCACTTTCTAAAGATTTTGGTTCTGTTTTTGAATAAAGGGTTGGAAATGAATGCTTTTCTGTTTTTTTTTTTTTTATCCGATTCTACGATTAATAAAAAATAAAAAAAAAAAAAGAATTGACAGATTAATCGATTATTAAAATAATCGTTAGTTGCAGCCCTAGAATGAACACATGTGGAGTGTTCATTCAAAAAAAGGTGAAATAACTGAAAACATGTTTTATATTCTAGTTTCTTCAAAATAGCCGCCCTTAGCTCTGATTACTGCTTTGCACACTCTTGGCATTCTCTCGATGAGCTTCAAGAGGTCGTCACCTGAAATGGTTTTCCAACAGTCTTGAAGGAGTTCCCAGAGGTGTTTAGCACTTGTTGGCCCCTTTGCCTTCACTCTGCGGTCCAGCTCACCCCAAACCATCTAGATTGGGTTCAGGTCCGGTGACTGTGGAGGCCAGGTCTCCACTTTTTGTTAAGTACATAACTCCACATGTGTTCATTCATAGTTTTGATGCCTTCAGTGAGAATCTACCAATGTAAATGGTCATGTAAAATAAAGAAAACCCGTTGAATGAGAAGGTGTGTCCAAACTTTTGGCCTGTATGTAGTAGTACAAAGGAGTGAAAATGCATGTATGAAATATAGCCTCTTTCCATCTCATAATAAGTATGGGCCATCTAGTGAACGTCGACAAAGGTTTTAAGCGCTAAAATGATAAGCCGGTAATTTTTCATGATATTGACTAATTGCTGTATTGTTAAGTAGAATAAAACAAGTGACTCCCTTTGTTCAGGCAACCACTTAAAAACAGGAGAATTCTAGCAGTTGGGTGCAGTCATTGGCAGCGTAGGAGACCTGTCCTTGACTGGTGTGGTCTGACTTTCTGCATTACTGATTGGGTGCTGACAGTTCAACTATTTGTTGTGAAGCGCACAGGACTGTGATCATTAGAATAGAAGAAAACTGTGTTTTTATGCGTGACGTCGTAAAAAGCGTTCAGAACGTGTGTTCAGAACGGTACTTTCCCACGGGCGGTGTTTTATTATTAAGTGGTTTAAAACCGGCGACTTTTACACCATTCTGTTGCAACCTATAAAAAGGCGTCATGAACCTGGAGATTTTTGGGCCTAGACTATTTACCGCGCAGGTCACTGTAAAAACCCGTCAGGTTCGGGAGAAGATCTTCAGCTCTATCTGAACCTAATGCGCCAACTGGTGTAATGGGAGGCATTACAGGAAAACGAATGCAGTTATTATTATGGGCAATTATTTTAGCAGTTCAGTACCAATCTACGGCAAGACAGATTAAAAAAAGACAGACAGACCGGATGTGGCCCACAGGCCGTAGTTTGCCCCCCCCGAGACACATTAACAAGGCAGACATGAGCGTCCACCAGGGAGCCGGCCCAATGCATTTAGTCTAAATATATAGACATTTTCCGGAAAGAGGAGAGGCTGAGACAAATCAATATGAAAGGCAGTGCAGCCTGAAGGATATAGTGATACAGATGAAAATCCAAACAGGCAAAGGGGACATAGCCCTAAAAGCTGCAGTTTGTTTTATAGACTCAGATTTATGGAGTTTGGCCATCACCTGAACTGTACTGTTTTAATCCCAGTGGGAATAAAATCAGATTAGGCTCTTAGTGCATCACTACACTAACATTCTTTAATCACATCACAGCAATCACTGAAGGGAAAAGAGCAAGAGAACAGGAGCAATGAAGACAGAACGGAAGAGGCGTTGTGAGACTAAGAGAATTACAGCCCTGTGGTTGTATGCCTCCTCCAACAAGTTCATCTTCAGTGTACATGCAATATACTTCCTGTAGGCAACCATCAGTGACCTTGACCTCTGACCAACAAAACAAGACTAGAAAATAATGCCCGTGGCCACAGATATGACGCTGGCATGAAGGCATAAAACAGCACTAATGGCTCACATCAAACTGACATAAAAAAAATTGGAACAATCGATGCTTATTCAGGGGGAAATTAATTACTTTTGATCAGGCAGGAAGTCTGCATTGATTTAGCCATGGGGATACAGCACAGGAGCAGTCTAACCTCTTCCCTATGGATGTTCAGTTATCCCAGCAAATCCCCAATTTCCAGGCAATATCCCTGGAAATTGGGGTCAAAAAAGGAAAGGGAACACGTAAACAACACAATATAACTCCAATCAATCACACTTCTGTGAAATCAAAACACTGATTGACGATCAATTTCACGTGCTGTAGTAAAAATGGAATAGACAACAGGTGGAAATACAGGTAAGTAGCAAGACGTCCCCAACAAATGCGCGGTTCCTAATGTGGCGACCACAGACCATTTCTCAGTTCCTATGCTTTCAGGTTGATGTTTTGGTCACTTCTTAATGCTGGAGGTGCTTTCACTCTAGTGGTAGCACGAGACTGAGTCTACAACCCACACAAGTGGCTCAGGTAGTGCAGCTCATCCAGGATGGCACATCAGTGCAAGCTGTGGCAAGACGGCTTGCTGTGTCTGTCAGCATAAGTTTCACACTGTTCAAACCCTAACATAACAGACATGACAGAGTATGGCAACGCCGTGGAGAACATTCTGCAACCTGCAACATCTTCCAGCATGACCGGTTTGACAGTGGGTCAGTAATGGTGTGGGGTGCCATTTCTTTGGGGGGCTGCACAGCCCTCCATATGCTCGTCAGAGTTAGCCTGACTGCAATTAGGTACCGAGATGAGATCCTCAGACCCATTGTGAGACCATATGCTGGTGCGGTTGGCCCTGGGTTCCTCCTAATGCAAGACAATGCTAGTCCTCATGTGGCTGGAGTGCATCAGCAGTTCCTGCAAGACGAAGTTGTTGATGCTATGGACTGACGCGCTCGTTCCCCACACCTGAATCCAAATGAGCACATCTGGGACATCATGTCTCGCTCCATTCACCAACCCCATGTTGCACCACAGACTGTTGGCAGAAGCTTTAGTCCAGGTCTGGGAGGAGATCCCTAAGGAGACCATCCGCCACCTCATTAGGAGCATGTCCAGGCGTTGTAGGGAGGTCATACAAGCATGTGGAGGCCACACACACTACTGAGCTTCATTTGATTTGTTTTAAGGACATTACATCAAAGTTGGATCAGCCAGGAGTGTGTTGTTCCACTTTAATTTTGAGAGTGACTCAAGGGTGGTAGTAGCCTAGTGGGTAACACACTCGTCCGTGAACCAGAAGACCCAGGTTCAAATCCCGCTTACTACCATTGTGTCCCTGAGCAAGACACTTAACCCTAAATTGCCCCAGGGGTACTGTCCCCTGTAACTACTGATTGTAAGTCGCTCTGGATAAGGGCATCTGATAAATGCCATAAATGTAAATATAAATTTCAAACCTCCATGGGTTGATACATTTGATTTCCTTCAATACTTTTTGTGTGATTCTGTTTGCAGGACATTAAGTAAAGAACAAAGTATTTAATACGAATATTTCATTCATTCAGATCTAGGATGTCTTATTTTTGTGTCCCCTTTATTACTTTGAGCAGTGTATATTATATCCTAATATCCTTCATATCCACATCAATTGAGAAAGAAGTGCAGTGCATATCTCACAACAGAAACAATGCATTTTTAATATTCTGTTAATTTAATGTAATGTCTCTGAATAAAATGTTAGTAGGTATATATTAGTTGTTTCCAGTAAGTAATTTGCCTCAAATTGAAGACTAAAGTTTCTCAAAATATTTTCTATTCAGGGTCTTGACATAATTTTTATGCTGCCAAAAATTATGTATTTAACCAATTTGCATTGAAAAAAGTGGCCAATCATGATGTGAGACTCATACACAGCCCCAGTTACATATTTCATGAAAATACTACAGACCTTTCTAGTTTTAAACATAAATATTTCTTGCAACTTTATATGTTTATTTCATATTACAAAACTTTTCAAGACCTGGAACATTATTTTTTCAAATTCCATGACTTTTAGGTTTTTAAGTGACCATAAGAACCCTGATTATTAGGGAACATGGAGACAGAAGGCTGCAGTTTGAGTATGAGCCTTTCAGTCTCACGTTTAAGCACTCTTATTGTTGTAACTCTATGATGAGGCATTCGGTGGATGTGTTGATCAGTGAAAGGTCTGGAGTAATAATGATTGGGGTGTAAATACTGATTGTAAGTCACCCTGGATAAGGGCACGTCATAAATGCCAGAAATGTAAACGTAAATGACTGGCCGGGAAAAATCCTCTATGCCATCGCATCTATTTGTGCCCCACTTTATCCAACCCTTTCGCACACAATGCTTATATGAAGGACGATATTCCCAGCAGCGCATGCAGTGATCGTTGTGACTGCCTGACAAAAATAGGTTCCTTAAACATTCATACTCTAGGTCTTCACTCTTCAGCTCTTTTAAGAATACTGCCTCTCAATAGCCTCATATAAAAACGCACATACAACTCAAGCTTATTTCTCAGTCTTAATTATTTCTCAGTGTGATCTCTCCCTGAAGAAATCAGTGGCTTATCAGTGCTAAAATCAAGCTTATAAACAAGTCCTTTCTCTGTTCCTCCGAGGGAAAGGTTGTGGATGAATTTGTAAAAATTACAAAGGAGGACAGACCTCAAGCGAAGAAGACATTTGGGTTTCTCATGATTAACTGCAGCCAGGGTCACAATTACTCAATATTGCTTAATTCAGAATAAAATTCATGTGCAAAATGGAAGAATAAAGCCAAACTCTTCATACCCATCAAACACGTAGTGGAGACATAAGACATGAAAGGTGTGTGTGTGCATGTGAGTGTTTTTGGAGATCTGGGGAGAGAAGAACTGCATATTGGCATTCCAATTAATATTTTTACTACTAACATTGATGTAGTAAAGAGCAGACAGCAGCCTACATTTCTGGGACGATGGGAACTCTATCAGTTCTCAAAGTTCAAAATATCTCTTCATATAGGGCACTATTTTTGAACTGGCTCCAAGTGTACTGCTACACTATAAGCATGGTGCACCACCGTAACAACTAAAGCTTCAGGGATCTTCAAATGGACCAGTAGCATTATAATGGACATGTAATGTACACCATGACACTGGATTAAAACCTACTCTGCACTGTCCAGTACCTCCAAACATGGACGGATGCTCTATACTACACTTTGGACTTTTCCACCTCTATAACTGTAGGACCTTTTCACTTATTGGACAAATCATCACCAACCCTGAACCATTTGCAGTGGTAAAAAGCCAGCCTCGCTCTGCTTTTGAGAAATATATGTGAGAGTGAGTGTCGTACTGGGAAGGACCGCTGTCTGTTTAGTTCAGCTCCAGTGAAGTGACGTGAAAATTGTGCCTGGACGCTGTCACATCCCCACAGACTGTGCTGCATTAGAGCTTTTCCTTCATGTGTCTGGCTCCAATTCTCACCTCCCACATCGGGGACGCCTGGGGAACACTGACCGGTTCATGCTAAAAAAAGACAGTGTAAACTTGCCAAGGAGTCGGTTTATTTCTGCATAATCCACTAAATAAATCTTCACCCCCCCTTCACACAGTCTTTCAGAATAACCTGCTTGAAAAAAAAACGACATTCGAACCAACCTGGTTTCCTGAAGCACTGAGGTTCTAAAATATTTGTCTCTGTTCACTTGCCAATAATGCTGGTGATACTTAATAAAATGAAAGGAGAACTTTTTTCCAGGTACAAACTGTTGCTAAGTGTGGGACTTGTTTGCTATTATAAGGTCAATGATTTACGTAAACTATAAAGAAAAACAATATTTTATTATGCGCACACACACATACACACACTTCAATCCCTAACATTCAGACCATAGCAATTTTTAGCAAAATGTGTACACAGACCCACATATACACAGACTCAGTCACAAACACTGGAAGAGTCAAGGTGTTCTACGGAGCCACATTTCACTGATGCTGATGCCGGGGTTTTAAATACCTCCAGCGTTTCGCAGGGCCCTCCTGGGGCCTCGTTTGCCCGCGAATACGCAGATAAACAAATGCAAAATTCCTGCTTCTAACAATCTCTGCCTAACTGAAACTCACATTAACCTAGGCTTGCATTATATATAATACACACACACACACACACACCAATCCGAGACATAAAGAGTGAAAAATCACAGAAGCAACATCTGAACAACCACAACACTAGATCAATGTAAATCTAAATCATTTTTATGTATTCACATGAGCAAAAACCAAGAAGTCTCAGCATGCAAAAGATGGATTACAGAATATTACTGTGGCATCAGGTGAACTTTACACGGATTACCTCATACACATATTTTTATACACACTGCAACAATGCTACACCTACACTACAACTACAACACATAAACAGTAAGTACAGTGTAATCTAACACAATGCCACATACCTGTTGTGGTACATGCACGTGTGCTCACGGTTTGGGTTCATGGGATTGCATTAGTTACACAGTATGTAACACTGTAGTTACATGCATGCAGCACTATAACAAAAGTTGGACAAAACTGCATATTTATTACTGGTATGCAGGTGCGTCACGGCACCAAGGAGAAAAGTTGGAAGCTATTGAAATATGGTACGATATATGTGTTGCTACAGCACATCGGACGGGGAAAACCTGCGGTGAGGAGAGGGAGGTGGAGAGAAAGGGAAGACTAACCGAGTGGAGATGACGGCGCTGACTTTTAAGGATGGAGAAAGAGCTTTTCATCTTTCGCTGTAAAACTAGCAACCGAGCAGCATGCAAGCATGTTCAAAAGGAGTGTGTGTGTGTGTGTGTGTGTGTGCGGCGTGTGTGTTTGAGTCTATATACAGATAGAAGTGGTCTGTGGGAGTCAAGCCTTTCTTTCTCTGGTCTGTTTACCTGGGCGTAAGTGAAGAAACATGCTCCATGGAGGTTTGTTACGGTCCCCCAGACGAGGTCCCACGCACACAATGCCCCCATAACAATCGCCTGCCTTTCTCTTTTCACAACTCGCGTCCTCTTACACTATGACGGGTTCATTGTCCCCTGGTAAAAAGGTCACATCTTCTACCGAGCAGCGTACATTTTGGTCACCTGTGTAGTGCGTCCTGTGCGCAAAAATGCGAACATTTTAACCGTCAAGCGAAGACTTTTTCAACATCAAAGGAGGTTTATCCGAAGCCTACCCTGATCCTCCTCATGGCCGCCACGATCTCCATGCGGCTGTTAGGTCTTGGGACATCCAGACTGCCCACGTACTGCAGAGGAGAAGGTGAAGTTACAAAACTGGACGTGGAGCGAAGGACACCACCAAACTATCAGCAAGAGCAGCTGGTTAGGACACGGAGCACATGCTGGTTCCACGGAGCTGGAGCGACACCTGGAGAACACCCAGCACCTGTCCACGTCACTTCACTGCCCTTTGCACGCTCCAGAAACGCTCTGAACGCCTAAGCTGCTTCACCTTCGCCTGGAAATGAATCCCGTGCTGGTACGCCTCCTCGTTGTGCAGGGGGACCCGCGAGTCCGCCACGTCGTCCACCAGGTTGTACCTGTTCCGTCCGTGCATTTTCCCCTCAGAAAAAAACACAACAAACACACACGCACACACACGCACGCACGTCGTGACGCGGCGGGATCCGGAGACGCGGGTCTAATTCCGTGCGCTTCTCCGCCTCGCCCGCCACGAACGGCCCACGGGCCCCGGTGCGACAGCGACAGCGACACGGCCCATTGTCGTGGTGACGGTCCCGCGCAGGCAGCGTCCGGGTTCAAACGTCTGATTTAGGCGCCAGTTTTCCTTTTTTTTTTTTTTTTTTTTGGTCACGTCGTTCCCGGCCGACCGTCTCCGTTCGTCCCCGCGTTGGAGCCTCGCCCGACAACTTACTGTCCCGAAAGAAACGTCCTCGCGGGGCCGCGCGCGGTCACGTCGCTGTTTGAAATGTGTCCCCCTGGGCGCGCTCCCGATTGGAGCAAAAAGTTGTGTCACGTGACGCGTCTTTGCCGCTCTTCCTTTTCTTCTCCTCCTCCTCCTCCTCTGCCTCTCAGTCGAGTGTTCACACAGGTCGCGCTTTTTTAAATTATTATTTTTTGTTTAAAGCAGGATCAGCAAACGAGCTAAAGCAGAAGTTCCGTTCTGCGGTCCGTCTGGGTCAGCCGGTCGGAGACGACATCACGGTTAATCTTTAATCTTATGTAAACACTTGGCAACCGAAGACTGGCCTGCTTATCCTTTATTTTTATATAAAAAAAAAGGTTCACACACATATGTATATATATATATGTGTGTGTGTGTGTGTGTGTATGTATTTATGTATTTTTCTTGTTGTTTAATACTTGGACAGAACACCACGGTCTAGTGTTTTGGTCTAGTGATTGATTGTAAATCGCTCTGGATAAGGGCGTCTGATAAAATGCTGTAAATGTAAATGTTTTGAATATTGTGTTATGCAGTTTAGCAGCATGATTTGATTTGGCGTCAAAAATCGTCCTTGACGTTGTGCCGTTAGCCAAGTGCGCCACCTGCTGGTCAGAAAAAAATGTATATTGCGCCAATGTCTTCAGCGAGAAGTGGGACAATGACTACATCGAGGGCCGAGAACCCCAGCAAGGCCGTAAGGGACATAGCAAAAGCAAAATAAAGAAAATGACCCATTTTAAACTAACTTTGTGTGTTCGTTTTATTGTTTAACACATATTTAAACACTTGAATAACAGTGGATAATATTTAATATTTTATTATTTTTTTATGTTCTATTGTAACATAGTCACAAGTACATCTTGGCACCAACTCACACAACTTATCAGTAATCTTTGTTTAATATCTCCATAATAATTTTTCAATAAAAATTGTATGTATACACATATATCCCAACAGAAAGAACTGATCAAGAGCTTTCATTTTCAAAGTTTTTTCATCCTCATACTTACATTTAGATAAATTCATTGTGTAATTAAACAAGTCATAGTTTTGTAAGATGGGACATTCTGCTTCTGCAGCTTTTGTCTTGTAGAGAGGCCATCACCTCTTTGTTCTCCATATCTTGGTCAAACGGCATTAGAGCATTTAGCAGCCTTCCCCCGAACAAAAGGTGTGAAGCGCCAGTCATGTGTTTGGAGATCACCCGCTCTCTTTGTCTGCCTCAGACGGGAGACACCGGGGGTGTGACAAGTTCTAATTGGTCTGTGACAACTTCCTGTGATTCAAATGTATAAAAGAATGTTCACTTGTGGTCTCTGGAATTCCATTTTCTTTTCCATTGGGAGCTTAGGGGAATCTTCCCATCAGTCCCTGAGTCTTTTCTATTTACTTATTTTTCTACTGGCTTTTCTCTCTCTTTCTCTATCTTTTCTCCTTCCTTTTAATTTTGTTTTTTTTCTCTGTAACATTGGTACCTTTTTACATACAATAATTTACTGGTGTTGATAAATTAGAAACTGTTCATCCTTTTAACCTCTATTGGGCCATGCCTCTTTCTGCTAGGTAACATCAAGTTGTAGTGGTTTTAATACAGTGCTTTTGTGAGTAGAGAGAGTTTTTGTATACTATTCTCCACAGTTTTACAGTTTATATATAAAATAGTTTTGTTATTCAACAAGAACAACGTTTATTTCTTATATAGCTCATAATTACATACAGTAAGTCTCAATGGGCTTTGACAGGCACTACAGTTGACACCCCCCACACTTGACAAGGAAAAACTCTACCCTTCCAGGGTAGAGTGAGCCTGCAAGTGGTGTCAGTGCAGGGTTGGTGATGATTTGTTCAATAAGAGGAAAGGTCCTATAGTTCAGGTGGAGAAGTCCACAGTGTAGTCCAGTGTCATGGTGTACATTACGTGTCCATTATGATGCTACTGGTCCATTTGAAGATCCCTGAAGCTTTAGTTGTTATGGTGGTAGGGGCTGTGGTGACCTTCTGGTTCATTTCATGTTAAGTTGTCGTTTAGCAGTTTTCAGGAACCAGGATTTATCTGCTGGTCTCTTCACTGGAGTAGTCTCTGCGCTTGATTCTGTGTTTCGTGGGAACAAACAGAAGCAGCAGCAGACGGTGCCATTGTATCACTGATGGTATATTTGTGCAACAGTGGCCTGATACCCTAACTAGGACAGCCTAACTAAGGTGAATTTAACACTGTCTGTGCTTAACAGGGTGACTTAATAATTGACACTGTGTCTGGGATTTTAACAGAAGGCCAGAGAAAACAGATGTGTTTTCAGTTTAGATTTAAACACTGAGACTGTCTGAGTCCCGAACACTGACCGGCAAGCCGTTCCACAACTGCGGAGGTCTAGTGGAGAAGGATCTGCTCCCAGCAGTGACCTTCTGTATTTTGCATACCAGTAGTGACCCTGCACCCGTTGATCGCAGGGGGCGTGGCGGGTCGTAAATAACTAAGAGTTCTCTTAGGTAAGGTGGAGCGAGACTCATGCACGTGACAGTAATGCATTGCAGTAATCTAACCTTGATGTGATAAAGGAATCGACCAACTTTTCTGCATCATGCATGGAGATGATGTTTCTTATCTTTGCAATATTTCTAAGGTGAAAGAATTCTATCCTAGTGATATTATCTACATGCAAATCAAATGAGAGACCTGCATCAATGAGGACACCTAGATCCTTTACTTCTGTACTTGGTGAGATAGAAAGGCTATCCAGAGTTATGATGTAGTCAGTCAGCTTATGTCTGGTGGCTTGAGACTCAAGTACAAGAGCTTCTGTCTTAGCAGGGTATAACAGAAGAAAGTTGATGAGCAATATCCTTCAGACAATTCTCTATTCTGTTCAGCTGCTGCCTCTTATCTGGCATTGCTGTCAGCATAGCAATGAAAGCTAATTCCATGACATGGCCTAAAGGTAACATGTATAAGGAAAATAGCAAAGGACCTAGGACAGAACCTTGTGGAACACCAAACTGTACTTTACTATGTGAAGTCGAATCACCATTGATGTCCACAAACTAATACCAATCGGTCAGATATGATATGAACCATACAAGGTCTATTCCCTTAATCTCAACAACATTTTTTAACCTGTCAAGGAGAATAGCATGATCAATAGTGTCAAACGCTGTTGAGGCTGTCTAGGTATGTGCTCAGCTGCTGGGCTACGACTTTTTCTAAAATGTTGTATATAAACAATATAAAATTCGATATAAAATTCAATATATTCTACAAAAACGTTTAAAGATTAGTTGAATTGCTCCATTAAAACATATTAACAGTTCTAGCTTTGGGGGTTTTCCTTTTTTTTCGGCATCTTCAACGCAAATTCAAATGAATTGAATCTTGCCATGAAAATAAATAATTTTTGCCTTGGAGTCATGCTGCCATACTGTGGCTAAAAACCACGACGACGTAACACGTGTCATCATTACATAGTTGCTTAGGAGCTGTCTATGGTGCTGAGCATTTTAAGGGGTTTTATCCAGAAAAAATAAATTTACATTTTTTATCTGGCAATATAAATATTCTTCTACAAAATAATTCACAGGTTACATGCATTTAACTACGTATTCACACATTTCAGAATTAGAGTAACATTTGTAATTAATATTCAGAGAGAATAACATAACTCCAGTTGTGTGTCTTGCCGGTTTAAAAAAAAAAAAAAAAACGCGTTTTCCGATGTAACGCGCTGTGTCTGGTGCAGTATGTTCGCCGCCTTGTGCCTCGAAGGCTTCCGTCGGTTGGTCTGCCAACCGGACCAAACACCAGCGGCGGCGGCGGCGCAGCGCACACGGCGGAGCGTTCCGGGAGCGGCGGCCGGGCCGAGGCGCGTCTGCTGCCGCACTGCATGACGGAGACTCGCCGCAGGTCCGACACTCGGGACGCCGCAGTAGCCCTTCTTTTCTGAAGCGTTAGGTAATCGGGGATGGGATATTTCGAAGTGTTGTGGCGAGTTCAGAGGTCATGCGATGGGGACACTTAAATGAAATAAAATAAAATAAAATACATTTATTTATATATATATATATATGTCATCGCTGGCCGGGACAATATGTGTTTTTCCGCCCGGTATCGTTATTCATTTCCTGCCACTCTCACCAAGTCCCGGCATCCATCAGCTTTCTGGTCAGGCTTTATTGCTATGCACTATCCTCTTATGTGCACTTAAATCCTCACACCCGCTGGGCTCCGTAGATCTCGCTCACGTCGTGGGTTCACGCACACGCTCCAAAGCACTTTTTGTTCTTCGTCGGCATAATGAGCGATCATTATGTGAAAGTGAAGATCGAACTAGAGGAAATGAAATCTGCCAGTGAAGTCGGGGCTCCAGACACGGCCCAGGAGGAACGGGTGCGGCCTATAAACCCCCCTGCGTTCCTGTGTCCAGCGTCGACGCCGCCGAGTGTCCGAAGGGACACCTCCAGGACTGGTGTCGCCACCAGGAACAGGAGCAAAAGTCGCGGTAAGCCGGGCAGCTATGGCAGGAACACTAACATTAAGCCGGGCTCAGATCAGAATTCACTGGCGGCGTCAGATTCGAACGCAGGGAAATTACTGCGGCGCCTGTACAGCGACCAGGCCCTGCAGATTAAAGGGACTGGGAAGGTTTTGGTGGGAAAGACTGAGGCGAATGGGAATGCGGCGCCCGGCCACCAAGAGAATGAACTTATGAGTCCGCTGTCCAAAGAGGAAGCCAACAAACCTGCCAAGAAAAGGAGGCCAGTCACCGTGGACTCGTCTAAAGCCAAAACGTCTTTGGAGGCACTAAAACTAAGCATAAGGCAGCTGAAATGGAAAGAGGTAAGGGCTCACCTTTATCTACAGGCCTTTTGTTCTATTATTAAGGCGTGTGCAACCTCATGAGGGTGTTAGTAGCCTAGTGGGTAGGACACTCGCCTATGAACCAGAAGACCCAGGTTCAAATCCCACTTGCTACCATCGTGTCCCTGAGCAAGACACTTAACCCTATGTTGCTCCAGGGAGGGACTGTCCCTGTAACTACTGATTGTAAGTCGCTCTGGATAAGGGCGTCTGATAAATGCTGTAAATGTAAATGTCATGGTTAATTGACGGCCACGTATCATGTTATGCACCTCTGGCTTGATTTATTGAATTAATTCAAACTTGGCAATTGTGCCCGCTGCATGGCACTCTGAAGGCATAGCCCTAAATATCCGGATCATTGGTGTACATCCTCCAGCACTGCTGTTCAAAGTAACATTTAATTATGCGTGTTGGTAAAGTCAAATGAAGCTATTCCTCGTGCTCCTCATGCGTTGTAGCACACGCCAAGGAGATGAAGATCCAAAATGTAGACCTCTGTCTGATCTTCTGTTTTTGGTCATGCAGCAGTCATGGCAGAAACTGGTCCATTTGCTAATGTGGCATGTTTGATTGTAGTTGCAAAGATTGAAATGTACACTTTTCTTTTGTTACATATGCCATTAATGATATTTACTGGTCTCATTCCAGGTAAATGTTTAGTCTAATAACACTGAAGATGTTGAAATAAATGTGCTCCTTTCTTTAAAACTGTATACATTTGAGAAAATCTCAAATTTAAAAAATAATTGAGACCTGGAAAATGAAATGGAATGTGATAATAGTACATTTGTATTTACATTTAAAGCATTTATCAATAAATACAATCAGTAGTTACAGGGACAGTCCCCCCCTAGAGCAACTTAGGGTTAAGTGTCTTGCTCAGGGACACAATGGTAGTAAGTGGGATTTGAACCTGGGTCTTCTGGTTCATAGGCGAGTGTGTTACCCACTAGGCTACTACCACCCAGAGTGGTAATAATACTGTGGCAGCAATGTCAATGTCATATCAATATATGCAGCCCAGTCTTTCCTCTTGAGTAGAAAGTGTTACCAGCAAACTGCACTTTTAAAGGTGTATTAGGCAACGGCAGGGAGATTAAGACAGATTTGGACCAGATTTTGAACCAGAAGGCATGAGAACGAACTTCCTTCTGTTTGCGTTTGCTTCCATCGAGAAGCCAGATTTGCCTGCTGCACGGCACTATGAAAGAATACCCCTAAATATCCAGATAGGTGATGTACAGTCAGCCCAGGCCAGTGGTGTACAATTACACTTGCCATTTGGACACTCTGTGTGAAGACGTACAAATTTCCTTCCGTTCCAATGAAAAAACATATCGGTGGTCTTCTTTTTTTTGTCAAATGTTATCACTGTTATCATTATTTATTTTTTGCTTCCATTAGAATAAAAAAGATTGACTTTTCTTATGTGCTGAAGACCACTTGCCTAAATTGCCAGGGATAACGTCTGGCTTCTGTAAGGACTTACTTTGCTGGTCGCTGGCACAGCATTTTTTAACGCGGTGAACACAGCTGACTTTCAGCATATGGCTTTACCTTCACAGTGGGAAATGATTACCCCTAATCTAGGATAATCCAATAGCCCTTTAGTCCCCTCTCACAGTCAAGGCGCTGGATTGGGATTAAGGTTCTGGTAGTGTTCGGTGTATGTGCACTTTTCATATGAGCATCAGATTACTTTCGCCCTACCTGTCTGTCTCAGTCTCTCTCCCCCACGGTGAAAAGGGAAGCTGCTGTTCCATGCATAATTTATCCTATTCAGGCCCACCTCAAAGGCACTTTACTTCTGTAACTTTATAAATAATATGGCTTGTCATGCCGTGTCAGTGTGAATCATATACAATGTTCTTATAATTCATGAATTTTAACCCATGTATACCTCCCAAACGTTAATATCAGTGTATAGATCTTTGGTGCGTAGACAGCCTCAACCAATGGCACTAAACTGGATGGTCTTCACACATTTGTGAAATATTGTCCAATCAGAATAATGGAACAATTGCCCTGTATGCACCTTTACATATTATAACAAGATTATTTCATGCAGATATAAACAATCTATTGGATGAAAAATTGTGATTGAACACCAACCCATGAAAAGACCTGAGTTTGGCCAGTTTCATTTAGAATTTATTTATGATTCTAAATGTGTCCGTGGTGTTACAGAGAAGAACATTAATCCCTGTCCAGTTTCTGACCCAGTTCAATGATTACCTAATTACAGAAGGATTAGGTGCAGTAACTTAAACAGTGCAAATTTGAAGCAACAATTATACTGTCTATTATCCATTTACTTTAATAGGTATTACAATAAGTTTACATTAAGCTGTTGTATTTATTTTAAATCATGTCTTTGTTTAAATAATGAACTTAAATTACAAATAGCTCAAACTAAACAGACTGAAATTGTGGTGGACACAGCAGTTGTTCTGGCCTGTTTGGTACCCCTGGGCAAACCTCTGTTTTGGTGACCACGCCTCACCCCTATTGGTAGACATACATGTCTATATATTTAGCGTTTTAAAAAAAACTAACATTTAAATGAGGTCGCTTGCACTCATGCCATCTACAACCCGATTTGGTGCCCTTGCCACCATGAATGACTGCCCATGCCTTAATCTGCTTCCGGGAGAATTCTGAATATGGACGTCAAGCAGTGAAAACAGATGTGCCCAGTATTGTTGGTCCTGTTTATTGGAGTGCCACAGCAGCATTAGCCTGGTAATCAGTAAAGTAATGAGCATTCTACAGTTTCATTCATTTGAATTCATTCTGTATAACACAAGCAAATCAGGCATGAGAAACGCTGAATGCATTACAGAAAACACCAGTTATCTAACATCATGGCATGACCCATGACAACACCATACAGCAAGTTGCAAGTTCCAGCTTTTGCAGTCATTTGCTTCCTTTTCTGGGATTGTGTAGGTTAATGTCAGCTCTGAAATGGGCTCTCTAGTGTCCTCAGAAATCTTCAAATATTTCAGTCCTGGAGCCCAATTGCTGAAGCAGCCCCTGGTGAAATGGGATCAGATGCATGTTAACAACCTAATGATGTATGGGGCCAGGTAAAGTTAATAAGATGGGATTGAAAACAGTCTTGACTGCTTCCTTACATTTGGGGAAAAATTGATTAAGACCTGAAAATGTACATTTCATGTCTTAGAATTGTTTTTGTAAAGTGCCGTCCCTCCATTGAATTCAGTCTTTCATCAATCTCTAGCAGTTCTTCATTGGTCTGTCAGCCAGCCACGTGTCTAAATGTTGTGTGGTGAACCACAATTGCAGCCTTTCATGTTCCTATACTATACATATTCCATTTCTTCTTCCTTGCGCAGTTCCCGCTGGGTCGCCGTGTTGCCTGTGACATTTACTGGCATGGCGTCTCTTTCCATGACAACGAGAACATTGTGTCTGGACAGGTCAACAAGTTCCCAGGTATGTGAACATTCCCTGGACCCATGGCCACATCAGGTAATGATGTGATGTTTTCAGCATTCTGCTTTATACCTGTACAAAACACAGGAGGGGCAGGTATGACGAAACCTTCTGATAACAGTGTTGCTAATTATTTATCGCTATTGTTTCTCAGCGAATGTTAGTGGAAGGTTAACAGATCCGATTTAGTATGACTAGCACTGCATCCGGAGACACTGGCAGAGGAGGAGAAATTTGAAAGCTCCCGTGCAGCCGAGGTCAGCATATTTAGGTGCCATGATTTGCCCCGAGACTGGCTGTAAGGTATTATGTTCATGCCTTATCTCAGCAGCCTGGGTGTGAATCTGTGATGACTCCGTGGCAAAATGGCAATGGTCAAAGTAGCATAGCCACTATATGGAATAATCTTTCACTCCCTTTTTACAAAACACTGGGCAAACCTCCGAGGTATAATGAACCATTGCATTCAATGTGTCAGTTTCGGAATCATTTCTTTGCACATTTTTACATATACAGCCATAGGAGAAAGAAATTGAGGGCCCTACGTCGGTTATTACCAGTGACTTGCTTGCTCCCTCTTGGATGTCGCTGTACATGCACAAGCATACAGAGTGGTTCAAGTGCATGAGCACGCCTTTCTCATGCAGGGTTCTTCCATGGCCAAAAGCAGAGGCACGCTTCTGAGTTCTGCATGTTGCGTGTGAACGACGCCGACCTGTAGAGAGCAAGGTTAAATGAAGATAACTGCGCCGGCTTTCAGGTGCTGAAATAATTGGAGGTTGAATTAGGCTTGAGGTTAAGGCCTTTCTAACTGACTTAGCTGCTGGCTCTAAGCAATCTTACCCGACCATTTTAAGGTAACTTGGCATTTGTGGTGTAGCGTGATCTTGTGTTGAGGACCTAGATCTCGCAGGTGAAAACGAGACAAATACAACGTTTGTGTGGCTAAAAGAAAGAGAAACCCGCTACATTATTCAAATGGTTATTCAATTCCAGTTACAGATTGGCTACAACACACAAGCATACGATGCACCCTCTGTTTTAAAAATTCAGATAAAATTCAGATAAAATTCCAGTGAAATTCTTTAGGCATTTAATTGGCAATAATGTATTTTTCTTTTTGTCTAAGTTCTAAGTAACCCATATAAGTGGTGGACATAATAAGCATATTATGGCATTGTCTGAGCAAACTAGCTCACATCAGACACATTTGCATGTTTATTTTGAATATATCTGTGTAGATATATTCCCCCCTGCATCTTAAAGTTTAAGATGATTAACTTAATTTCATATGAACTGAGCAGCATTCCAGAATTGCATGTCGTGGTGTAAAGTATGTAGTGGGATGGAGTCTCTATTTTGCAACTGTGTGAAGAGTAAACAAGGGGCGTCGACTGTATGAAGTAGCCCTGAAAAGCACAAGCCGTTGCTGAGAATTTAAAGAAATGACCAGCCCTACCTTGCCTGTGATAAGTTGATTTGGCAACCTGGTTCTTAGTGCTGGAATTTATTTGAATGGTGGTGAGCAGGAAATATGGGTCATGGCCGTTCTTGAACTACAACTCTTGTGCACAGCCACTTTTGTGTTTGGCACAATGGGCCGCTTGTTCCTCTCGGTTGAAATATTGATTAGATCAAATTGCAGTGTTGTGGCCCCGATCCCATCGCTGCCCTTATCACCGGAGTATCCATTACTGAGTGTAGTTGGACTAATGATAGATACCTTTAAACTAGAGCCGTTTCACTGAAGTGTGATTAGCCTCCTTCAACCCTTTCATGCTAGAGCGGTTAGCTGAAATTGGCCCTACACTAAAGCCTTCTGCCTCCGTGAGGCTGGGCAGGCAGCATTGTATTTATTATAGTCAGAGGGCATTTGGACAGAGCCCAGTGTTTCGGGGGAAAATATCTGATGTCATGGGCTGAAAACAGTACACACGGTCTCAGTGTTCCTTAGCAGATCTTTTCTTTACTTCTCTGTAGGAATGGTTGAGATGTTGCGGAAGATCAACTTGAGTCGTGCGGTCAGAACGATGCAGGAGCTATTCCCAGAGGAGTACAACTTTTATCCGCGCTCCTGGATCCTTCCGGAAGAATTTCAGCTCTTTGTCACCCAGGTATGAGCCAGGTCCATAGACACATCAAGCACTTTAACGGCCTTATCCAAGGGTGATTGGGCCAAAGTTGATTGAAGGCAAGGCCTTTATTACAGTTTGAAAAGTGATATATGGGCTGTTTACTTGGAATGGAACGTTTTTTTCAAAGCCATTATTGCAGATGGTTAAGACAGTGATGCCGGTATTCATAGTATCTAAATGTATTCAGTAAGCAATATAAAAACATTATTTCCACAATCATTCAACATCTTGGTTTTATAAGGTTGCATTGAATGTTGGTTCAATAATAGATGTACTTTTTTATTGCATTTGAAGCTCTAAAGCCCAATTGTTATTCACCACCCTGACACTGTAGTTGTGGTTCACAAATCTAAAGGGCAAATCAATTGCTGCTGAACACTGTTCCTGTCTAAGGTGCTAATGTGTGTAGAATGCTTTATCACAGAGGACCATTCTGCCATTCACCCCACTATTCCTGTCTGTGGCAGGAGTCTCAGGTTCAAATTAAATACGCAACAGCAACATTTTCAAAGATAATAAAGTATGAGCTACAAGGTAGAGAACTACACTGCAACGATAAAAAAAAAAAAACTGATGTGGAGATCAACACAAACCTACGCACATACGGAGAAACACTCACTGGTTTGGTGCCCTGGCTGCTCTAGCTGCACTGGTAGTAATTGGCAGGGACAGAGAGGCTCTTGTGGAAACCGGGCTAAGCAGTTTATGCTGGGCCAGCATTGGCTAATTGTGAAAGACATGCGTGATGGCAGATCCGGTAACTGGCAGGATTTCCTCGGCACTCCTCTATGCTAGTGTTGGGGTAAATGCAGCCGTGCAGTCTGTGTGTAAGACTGCAGCCAGCCTGAGATGGTTTATTTATAACAGTAAGAATTTAATGCAGCCCAACGATGTAGCTGAAATCCCCCAAACTTGTGTTGGGAACTGAATCGTTTCGGGGTTCATGTGTGCTCAGTCCTTCAGCCAAGCTCTAGAGGGCAGTAGTATGTTGTTTGTGGTTTCTGTGAACAGTTGATGCCTCCAGCACTGTGATGTGGGTAGAAGTGTTCGAGACACAGAGCATGAGACAGATCATTTGGTCAGTACGATCTGCCTACTCACACATATTCATGTGCTTGCACAAATTTTTATCTTTTTAGATAAAAACTTTTTTTAAGCCTTGTGCTGTCATTTATCGACACAAATCGTCTTTAGTGAGGACTGTGGTTAGTAAATGGCATATATTTTTTATTTTGCTTGTTGATCACTATGTGCAAAATTCATCACATGGGCTCAGTATGAAAACTGGAAACCTCAAACCTGTTAAATTTGAACCCGCTGATTAACAGTTGTGTTGGTCGACTGGTACCACCCTACTTTTTTGTTGTGCCAGATTGACATTTAATATTGTAATATCGTTGTGATAATCTGATTTAACTTTTATGTATGTGAGTGTTCCCACCGTGAGCTCTGTCTGAGTGAAGGCTTTTGATTAGCCTGCCATTACGTCCCGTGAACTCGTTGCCTTGATGACTCTCTCTGCTTTCGCTCTAAGCATTATAATTATTCAAATAAACAACAGGACTTTTAAATGAATGTAGTTTTTGAAACTCAGTGTGTTATTATTAATATAAGAGGCAGAGGAAAATGAAGCAAATCAGCATGTTAATTTTTTTTGATTGACTCCTGATTGTACAGTTACTCTCTTCAGACTCTTCCTCCGCTTATCCGGGTCCGGGTCGCAGGGGCATCCCAACATCCCAACATCCCAAGTAGGGAATCCCAGACAGCCACCTCCACCAGCTCCTCCGGCAGGACCCCAGGGCGTTCCTAGACCAGACTGGAGATATAATTTCTCCAGCGTGTCCCGGGTCGACCTGGAGACCTCCTGCCAGCAGGACATGCCCGAAACACCTCCCCAGGGAGGCGACCAGGAGGCATCCTGACCGGATGCCCGAACCTCTCGATGTGGAGGAGCAGCGATTCCCTCCCAAATGTCCGAGCTCCTTACCCTATTCCTAAGGCTGCGCCCTGCCACCCTACGGAGGAAACTCATTTCGGCCGCTTGTACCCGCGATCTCGTTGTTTCGGTCATTACCCAAAGCTCATGAGCATAGGTGAGGATTGGGACGTAGATCGACCGGTAAATCGAGAGCTTTGCTTTCTGGCTCAGCTACCTTTTCACCACGACAGTTCGGTTCAGCGTCCGCATCACTGAAGACGTTGCTCCAATCCGCCTGTCGATCTCCTGCTCCCTTCTTCCCTCACTCATGAACAAGACCCCGAGATACTTAAACTCCTCCACTTGAGGCAGGACCTCTCTCCCGACCCGGAGTTGGAAAGCCACCCTTTTCCGGTTGAGAACCATGGTCTCAGATTTGGAGGTGCTGATCCTCATCCAACCCTCACCGGGAACAGGTCCGACTTACTGCCGGCTATGCAAACCAAACTCACACTCCTCTGGTACAAGGACTGAAGGCCATCTACCCCATACTTCCTGAGCACCCCCATGGGGTGCTGCTGGTGCTCTTCAGACTCATTCAGCGTCAATTTGAAGAACAAATTTCTAATTATTTCTGAGCATGGACAAGCAACTCTCCTTCTCAACTCACATTACCAATCTTTGCCGCTCATGAACATTCCTTCTCTATAATATCAGACGAATCCGCCCTGATCTGGCCACCCAGATACTTGGTTCAGTCCGAAGTAATCTCACGACTGGATTACTTTAACTCCCTTCTAGCAGGTCTACCTCTGCATGCCATTCGGCCTCTACAACTAATACAGAATGTAGCAGCACGACTGCAATTCTCTCACACCACCCCACTCCTCCCTGCAGCTGATCGCATTGGATTAAAAATACTGATGCTGGCCTACAAAGCCAAACATGGAGTAGCCCCATCCTACCTCACAGCCCTTATTACACCTCGCACTGCATCTCGTATACTCCGAGCCTCCAGTACTGCTCGCCTGGTCCCTCCAATGCTGAAGGTACGAGGTAGAGACTCATCTAGACTCTTCTCTGTCTTGGCCCCTTGAAATGAACTTCCCCTCGAGAACAGCACAGTCACTGAGTATTTTCAAACAGCAGCTTGAGACCTTCTTCTTTAAATAATACTTAGACTAACTGCCAAATGCCATAAATGTAAATTAGTCATGATTAAAAATCACTTTCACTCTCCCCATCTTTCTCTTTTTTTTTTCTATCCTCCTTTTTGCTCTCACCAGATTCATTTGGGAAAGGACAGCGACTCTTCCCCAAAACCTACCTTCATTGTAAAGCCGGACAGCGGCTCCCAGGGTGATGGCATTTACCTGATCCGGGACCCCGGGGACCTGCGCCTGCTTTCGGGTTCCCAGCAGCTGAAGCAGGCTGTGGTGCAGGAGTACATCCACAAGCCGCTGCTGGTCGACAAGCTCAAGTTTGATGTTCGGCTTTATGTGCTGGTGCGCTCCCTCAACCCCCTGGAGATCTACATCGCCAAGGAGGGTCTGTCTCGCTTCTGCACTGAGCCATATCAGGAGCCCAGCCAGAAGAACCTCACACATGTCTTCATGCACCTTACCAACTACTCACTCAATGTGCACTCTGGAAACTTTGTGCACTCTGACAGCTGCAACACGGGCAGCAAGCGCACCTTCTCCAGCATCCTCTACCGCCTGGCCAGCAGGGGTGTGGACATCAAAAAGGTGTGGTCTGACATCATCGCTCTGGTCATCAAGACGGTCATCGCCCTGGTGCCTGAACTCAAAGTTTACTACCAGGCTGACATTCCTCCTGGGAAACCGGGTCCAACTTGCTTCCAGGTGAGTATTGTGGTGATTTCATTTAATAAGGATAATGAGAGATTTTTTGAGATGTCTGCAAGGATGTGTTGTACTTACTTTCATACCATCTTATAGAAGATTATGCTAATTACCAGTACATTATCATAAGTGATAATTACTCTCTTACGTACTACTGAAGCTGGAGCAGTGGGGATGTAACTGAGACTTAATTTATTAGATCTTGGGCTTTGACATTCTCCTGATGAAGAACCTGAAGCCGGTTCTTCTGGAGGTCAACTCCAACCCCAGCATGAGGATTGAACATGAACAAGAGGTGAGCTCTGCTGTCACTTCTATTTATATTCCATTCCATTGATCGTGCTAGGAATCAATAATCAAAACCACAGCAACATTTCCACACAAAATCCTGCTGTTGTGCATTAACGGGGTTTATACTGCAATTTGTCAGGTGTCTCCTGGTGTGTTTGAGTACGTGCCCAGTCCTGTAGATGAAGAGGTGAAAGTGGGTGTCATCAGAGACACTCTGCGACTTATTGACCCTGCGCAGAGAAAGCAACACACAGTGTGAGTAATTTTCCCAGCAACATTATAAAAGGCATCACTTAAGTAATAACTGAACCCAGAGGGAATTATGTACAGGGGCAGTGGTGGCCTAGCAGTTAAGGCCCCGTAATCTCTAGGTTGCCAATTCGAATTCCGATCCGCCAAGGTGCCACTGAGGTGCCACTGAGCAAAGTACCGTCCCCACACACTGCTCCCCGGGCGCCTGTCATGGCTGCCCACTGCTCACCAAGGGTGATGGTTAAAAGCAGAGGACACATTTTGTTGTGTCACCGTGTGCTCGGCTGCAGTGTTTCACAATGACAATCACTTCACTTTCATTACAGGCATATTTGGTCATTTTTAACCATATAAACATGACTGATTTGTCTTGAGTAAAAATTCAACCACCGATGAAAGACATAATGCAGATAGAATAAACATCCCTTCAAAAATCAATAATAGATGATAATTGTCATCATAGTGAACTATTGTAAACAAGATCAAATGAGAAAAACCCACGAGAGTCTGATGAATAAATCAACACATAGGGGAAAACACCACTAAATGACCCACTGAATTACTAGATTGGTGGTTCTCAGACTTTTCACCATGGGAAATGTTATTCTAAATGTTATGACGAGGAAAGCCTCCTAGTGGCCTTGTCAGCCAATCACAGCTTGCACACTGAAAACCCACACTTGTGTGTCTGCCTGTGTGTGGTGCATCTTTCATCAGTTTTTTAATCATGCATGGCCGGGCCACCCGCCGAAAGCCTGTTAAACGAAAATGACATCTCAGAAATCCAGTGATGAAATTTTACACTGTGTGGCCTCATCATTCCCTTTTGCATTCCCTTTCTTTCTGCTCTGTCTTGCTCCCACACATTCTTCTTTCCTTTGTTGACCTTGCACATCACCACTCACCTACACCACTTCCTTTGTCCTCACTTTTTCCCCTCTTCATCTATTATACACATACACACACACACATACACACACACACAAACACACACACCATTCCTCTTCATCTCTTATGAAAGGTTCTTGAGCATATTGACATATTCAGTACCACAATTTTACCTGCAATAGATTTTAGGGTTTCATCATGTTTTTTCTTCTTCAGTCATGCACTGTCCACTTCAGATTATGCCATAAGCCTCCACTGCATTCTTGATTTCTGAGAATGAGTCAGTTGAAGTTAAAGCTGCGGACAAACATTTTTCTGACCTCGACATACAACTCTTTTGACAATTAAAGACATTTTACATCCAATTTCCCTCACACTCACTCTCCATAACTACTGAATCCAGATTTGGATAGTGGATCCATCTAGTATGCATGCTTTTGTACAAGTGGCATTAAAATATGCCACTCAGAACTGTGATTCTCTATGGTTTAGACTGTGATGATGGGATTTTAGGAGTACCCTATCCTCCTGTATCGCTGATAGGAAACCCGTGCTCCGTGCCAACTTGTGATCCTGCAGCCTCTTCCCCAGGCCCAAGGTAATTATCCAAATCAGGTCCATAATCCAAATCAAAACAGCATGGGAGCTCGGCTAACACCTCATTGGTTTAAAATGACATAACAAATTAGAGTAATGCGGCAAGACGCCGCTTACGGATATTACACACAAGCGTTTTCACACAAACGCTCACACCCATCACACTCTTAGCCCAAGCTCAGTTTGGGGTCTGGAGGGAAATAAAACTGTCGAGTTTGTGTCTGTGCTTTTTTCCTGAGAGGAAAATTGTGTCAGAGCAACAGACAGAGTGTAACTGAGCCTTCTGTTCGAATGTGAACTGCGTGTGTGTCCCAGAGACAGAGCGATGGGGAGAGTCTGAGACGGAATTAATTCATATGGTGTGAATGTGTGAGAGACTGTCAATAAGAAATTTGTGCTTGTATGTGTCTGCGTTGAATGTTAATTTATTTTGCTATTAGATTTGGCCCAGCGCTGAAAAAACATGTACTGCCAGCAATCAAAATGTGACAGAGAGCATGTTAAACAGCATCTTTTACATTTTCTGGTCCTGGAAAAAAATATGCGCAAAAATCTGGTGATCTTGAAATCAGCAGTTACAGGGACAGTCACCCTGGAGACACTCAGGGTTAAGTGTCTTGCTCACGGACCCAGTATTAGTAAGTGGGGTTTGAACCCACGTCTTCTGGGTCTTTGTGAAGTATGTTTGATAAATATGTTTTTTTTCCAAGTACTTTATTCACTATAGTCATTAAAAGACACTTCATGAGTGAAAAGAGAGTGTTCAGCATAAACCTTCAGGACTGTTGGCAAACTTGGTGGTGAAGAGAAAGCCAAGAGTGTAAAATGCTGCCATCACAGCTAAAGTTCCTTGATTTGGAACCTCAAATGTTCAACTTTTTGCCTTGTTTACTATTTTTTTGTGATACAAAACCTCCCATGTGTTCGTTCATAGTCATTTGTCTTTAGTTTTGTTCTACAATGCAAATGAGTAGGTGTGCAGGTAGGGTGCATCAGAATACACTATATCAAAAGCCTTCTCTCATCCACACCCACAATGCACAAACACAAGCAAACCTGTGAAAGCAGTGACGCGTGGACGCCCAGCCCATTATTTGGTGAGGGAAGACAGGCCCATGTTTCCTCCATCTACTGCCTATTTCTGTGCTTCATTTGCTTTCATTTTGCACATCATTACAGAAGGGCAATGAGACAGCATTCTGGAATAATTCTGTGCCATTTAAAGACAAAGCATAACAACGACTTTATAGTTAACAAACTCAACAGCAATTTCAAAACAGGCGATGTCATCTGCAGTCACCAACAAAACAGTTGTGAGGATCGTGACATGATATAAATGAGTGTTGTCAATTGCTGTAACTGAAACAACCCACAGTTAAACAGTATGCTGATGTGTTAATGACGTTAATGCATTTTAACACATTTAATATTTTATATTCCTTAATAATGCATTCATTTTGACAGCTGTAGCAAAATATTTTGAACAATTAAAAAATAGATGAATTTTTTCCACAACTTCATGAATGCGCCACTTACTCTGTACACCGAAATGAGCGTTTTTCTACTTCTATTTCCTTATATCTTTATCATGATGTGGATACTGCAACAAATGAAATTGAGCTCATATTTTTACAGTTTTTGGTCAGATCACCCTATACATACTATACACACAGACATACACACACACACACACACACACACACACACAAAATCACAAGGGAATTGGAGCATGTACTGGACACAAGTCAGCAGAGCAGCACCTGTAAGTGTGTAAATAAACACATACACACATATATATATATATATAGGGTGGTAGTAGCCTAGTGGGTAAGACACTTGCCTATGAACCAGAAGACCCAGGTCCAAATCCCACTTACTACCATTGTGTCCCTGAGCAAGACACTTAACCCTAAAATTGCTCCAGGGGAGACTGTCCCTGTAACTACTGATTGTAAGTCGCTCTGGATAAGGGCGTCTGATAAATGCTGTAAATGTAAATATATACATGTGTAGCATATTATATTTGTGTATTGTGTATTTCATTTGTGTATATTTTAATAGTGCTCCCCATTTTTGCTCTATTTAATTTGTGGCATGATTGGAGTTGTGGCCTATTGTTGATTCTCACAGACAGCAGGTGTAACACTGGTTTTTCTTGAATCAGTTCTGCTGCAGGGGATGGTGGGTGGGTTGCTGATGGCCTGTGTCTGTGTTACCTGATACAAATGTGTCTGATAGAGAGACTGAGTGAACTAGGGTCTTTTGCAGGGTCTTCCCATAGAGATACATGTCTGTGTGTGTGTGTGTGTGTGTGTGTGTGTGTGTGTGTGTGTGTATATATATATATATATGTTGTTTTTTTTTTATTATCATTTATTTTTGTGGGGTACAGTTTATTCTACGATAGTCACAATCTAGTGCTAACTACTGGATTCGGTGTGTGTGTGTGACTGTTCTCTGTGCCCCCTGACCTTTTTCACCATCTGCCTCTGTCTCCATGGCACAGGGTAGGTCACTGCAGGAAGTGTGTGTGTGTGCGTGTGTGTGTGTGTGTGTGTGTGTGTGTGTGCGTGTGTGTGTGTGTGTGTGTGAGAGAGAGAGATGCAGATTCCCCAAGGTAAACCATGATAGAACCTACCTCGGGAACTGTGAAGTACAGTTGCACAATTCATTTTTTTATCTCCTACAAACAATATGTAACATTACAATTTGCAGGGTTAAATGCTGTAAAATATCTTTAATTTGTAAATGTTTAACTTTCTAATTAAAATGTATTTTTATTTATTTCACCCAGTGTGTGGCATGCAGTTTATCCTCAATCTGTAGCTGGATGTTCCTCTCTCAGCTGTCTGCTCTTCACACACTGCTTTTCCGGCGTCTTTCATGGATGCCTACTGCTCACTAAGGCGGATGGGTTAAATGCAGACTTCATCAGTCTGACATTCACTATTCATTCCTGACCTAATGCACATTCTTGTTGGCAATTTGCAATCTTCACTTATTCAGAAATGAATGAATTGGAAAATAACTGGGCACTCATTTGGATTTTGTGACCTTTAAGATTCAGCTATAGGGAGATAATTTTCTTCTTCTGAAGAGACATATGCTGATTTTAATAATTTAGTCCGACAGGCAAGTTTTTGTAGCCCATTTTCACAGACACCATTACTCAAGCTGGTTTAAGGAATCCATCTCAATCTGCCTTGCTATGCCATTACAATGCTGAATAGGATTTGGCCAATCATATCCAAGCACATATGATCTTTGTAAGAACAAAAGATCCTTAAGATCCTCTTTCATTCCATTGCTCTACACAGGAGATGGAGAGTGCTGGAGACACAAAGTGATGGAGAGTGCTGGAGACCTTATAGGATTAAGTGAATGGATCTGCAGAAGGAATTTCCTCTGTAGTCTGAGAAATGTTGTTGTAAGATGGTATTTGAGCTCAGATATTAAATTCTTGGCTTAAATCAGATACTGGCTTTCAGAGTGTTATACATTTATTATACATTTAGTAGAATATTATACAATTTAGTAGAATATATGAAAATGTTTATATATTGTTTTTATGTAGTGCAAAAGAGTGCAGTGTATGTTCATGTGAAAAATCCAGGGTTGATCATCTTAGTCACATTCTTTTTGATATTGCCTTGATTTACTTTCAGCTGAGGTAAGTTTTGGAAAGTCTGAAAGTGCAGGAAGGTCTCAGATTCCGGGTGAAGGAGGATGAAGGCAGTGGGAAACCTGTAGTATGATTGACAAGATCAGCAGCTGACCCTGAACTCCAGGAGTGTGCGCTTTTAACACAGTTGGTGTGAGATTACATGGCCCGCAGATGTGCTGACCTGTTACATCTTCTAGCCTGCAGGCCCTGCCACCAGTGATTGTAGAATTCTTGGTACTGAAGGAAAAACAGAAGGACTCTGTCCAGGGTGCTGATCTTCTTTTTGAGCCTGTGCTAGTGCTGTGTCCAGAAGGGATCTTCATGTTTCCATTTCAATGTGCAACTTGAGTTGAGAAGATTCAGAATTGAATAGAAGGCATCTCCTGAAGACACTGTATTATTCGCTTTTACGTGTCTAGAATCCGATTTGATGATTTGCCATAATCTGGTGAATAGAATGTGATAATGGCCGAAAGATTTTTTTTCTCCCCATACCCAACATTGTTGTTTTTCTGGCCGATTGTCACCCACACCTAAAATGACCAGCACACACATCAACTTATTATGTTGTCAGATATATATTTAAGAATCACTTCTAACTTGTACAACAGATCACTTTGTAAAGTCAATATTTGCTTCGTTCCAGAGGTTGCTTAGCAACAATGCCAATGATTTCAGTAACACCTTGTGTCTGTGAATGCAGCATAGCAACAGTGACATTGACAGGAATATCTTTCCTCGCCTGTATTATTCAGTTTAATTTTTGTTTGACACTTAACATTAGATCATCAGTTCCAGCATTCCATGTGTAATATTCGCTTTTATGGGCTTAACATTTAAACTAACCCATGTGTAATATCCCCCTTTCATTTTTTATTTATTGAATCTTTATCTATTTATTATTAATAAATGGAAGCCAAATTATCTCATTCTATGAGTGAAGTGTAAAATGATTTTTTTTAGGTATCTTGTCTACTATCAGCTATATACACTTTCCATATTAATATCAAATTTGTATTGTTTTACTCAAATTTAGCATTTTCTGAATAGAGCATGCGAATCCTAAAACAAAATAGTAGAATACACCATGTAATGGACAGTGCTGTGATCCTAAAGCCATTTTTCTCTTTTCTGTTTCGATTGCTGTAGGCCTCATCCAGATCCGGAAGAAATCCTTCCTGAGGCCGGATCATTGGAGGAAAATGCCCTGCCCTCTCTTTGCCTGAAGCAGGTCTTTCCCAAATACACCAAACAATTCAACTACCTGCGCCTTGTGGAGCACATCGCCACCCTCTTCTTGCGCTTCCTAGGAGTCAAGGGCACTATGAGGATGGGGCCTACTGCCTTTCGTACCTTCATCAGGTAACATCAGTTTTGAAAAATATTTTTCTCCTCCAAATCTCCGTATAATATCTATTATTTTTACACAAACACACAAACCTGTAAAGACCATTCTTATCAATATTTACTAAATGTTCTAATACAAACAGGTACTTTTCTTTATCAAGCCAAAAAAAGTAACCTTACCCATAAGACACACTCACACAGGTTAAAAAAACTCTCCTCTTACAGGAACTGTAAACTGACCAGCAGTAGCTTCACCATGGCGTCTGTGGACATCCTTTACATTGACATCACCCGCCGCTGGACTGGCACGCTGCCGGACTCCAAAGAAGCAGGTAGCTGTTCTACCGGTCATGTGACCAGTTCCTCCAACCTGTGTTCATTTTGGTAGGATTTGAGTTACAATGTGTTTTTATATTATAAGCATTTAAATAATGCTTATACTAGTTTACACCGGGAGTGCAATTTTAACGTTCTGCACTAGTCATGAATGGATATAGAACTTGACACTAGTTGGTAAGAACCTTGTTTGCTGAGTACAATAAAAAGATCATTTGGTACTTGAGTATATTTTTCTATGCATTTTTTACATGAATTTCTGAACTTTAGACTAGATATAGTATTATAGATATACAGTCCCTGACAAAAGTTTTGTCGCTTGTGTACAAATTGACCTCAAGTGCCGATGAAATAGATTTCTAATCAAGATTTTTTTTTACAAGAAATGGCTCATTTTATTCCCAACAGCTTTTGTAATAATGTTTCAGTGCAAAACAAAACTGTCAAAAAGTATACTAATATTCAAAGCTTGGTAAAACCCATTGAGTTAATTTTTTTGTCATGCCTTGTCATATGAGTATAAAAAGAACCCCAGTACACTAGACCTTCACATCAACTGCAACTAGACCTCTGCAAACATGCCTAAGATTCATCCTGAGACCAAAGTGTTGATTATCAAGAGGCTGAAGACCAGATCAACTGCTGATGTTGCAGACACCTTCAATGTGTCTCAGTGTCAAGTACAGAGGATAAAAAAAAAGATTTGAAGAGACTGGAGAGATATGCAACCATAAAAGAGGCCAAATTCTGCAGCAGGATGGTGCTCAATCACATACTTCCATCTCCACATCAAAGTTCCTCAAGGTGAAGAGACCTACTGGAGCCCGCATGGATCCGAGATTCACCCAGAAAACAGTGAAGTTTGGTGTCGGAAAAATCATGGTCGGGGGTTACATCCAGTATGGGGGTGTGTGAGAGATCTGCGGGGTGGAAGGCAACATCAATAGTCTGAAATACCAAGAAATCTTTGCTACCTTTTATATTCCCAACCATAAAAGAGGCCAAATTCTGCAGCAGGATGGTGCTCCATCACATACTTCCATCTCCACATAAAAGTTTCTCAAGGTGAAGAAGATCAAGATGCTCAAGGACATCCCAGTCACCAGACATGAACATCATTGAGCATGTGTGGGGTAGGATGAAAGAGGAAGCATGGAAGACGAAATCAAAGAATTCTGATGAACTCTTTGAGACTGCTTTCTTTTTTATTCCTGATGGCTTCATCAATAAATTGTATGAATCCTTGCCAAACCGCATGGATGTGGTCCTTCAAGCTCATGGAAGTCAAGATACAAGATATTCAATTTGGATCTCACAGCACCACTACCTAATTTGCTGACATATTTTTGTATTTGCAGTAAATTTGTTCAATTTCTGTATAAAAACTTTTGTCTTGCTAAAAAATTGACCTTTCTGTCTTGATTAAACGATCGATCTTTTTTCAGTGAAACTAATTCATTTCAATGCATTGAACATCATTTGGTTTGGTTTTAGCTTTTCATATGAGCTATTTCTAATACCAATTGATTAAAAATCAGGTTAATAGCAGGTGTTTCTACAAAATAGATAAGCGACAAGACTTTTGTCAGGGGCTGTAGTATGAGGGGACCACTAAGACCTATATAAAAGCTTACAAAATCAGCATGTCATGGGACATTTAACCCCTTTGTGTGTTCATGCATTTAGTGTGTCTGGGAGTAATTTGTAATAGTGAAATATGACCTGGCGCAGAAACTAATTGTAAGCATTGTTCACACCCTAATGATGCTCCTGCAAAAACACATATGCACATCCACAAACAAACTAACAGACTTGGTAGAGGCCCACACACCCACCCTGTCCTCACACCCACAGACACATGGCACCCTACTAATTAATGCAGAATTTCACCCCCGGCTGGGACAGATGGTCCATTTTCTCTGCTGCATTTTGGCACTTAAGCTTATTTTTTAATATAAAATTTCCACAAATTTGCCCAGTTCTGATATCCCAGTTTCTCATATTTACCCAGATTCTCAATTATGCACACATACTTCCACAAATAGAAATCTTCTGTTTCTTGTACCTGATCATCTAATCCATCCATTTATCAATCCATCCACCATCCATCAATCAATTAATCACTGTCCACTGTTCACCTGCAGGATCTTTTGCTCAGTGTTACCAGATTGGGAGGATTTCAATTTGATATTTGGGAGAAATGGTTTGATAAGAATTGAGATATTGAGGATCCAAATTCTAATTTATGTAGGCCACATTAGTTGTGGCAGTTAAGTTCTTAGCAGACCATTGTGTGTTTCTGCATACTTTTGGAGACTAATAGAATCAGAAAGTTAAGTGATTGTCATTGTGAAACGACGAAATGTCCTCTGCTTTTAGCCATCACCCTTGGTGAGCAGTGGGCAGCCATGACATGCACCCGGGGAGCAGTGTGTGGGGACTGTGCTTTGCTCAGTAGCAAAAGCCATAAATTAAGATATACTTGATTTGACCTTAAGGAACATGCCCCATGTGTCTATAACTGTACTTTGATAATAGGGCTCTGCCAGTTACTTTGTTGATCATACATAAACACATTTACATGAACACACACACACACACACACACACACACACTGGTTAAACAACCCAGTCCCAAAGTGGCAGTGACTTCCTCAGTCACAGCTCCAGCTTTGTCAGTGCCATCTGGGTCTGATGGGATTGCACTCTAGGCGGTTTCAGAAGTGTGACGGCGCTGTCTGAAGTGTCGCGCTGATGACAGGATCAGCACTTGCGCTGTAAAGCGCGCCTTTGTGCCGAGCGATGCCATGCTGCCGTCTCCACACAGACAGCCAGTCTGACGACTTCTGAAGGCGGAGCTGCTTGCGCAGCCGTAAGAACGTGTTCAGAACTCCCAGCTCGTGCCTATTGAACCCAGGTGGCAGTAAAAACTTTGAGAAGCGCAACTCTTTACAGATATTTTGCCCCTTGCTGCCCAGCCCAGCTGTTGTCTGCGGTTTATAGATGCTTTTCATTAAAAAAATGCATGAAAATGTGCCTTCAGTCAGTGTGGGATTTAAAACTGCCCTCCGTTTAATGAATAATACACTGAAGCAAACTGATGAATGAATCATAATACTGGGGAGGTTTTGTAATTAATCTCATTTTTAATAGCAGCAACAACCAGGAATCCTCACGGTTTCTACTCTCTCTACAGGGATGTGTTTGCAGGCATTCGTAGAGGCATTTTTCTACCTGGCGGGCCGCAGGTATAGAGGGGTGCCCTTAAGGGAACAGGTGCTATCCCTGCTGGAGGTCTGCGAGTCTGCGCTGGAAGGACAGGGCCACGAAGAGAAACGGCTACATAGACTTAACCCCACCCCGAGTCCCGCTTCGGCTCCGCCCATCTCCACGCAGCTCCTCAACTCCCCGGCCATCGCGCGCCGCCCTCAGGATTATCGGCTACACCAGACGTTACGGCCATCAGCAAAGGGGAACATGGGACTAAACGGACAATGAAAAACACCGCAGACGATGAGCTGACAAATGCAGGAGGGGGGGGGGATTTCTTGTCCTAATGAAGAGTACATAATGAGAGACGTGACCTTAATGCCGCAGCACTGCCTTTTACAGTATGGGTTCACTTGCAGGTTGTCTCGCCACGTGCTGATGTGCCGCTTATACGTAGGTGTGTGTGTGTAACCTACAATGCAGATGCAGAGCGTCTTTCTTTCTGCAGTGCTACGCATGGGACTTGTTTGTTGGATGGTCTCAGGCCTTCTCAGGATTTTAATAGATCAACCTGTTGGTGCATGTGGTGTATTTACTGGTGGCAGCTGCATCATCTGGAATGAGGAAGTGGCATGCGTGAAAGCTGTCGATCATTGGGATCCTCCCATTTTATAAAACCACGATGAACGTTTGTGGCTTGGCTGACAGAAATAATTAGACAGAAAACAGAAAAGGTGGACAGTTTCTATTCTTCATGATACTAATAACTGCCAAGCGGTTTGTTCTTGTTCTATCTATTTATGTAAATCCTGAGGACAACTTTGACCTCACACTAGTGATCACGGCCCACGCTTAGTTTGAAGTGCTGTGCTTAAAAATATTGCCTTCAGTGTCTGCTTGCACCTCTCCCAAAACGTAAGTAGGAACCATAGCTACCCTGTTGCAAGAGCTGTTCATTAGTTGTATCCCCGGATCTCCTGAATGTTCTGATACACTGCATCTGGAAAGTATTCGCAGTATATCACTTTTTCCACATTTCCTAATGTCACAGCCTTGTGAAAGTGAAGTGATTGTCATTGTCAAACCCTGCAGCACAGCACACGGTGCACACAACAGAATGTGTCCTCTGCTTTTAACCATCACCCTTAGTGAGCAGTGGCCTTAATGACAGGCGCCCGGGGAGCAGTGTGTGGGGACGGTGCTTTGCTCAGTGGCACCCTGGCGGACCGGGATTCGAACCGGCAACCTTCTGATTATGGGGCCGCTTCCTTAACCGCTAGGCCACCGCTGCCCCACTTATTCCAAAATAGATTAAAGAAGATTTTCTCAGTATTCTACAGACAGATTTTGAGGTTTTGGCACAAATCTGCTACCACCACCATGCTTCACTGTAGAGATGGTATTGGCCTGGTGATGAGTGGTGCCTGGTTTCCTATAAACCTGATGCCTGGCATTCAGACCATAGTTCCAAGTGGACTGCTATGTGTCGTTTACTAAGGAGAGGCTTCTATCTGGCCAATCTACCATACAGGCCAGATTGGTGGATTACTGCAGAGATGTTGTCCTTCTAGAAAGTTCTCCGCTGTCCACAGAGGACCTCTGAGGCTCTGACAGAGTGGTCACCTCCCTGACTAATGCCCTTCTCCTCCCAATCTCTCAGTTTAGGTGGCCAGCCAGCTTGTACTGGTGGTTTTGAACTTCTTCCACTTACAGATGATTGAGGCCACTGTGCTTATTAGGACCTTCAAAGCAGCAGAAAATGAATTTAATTCATTTTGGAATAAGGCTGTAATATAAAAATATGGAAAAAGTGATGTATATGGAAAAATGCACTGTATATTGTTATATATTATATATTCATCTCAGATATATAATAAAAGAAGAGATAGAGGGAGCGTATACAGTGAGTTTATTGCCTAAATGTGTGTATGCATAAATCTAGATTCCCTGAACTTTTCTTAAATGAGGGGTGGTCAAGGCCTCAGTGCAACCAGTTGTGCTCATTTGATGCAATAAAGACTGCAGAGTTGGCTGGGAGTTCTACTGCAAGTAATCCTAAATTAAGGTTAAAGATTTTTTTTTCCATTTTAAATTCTCACACATATTCCTCTGCCTTCAGGGAAGTCTCTTTTAACTGAACACACCACTCATACACTTCTAGTCTTCACCAAAATCTAGTCTGCACTGCAGTCTTCACGAACCTGTTCTGTTCATGGAGCAGATTCGGGAACCTTTTCTGCTCAAGCTTATTTGAACCCGTGTGCCATGTAATGGAGCAGCCTGTGTTCTCTACAGTTTTGAGTGGAGCCGTTGCCATCAAGGTTGGTGCGGCACAATGCTATTAGCGAGGGAAAAAAAACTAACTTCAGCTTCAAAAGATCCAAATAATCAAGTGCTGCATGAGTGTGAGGATCATGTTGTCATGTGAATGGAACTTCACTAACTGTCTTCTAACCGATCAAGAATGGGACCATTTGATCTTTTGCAGTTTTTTAACCAAAAACAGTTTAGTAATTTTTTTTTTCAACGGAGTGTGTTTCAGATTAGTTTTTTATTTGTAGTGTATTACAGGGAACACAGACATTTTGGCATCAGTGTGTTAATCTCTGTCTCCACAGTCACTGCATTGTTGCAGGAGTTCATGCTTATTATATTTATTCTGAATAAACACTTATTTCAGAAGCAAGTTGTGTGGTTTTAAAAATGTGTTCAATTATGATCACATTAAAAATGATGTTTAAACATATCAGAAGCAATGCAACCTCTTCTCAGTCGGAAGAATGTGAATTTCATTTCAGAATATGAATTCTAAATGTAGGATATTAGAAGTTGGTAATATCTGCACATTGACCGCAAACATCTTAAATTAATTAATCAATTAATCAATTAATTTATTCAAAGCCTGAATCAATGTTTTGATTCAGAGAGGTCATTGTAGGAGACACCTCGCAGCAACACGTGCACAATGCTACAGAGCTACTCAAGCGCTTTAAAGGAATTTTGAGATCTTTGTGTATGTTTGCATGCATTACTGCTCACTGAGAGCTCCTTGTCTTCCAGAAGTGATAATGTGATGATAAGAGCCTTTTGGTTGCTATAGATTAAGGGTAATCCCAAAGCTACTAATTTTTAGTTTACACTCCGTACTATGTTTTCTGACACCCGTGTCATATTGTGGGTACCTGGCCAGGCACTATATCAACTACATGCTTTTATGCATTTGATATGTTTTGGGGTTATTGCCTTATTCCTGGCCATTAGTTTGAAGCATAAATGGTCCCTGACAGCGAATACAGGGTTATTACGGTAACTGAGTAAGTGATGCAACATGATGCAATGATTCATGCTGTCATTACATATACTGACCATTCTGTAATATGTTCTTCCATAGCCACATTTAAGTACTTTGATTCACTCACAAAAACACAGAAATGTAAAATAGCTAAATAAAACTTTAATCATTCTAGTTGCAAATGTACATAAATTGCACAGCCACGTTTTTCTTGTGTTCATTTCAACACAAACTCTCTTCTGTACATTATTGTATTCATCATTGCCGTTCAATGAAGCAGAGACCAGCAAATACTTTACTTTGAACATACTTACAAAAGTATTTTCTACAAGGATTATAAAACATACAACATCTTTACTTATTTATAGAGTCAGATCTTTTTGACAAATCTAACTTTACACATGAGCTGCAGAGAAGTGGATAGCAAAAAGAGCGTAACCATGGAGACATATTTTCACTTCAGTTGCAGTGTTTGTGACTTACATAAATGAATGCATGAATAAAAAATCTGGCAAAAGCATCAATGCTGTTATACTGATGGAGGGGGGTGATTTTCAAAGCAGGGTTTCACACATCAAGATTGTCCAATATTTTCTAGAATGATGCAGCTGTGACTGTTCCCATATTAAACTCCCAATAAAAGTTCTATTCTTTATATAACATTAAGCATATCACATTTAAGTCCATGTAATTAGACAATAACACAAGAAACGTCTTGCTGCACCATTTGGCCATAAGCCTACAATTGCATTTACATTAATACAGCATGAGATTATTAGTAGTATGGTATTACCACAGTGACACAGAGCGGAAAAAGCCCAGAAACCCTGCAACCCCTCTGTAGAAATCAGTAATATCTTTTATATTGTGCTGCACAGATTCTACACAGACAGCATCAAATCTGACCAGTAACGTGTTGTGAATCCACACCGCTCATCCCAAACCTGCTGAAGAAGGGGAGAAACCAGGCAAAGGTCTGCAGTCCAGTTCAGGGAACAGCATCCACCTAGTTCCACTCCAAAAAAACCCATAATGCATTCTGGGAAATGAATCCTTGGAAACACCTCATGATAGGCGCAAGAATTCTTTTTGTATGACTGTCGTCCACTGAATCTGCACATTGTTGCCTGTGTAGTCGATTGAAAGCAGAACCAGGGCTGCCTGTGAATTGTCAAATTCTTTTTTTTTTTTTATTCGGTCTGAAACTCAACAGCACGGAAAATTCCGGGCAGAATAAAAGATATTTACTGTAAAGGAACTCACACTGCTGACCACTTTGTTCTAAAAAGTAAAACGACTGGCACGTCTCACAAACAACGGCAATGCGGAGTTGTCCTCCCACAACCAGCAGAACTCATGACTGAGATGCGACTTGAGCTATTTACAATAATCCTGCTAATCCGGCTACAGTAGAGTTCAACACAGGATATAAGAGGCCTCTCATATTACACCAGGTTAAAAAATAGGCATACATATATATTTATTTACACAATCCAAGGATGAGTAGCCTCAAATATTTTATTTTGTACATACTTGCCTCTGCACTAGGCCATTTAGAGAAATATATATTCCTCAGTGGCAAGACAAGAAAAGAACAAACAAATCAATAGCAACAGTGTGCAGCAAAAGGCATGCAGATTTCTACTGGCCGAGGACATGAATACAAAAATATACAAAAAAAAATGTAAATGTAAATGCTGAAATGTTGAGGAAGGAAAAAGAAAGCTGAGTGCTGTACACAAAGCATTGTCGGAGAATATAATCTGAGAAGGATGTAAGATTTGTTTGCTTTTTGGATTTTTTTTTCTTTTGGGAGTCATCAGCCCAAGGCTGTTTTTTTCAATATATGTGAGGAAACGAACTGCAATGAAATCTTCTGGCCTTTACCTGCTGATTGGTTAGGTCTACAGCTTTTAATCCACTTTATCTTTGTATTGCTCATATCAAACATTACTGATTTGTTCCTGTCACACCGTGTTCTAGCTGAATACTCTATTGGCTAGTAGCTGTATGTTCAACTGTATAATGGTAGTCAGGCAATGGCAGTCATGTATAATGACTTTTTTTGAATGACTGAGCTAACCACAAGGTAGCAAACTGATCATGTCTGAGTCTAGTGTTTCATTTTTTTATTTTTAATAAACTAAGACTAAGAACATGTGACTGTTCCTAAATGAAAAAACCCAGATATATTTCACATCCAATATCATTTTATAATGATATATTCTCACACACACACACACACACACACACACACTTTTGATTAAAATATATTTTTTCATAATTATATATTTATTTCCTGTGTGTATGTATATATAACACTAGGGTATATAACACTACATTGAACACTATGTAGAGTGTCCAATGTAGTGTTCACAATAAATTATGTTTTTTTCATAATATATATTTATTGTCTGTTTTTTGCTGATTGCAGAACTGATTGATAAGGCTTCTCAGATTAAAGAGTTTTCACAAAGAACATTCAGTCAAAAGGGGCTGAAAGCCATGAAGGAAACCAACAAAGTGCACTAAGAAGGTTTGTTGGGGCACTTTGGGAAATGAACCCAAGAACAGGACAGAGGAAAGTTTCTGAGCATTTGGTATGACCAATTTGGGGGCATTGGGAGAGGCCGGTAAAAGATTTCAAATAAAGTAGACTGGGACGTTCTTTTGTCTCAGTGGGAATTTCACAGATTCTGCTTAAAGAATGAAATGTTGAGGACATTTTTGCTGACAGAGGCTTGTAGCTGAAAGTCTGACGTCCAAATACTGAATGTCTATGATGTTCAGATGACCTTCCCACTGGACCATCAAAAAACAATCCATTCAGGGTCAGGGGCCTGCAGATGGGCTGACTGACCGTTTACAGGTATCTACACGGGCTCCATTAGCAGCTGCCTTCATTGCTCACAGCACCTCTCCTCATTCTCTGAATAAAGTGTCCACCGAGGCCAGGCCGGGTCCGCCCGGACAGGCACTAACAGTTGGAGCTGTTGCGGAACTCCCCGTTCTCAGTGATCTGCAGCTTGGTGGGGTTTGTGGGGGAGATGCCGTTGCGCGTCTGCATGCTGTAGCGCTCCTTTAGCTGCGTCAGTGCGCTCATAAGCCGAGCGTTGGCCGCGTCCAGAGATGCTATCCGCTTCTCCTGCACAAGGAGAGACAAGACACAGAAAACGAGGTGAACAATCCACAACATGCAGATCCTCAGAGTGAAACAGGAACGTTCCGACGGGGCCCGCAGTGTTCCCTGCATCAGGGTACAGAGTGTGCTAAACTGATGCTGAATTATTAAACAGCTTTTCTCTGTGTCCTGTGTGAATGAATCTCATCTAATGACGTGTTTATTTACTCTAACTGGATTGAGAGGGAAACAGACAAGCCAGTTTGATGGGTTTCTGGGATAGATTCCAACAGTGACACACACCGCTAGATCCTTTGCCTGTGCAGAATTCATCATCAGGAACACGCATAAATACTGTATTAGTCTAAATATTAGATCACACATTTTTGAGAAAACATTTATTTTGTTTTTGTTTTTAGTGCAGTGGGTAGCAATATAGCCTTTGGGTTGGATTCTGGGTCCAGGCTTGGTGTGTGCAGGGTTTGCATGCTCTCTGGGTTAAGCTGATAAGGTATGTACAAAATTTGTGTATACCAATTTGGTAACACTGATAGCTAGCTCATTGTCATAATAAAAAAATTGTCTAGACCTTGAATGTATGATAACATTTCATAACATTTAAAGACCTATTTTGAAGAATAAATTCTTATAAGTCACATATAAAACTTGATGTTGCGAGGTGCCACAGCCACGGCAGTTATTTTACCCTTTATGATGATCCTTATTCACTCATCAACCCTCATCAAGTTGCTTATTTATATTCATTTCTCTTTTTTCAGATCTTGAATGATCTCACATCAATTTAAACTACTATTACTGTTAATGCAACTGAATGGTCTTTTTTATATTTTAATTATTATTATTTGAGTTTATTTTTTGTCTATTTTGTGTTTACATTCTATTATTTATTTAATTTTAAATATTTAAAATAAAATTTTATCATGGTACTTCTTGGTATGGCTGTAGTATCTCAATAAAGCAGGAATGGATTACATGGATAGATTAACAGGGTCTAAAGAGCACTAAGATGCTACTATAAATTTAGGCTTATACTGGGATTGTTCATCTCATGTCTGAATATTGTCTGTTTATTTCCACAAAATGTAAGAGGCTATTTTAAAAAAATTTAGCACACCCATGGACCCCTCTGGACAATAAGGATGATCAGGGATATACACAGGCTGTTTCTATATCTGGGCCCATGTGTTAAAAAATGTGTTGCATACATAGCACTTCCCATCCTTGCTCACCTCCCGGGCATGTACTACGCTGTAGAACCGACACGGTTTTGAACCGGATGGAAGTGTGATGAGATTGCATTTTGTTAGAAAAGTCACATGAATAATGCATCGTGTATAGCTTGTTAGCAAAAACAAGAGAACAGTGCAGAGGGTGATCAACAAAACGAGAGACTATGTATGCTGTGCTCTGACAGCTATTTTCAAGTGTGTATGTGTGTTTTCCACACAGGTCGACAGTAACCACTTACTGGTTAATGTGTGTTAAAAGATCCTTAAACTGCCACAAAAGTCTCATCTGATAGAATACAGCACAGTCAGAGTAGGGAAGAGCGTGCTTTAAATATGAGGCTAGAATACTGAATCTGGTCTTCTCTTCCTGTGTGTTTATCTTCTCATCGGTAGCTACAGAGCAAGTTCGTTGGGTTGTCAGACTTCAGGAGGGAGTAGACGAGTGAATATTTCATTCTGAGCTGTCAGAACCAACACGAACGTGTGGCAGACTCAGAAGCCCAGTGCACTGCACACACAACTGAATTTATCAGATGATTTTTGATGTTACACACACACACTCACCTGTGCATCAATAATTTTCTGTTTGGAGTCGACAACAGCCTGCATGTCTGAGTGGTCCTTCTTCAGTTCCTCTTCAACAGACATCAACCTACAAAGGCAAGAAAATGCCACGCACACACACACGTTAGAATCATTTTGAAGGGAGCAGTGTGTGGGGACGGTACCATACTCAAGGGGACCCCAGTCTGTATAGTCTCTCACTGCTGCACTATACCCAGCACTATACCGTGAATGTTTCTTATCTGTTTATATATGTAACTCATGCACTTGAGGGCACACATTTCTGTATCAGTACAGTACATGACATACGTCAAAATGATCTGCCTATGAATGGTTCCACTGATGTCCCTCTCTATATATGCTGGTAATATAGTCCTCAAGTTTGTTGTCCTCCTACCATGACATTTATGACAGTGTGAAATAAACATGGACCACTAATAAGCCTACAAATGCAAAATATAAACATGAGTTATGAAACATACAAGATGCGTGGGCTGTAGTGAAGTTCACAGCTATATCATTACTCATGGAGTTTAAAAATGTAGGAGAAGAAGTAGTCCATTACAGGCGTGGACACTTTAATTACGTTTTTAAAGAAGCATTTTTTTGTGTGTGAAACGTGTTTTAGAAAGTGTTTTGAAAAATGAAAGCAAAACACAAATTGGGCGTCAGCACCAACAATGTGATGAACAACCTAAACAAGTGATCAGTTGATGTCATTCTTTGCACTTATTCTAATACAGATGTTTTACTTTTTTATGCATATATGACATTAATCCATAAATGTATGTTTTTTATTTTTGAATGAATTTTCTGATAATGACACAGACACACACACACACACTCCCTGAACCTTTTACAAAACATAGCAAATAAAAGAGTACGGTGTTTATAACAGTTCGTACCGTATTTGTATGTATATGTGGTTGTGTACCGAGTTGGAATTATGCTGCCTGTTATTTTACATGTGTCCATGAGCACACCTGCTGATGATGCTCTTCATCTGCAAGTCCTTGTCATCCTGCTGTCGGCGCAGCCGCTCTTCTGACTCCTCCAGCCGCGCCTGGTACTCCATCAGCATCTTCTGAGCCTGATCATCCTGGTCCTTCAGCCGGAGCTCATACTCCTCCAGCTTCTGCACCGACACGCGCAGCTTATCCTGCAGCAGCGCGATCTCCGCCTGGTACTGCACACAAGCATCCACATTTATTCACATTATATACACACATCAATCTGAAATGAATGGGGAGGCTGACAATAGATGATCTATATGCAATTCAGCCCTTTTATCAGCAATTGATAAATTCATTTCATCAGCACTCGACATCATCACCACCATCACCAAGATGACGCAGCACCAATGAAAGCCCAACAACAACATTCAGCAAGGCTGTTTGGGACAGTGTGGCCCGAACATGTAGCCGAGGGACCCCGCCTCTAATCAGGCACGGCTCTAATAAGCCACCATATTTCACGCATAAGCCCCGGCACTGACAAATGAAAGCCCCGTAGGAAAACGTGGCATCAACGCAGACTTTTGCCAACAGCCCGACCACAAACTAATATATGGGTTTTCTTCATTTCTTTGTTGTCTCACCCATGCTGACTTACTGCATCACAGGACCCGTGGACCCCATTTTTTTTCTATCAGCCATAACATTATGAGTAGGTCCCCTTTCCCCCCCTTTTGCCATAATAAGAACTTTGTCTCTGTGAGGCATGAACTCCACTCAGTGCTAGTCCTTTGAGTCGTGTTAGGTGTAAGGTAAATATAAGCACGTATAACAGGTTAGTTTGTTTGGATTAAAAGATGGAAAACATGGCACCAAGTCAACTTTTGTTATTGTGGCCCTACAACCATTTTTCACATTTGTGCTGTGTGCAGGGTGCACTACTGAAAAATTGAACCTGGTAAAAAGATCTTCCACTGGCTGCCCACGGCCCACCAAGGGTGATGGGTTAAACACAGAGGACATTTTTCATTGTGTGCACCGTGTGCTGTGCTGCTGTGTTTCACAATGACGATCACTTCACATGATGCGTCAGGCTAGGCCACATTCTTCCACCGCTCCATGATGATCCTGATCTGATGATTATGCGCAGGAGGAAATACATTAGTCAGGATGAGCACCTAGACGGTCAGCATATGTTTTTTTTTTCAATTGCAGCAACAGTAGAACTATTGGATTACACGGTGCAGCTAAATCTCAGCATGTGCACCATTGAGTCCTTGACCCTGTCAGCAAATTTTCAGTTTTCCTTCCGTAAACCGTTTCTGGTAGGTCCTGACCAATGCTGACCAGGAACATCCCACCAGCGCTGCAGATTTGGAGATGCTATGACATAGCCATCTAGCCGTCATCATTTGGCCCTCATCAAAGATGCTCACATCATAACGCTTGGCCCTTTTCTGCTTCCAACACATGAGGACTACAAGGACAAAATGGTCACTTGCTGCCTAATATAATCGCACACACTGCCAGGTGCCACTGAAACAAGATAATCAATGTTATTCACTTCACCTGCCTTCCACCTTCTGTTCTCACCCGATGCAAAGCCTTGGGTCGACCTGGTTGCTCTCTGCTGAGATATTCTCCTGGGTATAACGAAACAATCTTGGCTGCCCTTCAGACTAAGCAGTTTTAGTGCTCAGCTGGGTAGTGCTCAGCAGTGCATCCGGAAAGTATTCACAACGCATCACTTTTTACACATTTTGTTAAGGTAAAAAAAATCATGTAATCTATTTAATCTAGAACACAAAAAATGCTTTGTGAATACTTTCCAGATGCACAGTATATACCAGAGAGGAGCCGGAAAAGCGTAGTCACCTTAAAGCAGCAGTAGCTGTGAGTTTGCAGATATAAAAAAAAAAAACCTTTCACTTTTGAATGTGCCACTATATAAAACTCAGAATGTGATTTTAAAAATAATGTGGCCTAAAATGGAACAATCTATTGCATATATAGATGTGAAAGGCTACAGTGGCTCATAGTTCCTGGTATTACAACTATGACAAGATTCTTTCTCTGAGGCCATGTTCACAGGCTCAGCTGAGGCCAGAGAGAGAGACAGATTGTCAGTCCATTTGATGCAGCAATTCACCAAACCAGTGCTTGGCCTGTGGGAGGGCATGGGATCACCAGGAAGAAACTCATGTGAAAAACTGAATACACTACACATCCAAACAAGAGCTGTGAGAAAATCACTGCTCGTCGTAAAAAGTTTTTTAATGCATCTTTGCGCTAGCAACCCACAACATAATTCTTATAACCACCTACAAACACTGACAAAATCGCACTATATATCCCAGAGGTTTACAACCCTATAGTGCTGTATATCTGCCGTCATAATGGTTACACTGTGTGTGTGTGTGTGTGTGTGTGTTTGTATGACCCTGTGGACCAGATTTACAGTCCACGCATGTGGCATTTTTCACCTCACTAGAGAACGGTGGCTGTGAGTTAAGAGTTCACGCTTGCTGAACACCAAACTGCCCTGAGTTACACAAGTAAGGTAACAGCACCCATGGAGGTTATTAAACAACAATGTTGGCCTGTAGCCTGACTAGGCTCTAACTTTTTACGTTGGCAATTTAGAGCCACAGGAAACTATAGCTCTCCTGAGGTCCATCCTAAACTGGATGCCAACAGCCAGTGTTCAATTACAACAAAGATGACCAGTGCACAGGTATAGTTTTTTGCCACTGTTACTTTTAGAGACGAAATTGAATGTATTGCACAATTATTTCATGCTCATTAAGTAACATAATGACTAAACATGCCTAAAGATGCTAAAGAACATAATGAATAAAGATTTCTTTTATTCTCATGGCTCTTCACAGTGTGTGAAAAATTCTGTGAATATACTGTATGTTCCCAATTTGATGTTTGATGTTTCTTAAATTACATCTGGCATTGCAGTGAAAAGCAGTGGAACATAAAGCAAATTCCTGGCTGGTAGACTTTGTTCTGGAAGAAGGTAGAATAGGCAGCAACTTAATATGATTATGTCATTATGTACAATGCTTCAAGTATGTTTAATGTACATTTACATTTACAGCATTTATCAGACGCCCTTACCCAGAGCGACTTACAATCAGTAGTTACAGGAGCAACTTAGGGTTAAGTGTCTTGCTCAGGTAGTAAGTGGGATTTGAACCTGGGTCTTCTGGTTCATAGGCGAGTGCGTTACCCACTAGGCTACTACCACCCTACTACCACCATATACATATTTAATATAAATTGAAGAATGCTTTAAAACAATACGTTGTAATTATTTGACTATAATATCAACTGAGGAGCAATTTAGTACAAAGTGATGTAGTTTAAGTTTAGTATATGCATAATTAGACATGAATTCTCACATGGGGTTGGCTGCAGATGGCTGTTTTAAGTATCCATGAATAATTAATTATCCATTTAAGTAATTACATGACCAATTAAATGGATTAGTTTGTTTATTCATTTGGCAGAATCTTTAGCACAAAGGCTATAATAAGTTGGATGGATTCCTCCTAAGCATAGAGTAAGATTTCAATATACAGATTCGTGCATGAACAAATAACACAGAACTCTACTCAATTGTTTTAATTCTCCAATTATCTGTTAATGAATTCTTCTGTTAATGCAGCAATTTTGTAGTCCCATAGGTTCACGTTTTTGTCTTTTTTCACCTCGCTTTTCTTTTCCCAATTCCTGCTTCCTTCCCTCTCACCAGGGAGTATCAGGCAAATAGCCAAAAGGATCGCAGCCAGGGTGATAATTAGAGAGCAGCGCTGCAATGCACATTTCATTTCTCCTTATCTACAGCGTTTCACTGACATGCTGCCCAGTTGGCAACGCAAAACTCCCTTGTTGCAGAAATGACTAAAAAGGACATATGTCATCATGTGGCTGGTACACATGACCAATAAATTATATCACAAAATGATATTTATATTTATCACCTCAGTTGTACCTTGGAGGTTTGGGTACAGGCATTACTAGTAACTGTGATTGTTAATATTAATTCTATGTGCATTTCTTGTGCACATTCACATGTAACCAATGCCACACCTGCACACTCCAGTCTGAGATCACATTTTATGTGATCACAGTTCATGAATGAAAGGCTGTATGACTGGAAGCATGACAGTGGGCAAAAGCATGGGACATCTGCTTAATGAGAGGCAAGTGAGACAGCAACACCATCTTAGCCAAATATTACATCCTACACACACACTCATACACAATAATTAATCAATGGCTCAAACGTATGTACTAAAAAGGCGCTTTCAGATGATTGAGTTGTAATGAACTGTATTAATTTGAAACAATAAATTGTTCCTGAAGCATTACGATTGTTAAGGTCCATGGAAGAAGCAAACACATTTTCAGTTATTATAGCAATCATTTAGATTTAACAAAATGTCTTGGTAAAGGGGTCTCAAAAGTGCAGTCAAAAGTCCAGTGTATGGTAAGGTTAACTCTGTGTATGGACAAGGCTGGATGGTTTATATGTGTGTGTGCATGTGTAAGGGTCAGGGTGTACATGTATGGATGTTTGTGAGCATATGTCCATGAGTTACCTTTTCATGTGTGTACTCCTCTCTGGCGTGTGGGTCTGTCTCTGAGTCCTGCTCTAAATACGGCACATTCATATTCAGCAGCCAGGCAGCCGTGCGATCCAACGCACTGGGGTTGACTGGGGAAGGGGCCTAGTGGAACAACACACAACACACACACACACACACACATACACACACAAGCATGAGCAGAGTGGAGCTTAAAACACACACAGGCTCACATACAGCCAAGCAGTCTAAAGCTACAAGCACACACCTATACTACAGTGGATCCGGAAAGTATTCACAGCGCATCACTTTTTCCACATTTTGGTATGTTACAGCCTTATTTTCCTCAGAAGTCTACACACAACACCCTATAATGACAATGTGAAAAAGGTTTACTCTAAAGGTTTTGGCAATCTGACAAGGCACAAACATTTCTGCTGCCTTGAGGGTCCCAATAAGACCAGTAGCCTCAATAGTATGTAGGTTGAAGAAGTTCGAAACCACCAGGACCCTTCCTAGAGCTAGCTGGCCACCTAAACTGAGCGATGGGTCACTCTGTCAGAACTCCAAAGGTTCTCTGTGGACAGAGGAGAACCTTCTAGAAGGACATCAATCTTTGCAGGAATCCACCAATCAGGTCTGTATGGTAAGTGTCCAGATGGACACTACTCCTTAGTAAAAGGCACATGGAAGCCCACCTGGAGTTTGCCAAAAGGCACCTGAAGGTCTCTCATATCATAAGAAGCAAAATTCTCCCGTCTATTTGGTGATTGCCAGGCATCACGTTTGGAGGAAACCAGCCACCACTCATCACCAGGCCAATACCATCTCTACAGTGAAGCATGGAGGTGGCAGTATCATGCTGTGAGGATGTTTCATACTGAATGAAAACCTGCTTCAGACTGGGGCAAAGGTTCATTTTTCCGTTTTCCCATGGTTTCATTGTTGTGGGAAGAATTCTCAGAGGAAAAAAATATTTTAATCTATTTTGAAATAAGGCTGTAACATGACTGTAACTGTGTTTCCTTTCCAGATTCACTGTAGGCCTGGGTGATGAGGAAGCAACACGCACACAGGGCAGAAGCTGAACTAGAAGCAGCAGGGTGTGTTGTTTGGCAGCACACATAGCATGAAAGAGGGTAAGCAGGGTAGCTGTGGGTACAGACTGTGGGACAAAGATTGCTTCAGTGTTCCAGCACTGAACATTCGTTGAGACTGACCATCCCCATTGCATGAAGGGCTCATTCACATAAAATTAAAATTGATTTTTTGTTTGTGTGTTGTGTAGTTTCTATGACTGCAAACATGCCCTGAGCTGCCCATCCATGAACAATTGATCAGTGTCCACAAGGTCTGAAGGAGATGATTAGAGTTGAAATGTCCTTCCGTGCCCTGTGCCACAACCTCACTGAGGTTAATGATCGCTGTTAAACTCTGCTGGTTGCCAACGGCATGGCCAACTCTCATGACCTGCTGTATGCTTTGAATGTGTTACTCAGAATTCCTGACACACTCTGTCAATGTCACTGGGAGAGCTGGGGTCAAAGGTTAATTTAAATCTCTGCTTAATGAAAACTTCCTCTCTTACTTTGAAAAAGTAAGAGAGGAAGAGAGACAATTAACCATGAACCCGAAACAGTGTGGGCTGCATCTGCGTGTTTTTTTATCATCGGAATTATTGTCTTACCACAGCCTATAAAACTTCAGAATTAACCACATTCAGAGCTGAGACAAGTAATCACGGTTATTAGAGTCCAATCACCGTAATTCAACAAGAAGAACATGCCATATAGGGCCAACAGTCCCTTTATAGACTGGCAGAATAATGATTTATCATTGTAATACAGCAGATCTCTCTTCTCAATCCAAATCAGATTGATAATCAGACTGCTGCAATTTAAGAGGTGCATACTTTGGTCAGTTTCATAAGCCTAAACTAAAGTTGGACCAGTGGTCCCAAATGGTTTGACCAGGACACTAATATAAACAACCCAACTAAGATGAAGTTGAATGGGTCTAATGGCCTTATGTTGAGAATAATTTCTAGTTAAATATAATTAGACTAAAATCACAAATTCACCAATTTGTCAAATAAATCAGTTTGGCATATAAATGTACACACTGTCCTCAGGGTCTGGTTATCCAGTGCATCTGTCAGTATCAGAAAACTGTCCAGGACAACTAATTTCATATTTCTGAATTACTTGGAACAAATATGTAGTGTTGGGGTAGATACTTAAGTGCTTTCATATACCTGGTGGCATAACACATGTCATGTCAAAATATAAAAGGAAAAAATATTTGATGATCAGATTATTTACACTACACTCTTATTGTAGGTTAAATTATTGCCCTGTTGTAGTGTATGGGAAAGGAAGGAAGGGGGGTGTCACGCCATTGTGGCTTCATAGGAAAGATACGTATAGTTATTATTATTTCTACTACTACTTAATAGGCTTTGCTAGGCAGCTAAATTCATGTGTTCTTTTCATATTAAGACACATCAATACAAACTAGTTTTAAGAAACGCTTTTTTCTCCCATCCTTTGTCTGTGGCATCCTTAGCAATTGCCTATGCCACGGTCCGGCAATGGCCATCGCCTGCTATGCCGCTTATTGAGGTTAAAAAAAATTTAAAAGGTGGAACGAGCATGTGCCCTCTCACTCACGGTATTTTACTCAATAGACCAATGCATTCATTGATAAAATTGCAAAGGGATGTTCATTTTAGAAGGGGGATAATTTTGACATCCTTCCTCATAACCCTCAACTCGAGTACTGACTATAGACCATAAACATGGGCCTGTTCTCAGATTTCATAAAAATAAAATAAACCCTACTTTTAGAAAACATTAGAAACACTTAAAACTAAATATAACTGACTGCTTTTGAAGTTTAATGTAGTGTAATATAAACTATTATTGTATTTTAATGGATGTGAAAATTTCAACAAAATTCACACCCCTTTCCTTTTTCACAGCAGCACATATTCACAGTATCCTATCCATCAACCTTTACAAGGATATAATGTATTAAAGACAATATATTTCTACAGACTCAGAAGTATAATAAACTATAGATGTGTTTCAAATGTTTTCTTGTAATCAATGATTGAAAAAAGCAGCTTAGCATTTTTAAATATACACTGCCAACCAAAAGTATTTAAATATACACTACCAGCCAAAAGTTTTTAAATATACACTACCAGCCCAAAAAATTGAAATATACACTGCCAACCAAACGTTTTTAAATATACACTACCAGCCAAAACTTTTTTTAAATATACACTGCCAACCAAAAGTTTTTAAATATACACTACCAGCCAAAAGTTTTTAAATATACACTACCAGCCAAACGTTTTTAAATATACACTACCAGCCAAAAGTTTTTAAATATACACTACCAGCCAAACGTTTTTAAATATACACTACCAGCCAAACGTTTTTAAATATACACTACCAGCCAAATGTTTTTAAATATACAATACCAGCCAAACGTTTAACGTTAAGTTAGACAACAGAGATGGTTTTCCAAAATGGTCCCCATAACTGCCACAGAGTATGTGTGTACACAAAAGACAAGGCAGGAGAAGCTTTTAGATATTTTTCCTGAGGTTGTTCAGATCTGCCTTTCTTGTATTAGAGGTGTACATGCCATTCTAAGTACAGTATGCAGACTTACACTAAGTAACAATACTTCCAAAATATTGCTTTCTCTTAGCTTAACAATAAAGTGCTTTACTGTTTCCATAGTAATGAAGTCTGCAGACATACAATATAAATTCAGAAAAGTTGTCATGTGCCTTACATTTGAATAAAATGAAACTAAAAGACTTTCAGATCATTTTATTCACAACAGAACATAGATAACAAATGTTCAAACTGTGATATTGTACACCTTTATTCACTAAATGAGCTCATGTAAAATTAAAACCAAGCTCATACTTAACTTTATACTTTAATACTTATTATTAATAATACCATTATTCCTCAATGTCAAACTGTAAAAAATCACAAATCTTATCATCAAAAGATTCTGGAGAACTGGAGAGATCTTTATTAGACACCTATGGTCTTCGGGCCCTCGGAAGACACTGCATCAATCGTCAGCATGATTAAGTCAATGACATTACTAAATGGGGCCACTAGTTTTACATTGTGTTCTGTGTATTAAACGCCCTTTTTCCTATAGTCGTGTGAATGCATCCATTCTTGCACCACATTTCCATGACACTTCCAGATACCACTGACACCATCCGCCATACTATCTGCAGATACCATCTAAAGGTACTATGTTGTAAGTCGCTCTGCCAAATGCCTTAACACTAGATTTACTAAGGCTGCGCAAATTTGCATAAATTCCCTGGACCACACACCTCCTGGTATCCTGCTGAGCTCCATTTTCTCTTCCTTTTGTTCTGAAAACACACCTATTTACCTGTGAGGCCTGGCACATTTGCATTTGTTATCTTAAAACCAAGGCAGGCCGAAGTAAAGGAGAGTAAGTAAACTGCCACTTCTAAGCACTGAAGTAGAAAATACCTCTCGCTGTTCAGTGTCTTTTTGCAAGTTGAGGAAGTTCACGCCGGACTTTATTCGCCGTGCCCAATAGCGTTGTTTTGTGCTGCAGCAGTCTGTGCGACAGTGAAGTAAAAAAACTGTCCGTCGTGACATTTCTCCACATCCAAAAATGGCTCCATCAGATTCATGACCACGTTATCTGCCAGTCTCTCTGCCTTATGACGACTGGGATCCTGTCCCAAGTAAGGAGATGCATTGCAGACATACTTGGTCTCCAAATCCGTGGCAATCCAGAACTTGATCCCAAACTTGTCTGGCTTGGTTGCGATATACTGTGTGAATGGACGACGAACCTTGGTAGGGAACAGCTATTCATCTATGGTCATGTTTTCTCCTGGAGTGAAACTCTCTGCACAGCAAATTTGTCTGTTTTTACCCGTTCTGCCCATGTGTCCTTGTCATCAAATCGAAGGTGTTGCATAATCTCGGGACATTGTCTCTTTGATTACTGGCACCATAAAGTTTTCTGACCAGCAATCCACAATGGCACCAACGGGACTCATGATTGCTCTTACAAACAGAATTGAAACGAATGCCATCAGTTCATGAATTGCCTAATTCCAGTCCGGCTCTGTTCTGAGATTCATATGAACCTCACTCAAATGGGTTTATTTAAATATCATATGTACAATGACAATGCCAAAGCTTGCGCAGTGAAGCACGAGTGGTTTGCTACGGCACTCCAATGGTCTCCTCTACCCACACAGTGCCGTCCTTTGCTATCTGGTTCAGACAGGGCTTCCCAGGACCAAGGTGCATCTTCCATGGAGGCATGTTGGGTTCTTGTTCCGTCTCCTTTTCAGATTCTTCTGAGGAAGTATCAGTGGCCTGCTGGACAAATGAAATCTCTCCTCCATCAGAGTCTGCTTCGTCCATTTCCTGAAGCAAGACCAAAGCCTGTTGCGTGGAGAGGTTCTTCCTATGTGGCCGTGATACGGAGGCCATCCTGATGTGCATTCTTAGAAAAGTGCAATCAGAGGGCAAATGCAAATGTGCCATCACAGGTAATGGGTGGTTTGCACAACAAAAGATTGAGGAGAATCAAGCTGAAGACCTGTGAAAATCTCAGCAGGGGTGAATAACACCTTGGGCCTTACACCAGAAAATAAAAAAGTTAGTAATTCTAGTGTTAAATGTAAATCTAAAGCCTTCTAACAAAACCTCTAAAGTGCATCACTAAATGAAAAACAAACTCTTCAGCAGCTGGAAATTTATTTCAAAAATAGGACCAAATTCCAAACTCATAACCTCAATGCCCAAACATCTTAAAACTGTTTTGGAAATTCTACACCATGATAAACCTGCCCCTGTCCCAATTATTTTTAGACCTGTAGCAGATATAACATTTCAAATGCTAGTTTTGTGCATAATATTGTAAAATGTCTCAGTTGGTGTGTTATCTGTTGTGAATAAAATATTGTCTCATGTGATTTGAAAGTTTTTTTAGTGTTAATTTTTTTCAAACTTGTCCAGAATTCATGCTGGCAATGGCAGTGGTACATCAGAGGAATGAGAGTAACTTCATGATGGCAGTTTCCTCAGCAAGTGTTTTCATTGTACTGCATCCCAACATGCATCTTCACTATAAGAGCCAAAATGGACTCCAGTAAACCAGAAACAAGGTAACAAAAAGAAAGAGAGCATACGTCCATCCACACACATATACTGTCCACTGCCTTTCTGGTGTCATTTTGGCTGTGAGGAAGTGTGTGTGTGTGTGTATACCTGTTTGTGCTGAGCGCGCTGTTTGGTCTCTGGACTGTCCCCTTTGGAGGAGGAGCTCTGTTGCCGTAATCGTGCCCCACTGCTCGGCCAATCAGGTGAGGATGACATCACGCTGCTGCTGGAAGGGCGTGGGTAAGGGGCAGAGTTGAGCATGCTGGGAGGGGTGCGGCCTCGCGCAGTGCTCTGCGGTGGTGGTTGGTCAATGCGACGCTGGGGTCCGGCACTGTTCTGCCGAGGGACACCCGTTTGATGTTGGGACTCTGTAAGGGACATCTGCCTCCGAGTGAACTCTCCTGAACGCCGCGCCCCAAACTCCTCCCCACTGCTGGCCCCACCCCCATGGTTCAAAAAAGGGTGTTTTAGCTCTGGCCTGTCGTCATTGTTGCTATGGGAACTGACAGAGCTGTGAGACTCCGACCCAGAGTCCCCCACTGCTCCACGGGGCGACACAGGAAGTCCGGCCGCCATCTGGTAGACGGGGTTCTGGAAGGACAGGGGGGCCAGGAGCTGAGCTGGCCGCCCCGGAGCTCCCGGGACCCCCTCTCCCGCTCCGGGCGTGGTGGGGGTCTGGCCTGCCCTCCGCAAGGTGGGACCCCCAACCAAGTTGCCCTGGGGCATCCGTACCAACCAGGGCACGGAAGGGCCCTCACCGAGCGTGTCCGAGGGAGCAGGGGGGGTGTCCAGACTCCGGGCCGTCTCTTGGAGGTCAACCATGGACAGGCTCTTGCTACCATTGCTCATGCCCAGCTCGGGCTCATTGGCTTCAGAGTAACTCGAGCTGCGCGCTGGGGAGGGCTGGATGCCCGAGCTCCGTGTGACAAAAAACAGATCTTTATTTTCCGGGGTGGGGGAGGGGAGACGAGTGAAGTCCACCAAGCTGAGAGGGAGAGATGTACACATGCAGAGTTGAAACATGGTGATGACATAAAAAGCAGAGACACAAAAAGAACTGAAACCTTTGGGCTTGTGGTATAGCAGAACCTGGATGCTAAAACAGTTGCTAAGTTGTTAATGAAGGTCAGTAAACGGTGATTTTTCAAGCTCACATTACAGAGGATTACTACACTCACACGCCTGTAGATGAGCTAAAACATCTGAGACGTCGGGCAGACGAAGCAGCAGGCGCCCGGCATGGCGAGAGCTCAGATCCCACTGCAGTCATAACCTCAAGACTATTATAGCCTCGTCATCCCTCTCTCCTCCAGACTCCGTCTAATCATCTGCCCTCTTCCACATTTCAAGCTCACCTTATCCTTCTTTCCCTGGCCTCTGCCCCCCTCATCATCTGCCAGACAGACACCATTGTCTATCTATAATAACCCAGACAGTGCTAATATATTTCGTCTTAATCTCTAAAGGGACATTAGCACCCCCACTTCCCCACCCCATCACCACCACACTGCGGTCTCTCTCCTTCACACTTGTCGTATTTGTGAGAGTTGCAATAAAGAAGGGCTCATTCACCATGCTCCGCCCCCATTAATCTATGATTAACGTTATACAAAACTGATAAGGAAGTAGGTCTATGGGTTTACGTTTGGAGCTGACTGATAAGGGCAGAACAGTTAGCCAGGGATTATAACCAGTGTGATAAGAACCAAAGTACAGTTCTGAGATGAACCCAGAGCTGTGCGATATGGCATAAAATTCATATTGCGATATCAATTTAACCATAAATGATAAACAGTATATATTGCATGGTACGGATTGGGGGCTGACACATGCACTGCACTTAGTAAACCCAAAGGTGTGCAGATTACTGACATATTAAAGGCTTGTTTTATTTTATTTACTGGTTTTGGGGTATTTTTTGGGACATTTAAACTGTAAATTTAAGGATTACTAGTCATTTGAAATTATATTTAAGGCCTTTTTTTTTTCACACCCTTCCCTGCAAAAACGAATGCCTCATGCTGCAAGTAGGCGAAATTTTGTGCAGGTGATGCGGGGAGCGGAGGTTTCTGCGGTAGGCCGGCATGATCAAAATCGCTCCCAAATTTATATTGCATACCGTCTATACCACGCAGCCCTAGATGACCCCAATGAATACTTGGACAGTGGTTCTGTGATTGAATATTGTTGTTTAATGCTAAACACTGTCAATAATATTTTAACCTAAGAAGGTTCAACTTTCAAATCAGGATGAACTAAAATGAGAGCATAAATTATTCCCTGTTTGGTGAGATTTTGTTGTGCTCATCATGTTGAAGAAAGTGTGTCGACATTGCACATGAAATAGAATAGAAATAGAATGTGCTCTCTCATTTTTTCCAGAGCTGTACAAGAAACTGGAATGCTGATACATGAAAAAAATTGCACTTCAGTGGATTCATTGTGCAGTCAGTTGATGGCTATGCTTCTCTCTGATTGGCTGTTATGAAATGGTATCTTACCCTGATAGCTCATTGTCGATGACCATTTTCTGCAGGCCAGTGGAGATGCTGCAGCCTGGGGCCGGAGGGGAGGGCATGCGCTCTGGTGGAGCCATCATCTGGACATTTGTGGGGTTGCTCAATGCCGCGTGCACATCCCTAAGGATTCTGGGTAGGGGCCCAAGCTTTGAGGCTGAACTCTGAGAACAGAAGGTTGAAGGAAATGCATGAAACCCCATGTTTCATTCTGTTACAGTGTACAAGAACGGCAAAGACCTTCATGACATCATGTCCCATCCTGGTTCATGAATGTAGCTTGTGACTGGACTGATTTAACATAATGTTCTGCTCCCATCCATCTAATTCTGTTCATCAGTTGCTCTGCCTGCACCGACACTGACTCATTCCTTCCCTACGTGGTGTAAATAATTCAGACAACTCTTTATTTTTAGTGGACCCGTGTAGCCAAGCATCAGTCAAACGCACTGCGGTTCTGTCACCCATTCGGCTGTGCTAATGACCTCAGTGCTGCCCAGGTTTACGTTCCATAATGGTCCATAATGCTGCACAGTCAATGTGATCTATATATTGACATGGTGCAGAGAGCTGTATAGAGTCCATACCTTCTGCAAGAGGCTTGCTTATTGACACAATCTAATTAAAATAATGCAAATGAGTGTGTTTAAAGCTGTCCTACACGGAAAACCAATTAAAGTAAGGCATGCCTCTTGTAGCAGAGGGGAGGCAAAGTTTGCACAGTGAAAGACAGACAGTGTTTACTTATATATTTATACCCTCCCGCCCACCAGCACCACTGCAGTGCACTGCTCTGATAGTCATTGTGCACTGTAAATTATGGAGCAGCTGGGCCCTGACTGATTTAATGTTTGGCTGATTTTAATATTTAATAATTCAGGTGAGTGTGAGGGACCCAGATGTTAGAGCGGGACCGCTCCACGCAACTCATTACAAGTCAATGAAACCCAAACCCACATACAAGGGTCGATTTCACTTCATTCCCAATAATGCCTGTGTATTACGTTCTCATTGGTTATTAACAATAGGATCTCAGAGAGAGATTCACAGACAAACACAGATACACACAAAAACACACATGCACACCCTGGGCAGGCAGCCTCACACTGTGCTACCAGTCTATGGGTTATATATGAGTCTAAATATAATCTCTCCTCTCCCTGCTTGTGTAATCAGTAATAGCTGTGGGAGTCAATGGATTTCCTGTGTATAAGAGCAACTTGTGTATTATGTAAACACCTATTGCATTATTCACTACTGCTATGGTGAGAAAAGTGAATATTTCCAGCTCTTGTGATGAATAATTCCTTGATTGCTGACTGAACTTCGGGTGTGCATCAGCCGCCAGTATCCTTGTGCAGAATTGCTGGTAACCATATAAATTACTTTATTATTTAAAAAATTGTGGAAAATGGACTTTTTTATTACATAAAATGAATTGCCACTGTATGGAATGCAACCTCATGCATAAACATAAATTTGAGTTTCTTAAGCAGAGATAAAAATGTACATACATTTGTCAAATCCATTACGTTATCTGTGTCTAAACATTCCAAAACATAATATAGTGAGCACATTTGGCTTTTGTTAAACGAAAAAATAACAATTACACTATAATTAACCCCAGTCTTACAGTGTGATTTGCTGAGAGAAACAAATCATTCCTCTTTGTTTAGTTTTGCTTTACTGTTCAGAACTTATGCTTAATTGTCACATCCCATCCATCCATCCATGAATATCTTAGGAATCTTTGGGTGCAAAAGCAACCACAAAACACCATGCAAGCACAGTGAGGGAACTGAAACTGAAGAATGACTACTGTTTCTAAATGCACGTTTTTTTTTATACCAGTGAATATATTTTGCTACAGGTTCACTAGGTATGTATGGCATGAGTGCTCAGTACTCCCCACATCCATTCACGTCACCAAAATACTCCCTGTTGGGTCTAACCTGGTCCATCTGAGAGACCACTTCAGCCAGCAGAGAGTGCAGCGTGGACAGCTCCCGGCCCAAGTCAATGTAACCCTCAAAGCCGGCTGTGTTGGAGAGGGTCTCAGGGTTGGAGATCTCCAACAGGAAGCGCTGCATGTTAGTCCACTCATGCTCCAGAAACTGGTTCATGAAAGACATATACTCCTCCTTGTTGCCAAATCTGAGAAAGATAGAACAATTATTTGAGAACAATGTCATATCTGCTTGACAGAATAAACCAGTAATTACAACATTTACCCTTCATCTGAACACGCACACACACACTCACTTTGTGAAGTTGGCGAGATTCTGCGTGACCTTGGCGATGAGTGTTAGTGTACGCGCCGTGCGGTCGTCGGGGTACTCCTGCGTCAGGTTGAAGAGAGACGGCGACATGATGGCAGGACACAAGAAGCGCAGAAAGAGTGACGCACTGATCAGACGCTCGCTGATGTCCGGGCGACCACGGTTCCCACACTCCTGTCGCCACGACGCAAACACTTCCTTGAGTTCCCGTGGAAAGACACTGAGTGGAGAACATTAAATGCCAATGATTATAAGAATTGATGATTTTGATTATTTTTGCCACCGCTAATTGAGCTTTCTTGATATTTCAAATAAAGTTCACAGACAAATGTGTTTCTGTTTCTATAGTGACCAATATACCTGCAAGTCCTAACAGTGCTGTGTGTCCAAAAGCTGAGGTGAGTGCCAGTGTTGCCATAGTTACCAGTAGGAGTTGATGATCTTGCAGAAGGCCAGCTCACAGCACATCTTTAGATTGCTCTGGTGCTCCGCCAGATCACTGGAGGAACATTTGGAGGGGTCCACCTCACAGTTTTCATCTGACTCGTACAGAGCTTTAATAAACTCACCTGGAGAATGCAAAAAAAAAAAGAGTGAGTGTAAGGGGAGATGAAAAAAAACAAAACTCATCCAGCATCTCAAGTTCACTAGCAGTGAAAAATGGAAATACAGGCTGCAGTTACCCTGCATGGCCAGCAGGAAGAGACCTACATACCCCAACTAACATGGGTTACTAGAGACCACTGAGAGATTAACATCTTACTGCTACAGGGCCATCGCTCTCACCCCAGAACAAAAACAGTTCTGATGTGACTTTGTCTATTAAAGTAATTCTTAATAATATATTGATATAAATTATTCATCTTTGAATGAATAATCATGCCATCATAACTGAGAAATTTTAGTCCAAAGTAATGTAGAATGAAGATATTTTGTCCATATTGTATTACCAACTTGTTATATCTACAATCCAAACCAATTTTTTTAAATAACAAAAATTCTAATTATTAATATCAGTGTATCACTCTAGCATGGTTCTTGCATAGTACTGACAGGTCACATATTTATACATGGATGGCAAACATTTCATTTTAGATCATCGGAGGCATAGTCCTAAAGCCCCTTGGAAATTGCAGAGATGTCTTTGACATTTTAATATGCATTTTATATGAATTGCAATGGCAAACCACTTAAAAAAACCTGTGTAGCATTATGAACTGTGTTTGAATACTAGATAAACCTACAGAAGCTGTCTACATGACTGCTGGCTATAGCAATGATGATCATAAATGTGGCAATGCATTTTTGCAATTGATAACTCAAATAATTTATTCAACACACAAACCAAATGACAAACTACTCTCACATCTGGCCATGATACACACACTCACACACAAAGTGTCACTCGTGGAGAGCCAGTCAATCTACAGGAGTGACACACTAAATAATGCACAGTTGCTTCAAATGACATTAATCTAAGAAAAACAGCAATGAATTATTCACACCTCCAGAATATATTCTTAACATCATCATGCAGAGAAAGATCAGCTCCTTCTCTCTCTCTTTCTCTCTCTGTCACTCTCACTCACACACACACAAATGTTACACAGCAAAACTGCTAGATAATATGAGAATTTGAAGAAAATGAAATTCATAGAGGCTATTTCCATCCGCAGATAAAAGTGCTGTTATGTGCATTTTTAAATCGGTCTCGGCACTTTAAATGCAGCAACATAAACCAAGCCCTATCAACACTGTTCAAAACCCAGACAGGCAGTCGGTTGCAAGACACCGAGTGGGTACTGCACGATGGAATAAGATCATTAAAGATCACAAAAATGTAGTGTATCATTGGCCAAATTTCCCAATTACACCATAACCATCATCTGAATACATTATTACATACAGGCCTACAACACATGCTGTGAATACTGGAACCAAATACAAATGCAAATATTTTTGAGGCACTATGTAAGCCGTAATGTGCTGGGAGTGTTGACAAGTGTCAGACTTGGAAATGTTTACTTGGATTAAAGGGCTGGTAATCGGCATGTTTGGTTAGGTGCTGGACGTGATCTCGAGATCGCCTGTGTGATGTCTGCTGTCTGTGAACAAGGTATTTTAGTGTCATGACAACGACCTCCACTGCGCATTTGCTTCCTGTTTATGTTCCATGGGCACATGGACACGTTATCTTGTACTGGTCACATTTTAACAAGCTCTGGTTACAAAATGTGCAAATGATTGTAACTAGTGGAGATAAAAAATAAAAAGGAGAAAGTCACTTGTCATGGATGGGCCCAAAGCAGCTTTAGGGCATCATCCTCAGTGATTCTTTGACAGTAATCATTATCATTTATCATTAAAGTCCCTGAAATTATTATTTTCTGCTAGTCTTGCCCGTGTGCAGAGTTTTACTGCTGTGTTAACATGTCAATATGCACCAGATATATACTAACCCTGGCCTATGCCCGTTTTTAATAAATCAAACGGCACCAGAAGACCAGTCCATCGATTCTGGATTCAACATCTATCCACACGCTCAACAAGTGCCTTACCCAGTGCATCTTGCAGGTACTTCTGTCCCACCAGCTTGAGGTACTCTTCTATGGCTTTGGTGCCCAGTGTGTTCTCCCTGAAGATGAGGTGTTCGTTCTCCCCACAGCGGTCCACCTCAGACATCATGAGATCGGTCAGGAAGTCCTGAGGCAAAGGGGGACAGAAAAACAGTGAGACCTCCAGACCACCTGACTGCTATTGTTCCAATAATGATGTCAAATACTTCTGTACAATAGAAACGCAACATGATAATTGACTGTTTTGCACTAAACACGCTGTGAGACCACACAGACATTAACGCACAAACAAATGAACACACATTGAATTCAAATAACATGGCTACAGTCAACAAAAGACTTTCCCAGTAGTGCAGGGAGCATACACTGTGCACATACAAATGCAAACACACATCCAGACATTTTGCATATAAGGACTATTAAATATCTGTTAATGGAACCAGACAGGGCAGAAACAGAGGGACAAAGTGACAGGAGTTTAGTGTTCAGCATGTTACCTTTTATATAAAATGGATATATTAATGAACCTAAACCAGCAAATTATGTCAATTACTCCCAATAACAGATAGTACCTTCAGACCGTACAAATAATTCCCCTCTGGTTCCCTAAATACATAAAATTTGTGATCCCTGTGCACCATTCAATATAAACACCCTGACATTATGGAATTACACAAGCAAATGCAGCCTAAAAAGCTCCTCAGAAAATGTTACACTCAGTCTGAGAGACATTAACAAGCTCCTGGAACTGCTCATTTTGTATGTCATGACATATACTGTACCATTGCACTAGGCTTGCACATCATATTATTTTTAACCTACTCCGGTGTGTCTTTGGTACCTCCACAGACCCTGCACAGGTTCTCTTCCAGCATCCCCTTGACTGCCTTTTCCACTCCCGGAAGCCAAAGGAACTAAGAGTTAATTCTGATATACTGTATTCTGCACAATTTTATCCATTTTCCGAGTTGATATGGATACAGAAATATTTGGCCGACAACAGACAGGTAAACTATATTCAATATGAAAGTATCTGAAACATTAATTGCCCATGGATGCCAATGGAATCAATTCAATTATACAGAATGTGACACTGTGTTCAATATATTGATATCGCTATCAATTAATCATAATTTTAAAAAAATTGCGACTGCTGTACTGTGATATTTATTGTATAGTGTAGCATCTGGCAACACCGAACACTACTGACATTACACATATAAGAGGAACTATTTAGACAGTTTGCCACACCACATATGGGTGTGGCCCTGACCCTCTTCATAATGGCTTTTTAACAGCATTTATTACAGACACAATGAAATGTAGTCATATTCAGGCATTTCAGTAGAGAGTGAAGCTACTTCATGGTTTGGGAGGAGGAGGATTACCCTGGAGAGTACACTCACCTCTGACCTTTGACTACAAGCAAGTAAACAGCCTGAAGCTGCAAACATAAGCTACTGTATATTCTTAAAAAAGCAAAGTATAAGCATAGACGTGGACGTCAAGTCGACTTGGCATCATTTAGCTTTTATCCATGCTCCTTTTGCCTCATTTTTAAAAGATTTTGGACGGCCTTTCAACACGCCTCATGAAGTTCATGGGGGCTGCCAATTTATGCACATTTCTGGAATCTCTCCGCACTTGACCTCCTAGGAACTCCTAGGGCTGTCTACAAAGGCTGGCTTGTTTCAGGGTACTTACAAAGAACATTGAATAGGAATAAAATAATGTCAGAACATTTTTCAGATGTGTAGGCTGAGATGCAGCTTTGCACTGCAGCTTTTAACTCCAGGGGCATTGGTCTCCTTGGGTGCAGGAGAAATTCTGAAGTGAGTCTATCTCACGATACAATGTTTTCTCCTTACTCATTTGATCATGAACTGTATAGTTTTTCCTCAGATACAGTCAGAACAAGAAGAGCACAGTTTGAGCTGGGATGAGTCCAATGGACTGGATGTCTGAATAACTATCACATGATTAGTTAATACATTTGACCATATCCCTATCTACACTAGTGCTACACAACCAGTTAACTCTAAGTACATTACTTAAAATAATTTATGAAATCTGCTGCTGTTGCTCAATGTTACTCAATTTAACAATTCACTGAATGTTAGCGTATTAAGTCATGCTTATATATGTATTTGAACATCATATTATGATGTTAAAATCTGTCTATTGTGCCTTCTATTTAAGCAGTCTGGAATGCAGAAACACGTTCCAATTTGGGTGAGTGACCAAATATAACTGTGAAGTGATGAGCCACACTTTGTTCTGTTCCTACTTTTTGATGAGAGGATCAGAAATGCAATTACACCATCTATCATTATCGCCCTCCTTCAGAGCCTTCCTATGTGTCAGAATCCAGACCTGATCTGGGTACACATGCCAGTCTGCACGAAAGAGAACAACAAAAATACCCAGAGTCACTCCACTAATAGCTAACTGTAGCTTTATTTCTCCTTCTGCCCCTCTCCACCTCTGTCCTTATCTAGGCTGGGAGCAAGCATGGCGTCACTGCGGCGGCCAGGGTTAGCTACAATACCGCTGGTTAAAATAACTCCAGCAGTCAGGCCATTATCGGCCAGGAAGGACAGGCATTCAGCCTTTAGCCCATAGTGGTGCGAAAGTGATCCTAATGGACTCATCATTTTCAGCATCATCTGTAACAGAGTTTTGTATTCTCACCAATTTAAGAAGCACCATTCCTCAGCAACACCCTCAATCATCCACTGCACTCTTCATTCCGCCATTTAGCAGTGTAAGCGCTTGCTGCTGACAGTGGAACCTGAACTTTTTGTTCACCATCAGCCTTCTTTGCCATCGCTTCCATAAACTCAGCAACTCTACAGTAATGTGAGGCCTGTTTCTGTGAAGCTGGCACTTTGGTTTCCTTATATGGGCTGCTTATGCATACGCAAACGAGACTGAGACGAGAGTGATGGCGAAAGGTTCAGTTAGGTTAATGAAAGTGGCAAATAAAAAAAATTGTGTTTTTACAATCAGTATACATGCAAGGAAAAGAAGCAACCCTACAAAGCCTATTTAAACTAATGAGCAATGTAAAGCTTCCAATATATTATAGGTCTATATATACCTGTAGAAGATTAGCACACACTTGCATGTGGTCTTAAAGCTAGTTGGAAGTATTTTCAAACCCAACTGGGGTAAACACTGCTCATGTCCAGGCGTGGGGAGGATTGTTGCCATAAATGGAGTCTAACTACAAGCAGTCTCGCTTAGAAAGCTGCCTGTAGAACAGATCTGGGCATGTTAAGTCATGGAGACACACATACCAAGAGGTTTTCCTGCTCTATTGAATTAGAGGTGGAACGAGTGACGTGGCAAAACATGTGACGACTATAAATGATCTAATGAAACCCAGTAGGGAGAGTCAGACAGCATCCTGATCTGTGGAACTACAGGACAAAATCTTGGCCACCCCATGCAACTGGTAGCCAGGCACTCACTGGCTCACAAGATGTACAAATAAAGCATAACTCCTAAAACACTGAAGACCTTAATAAAGTATAATTTACTATTCACATTAAACCTTCTTAATAAATGTCAACCCATTTAATTTTGCATAAACTGTTACACATGCATGCACGCACACACACACAAACATCATCCCACCGTCCATGTAAAAAAAATAATAAGCAGAGGTAGAAAATAAGTGTCAGGCAGCAGACTGGCCTGAATAATACAATGGCATGGCGAGAAAAAATGGAAAAAGGTGACCAAAAACAAACACCAGCACACTGAGCAGATAATGAAGCGGGTTTGGGGGGATTAAAGGAAAGATAAAATCCTCTCGAAGAAATGGCCTCCCCTGAGGCTCTGGAGCCTGGCAGAAAAAAAAAAAAAAAAAAAACTCATAAAGGACTGGCCATCTGACTGAGAGAAAAAGGGAGCGAAAGAGAGAGAGAGAGATGCAAGAAGGCGAGACATATGGGAGGGTATTTTTGTGCTTTTATTTTCAAATCCTTAATACTGGTCATGCTGTCTCAAAGGATTGAACCAAATTACACTCGTCTACAGTGAATGAAAAATTAGGTTTATTGCAGTCATTAATATTCCATAAATAAGCCTGTCCGGGTGTTTGTGTGTGCATGGGAAACCTATTAGTCCAGAGGACTGCAAAAAAAAAAAAAGAATTACTTCATTCTTTGCTGTGACAAATGTAAAATAAAGCACTACTGTCCCAAAGGCAGGGAAAGGGAGAGAGTGTGTGTATATACTGTATCTCTCTCTCTCGCTCTTTGCTGAGCTGCACACAAAGGCAGTCAGCAGGGAAAAGAAATGAAAAATAAGAGATTACAGCAGCGAGGACCCTAATCAATAAACCCGACTTGCCTGCCTCATACCCCGAATCTACTGAGTGATGCCCAACTCACTCAGTTTTAAACCCAGTGTTCTATCTCTGTCTCGCGCTCCCACAATCTCTCAATCAACACTTTATCACACTAATTTATTGATGAACCTTGGGATGAATATTGATACACAATATAATACAATTTATTGATTGGAGGAATGTTTGTGTTACATAAACAACCAAACGTCAGTAATGCAAATGCTGTAAACACCTTGTAAAACACTAGTTTTCATGCAAAAAGAACCTAATTCCAATTTCCAGTTTGTTATTTTTTTTGCAAGACCATACATGGTCTGCAAGTATCAGTAAGAAATATATTATTTCATTTCAATATAATATTCATTTCATTCAATATCCTCGAAGGGTGGCATCCAGATGCAGGCATATCACAGACACACTGCAAGGGCTTTGTTCCCATGCCTTGGCAGCCATATGTCTCCATTTAAAAATGATGTAAAACTGCCAAATCAGCCTGGAAAATCCCTCACTGTTTGTCTCCGTTTTAATGTTCAAATTTTGCATCCATCAAATAAAGCGATACATGTATTGGATATCAATTGATGTTTGTTTGCTCTAATTTATGTTGTTATTTTTAGAATTTACATTTTTATTTGTGATATTTGTTGAACATTTTTGTATTATTGGAAAGTCCTGTTAATTTTGGACAAAAACCATAGTGCACAAAAATGTGTTATTTTAATATTGTGTATTTAATAAGTATATACATATGTTTGTGTAATTGTTATATTGTCTTTGAAGTACAGAACACAGTATTTAAGTGAATATTTATGCCTCATGTTTCCGTAAACGTGTAAGAGAATAATAAGAGAGTTTATCCATTAAATACTGGTGTCGGATCGGTACTCGGGATCAGCCGATATCTAAACTGCAGGCATTGGTATTGGTATCTGAACTGAGAAAGCCGAATTGGTCCGTCCCTAGTCCAGATCTTTTATCCTTTTAGTCATCAAGACCATTCTGAACAGAGCTGCCGGAAAATGTCCCATCAAAGTCTCACTCTGCACACACACACATAAATAATGCTGTATGTTCTGCAGGCCGGCTGAGAATAAAAGTGCAGCATCACTTGCAGCAACCATTCACCTCGTGGCGAGCAGCACATTACATTTTTGTGTCGCATTCATATCCTGCTTGAACAATATCACAAATGCGATGTGGATGGTGAGTCTCCCGGCACATTTACTGTGACAGGATGACGAGTGAACGCTGACAAAAGTGGGTCATAAGGATGCATCCTCGAGAATGAGGGAAATGTCGCAGTTGCCTCTGAATCTAAGGGAAGTGTTGACTGGCAGGCTGCTGTGACAACATGCCACCAACAATACTGATGTTCACTGATGGGTATAAACAGACACATGCATAAAAAAACGCACACACACTTTCATTAATAACATCCCTGCAGCAACACCGGGTTAAGATTCAGAGGTGTGGCTCATAGATAAATTTGTTACCCCTCTGCACCCCTACCACACTATACCACAGACACACAACGTGACCTATCAGGGAGAATGGTCTAAAGCTCAACAGTGACAAACCCGCTGTTGAGGGCCGAGGTCTAATGAAGTCCACCGCGTGGTTTAATGTGGTCTTGGCATCGGGTGTAATTAAATTAGACCTCCGCAGGGCCACGCTGTCTCTTGTGAACCAAGTGAGTGAGTGCTAACCGCTGGCATTAGATTACGGTGGGAGGGACGAGGACAGAGAGGCAATGTGACAACACACCCCCTGCTACCAATATAACACCCCCTCCCCCCATTCCCCCTACAGAGCGTAACAGGATTTGACCAGACAAAGCGCTGTGCCCCCGTGGGTTGACGGGCTGATCGATATCATGTCGCGAGACGCCACCAACCAGCAGGCCAGCGTCTCACTACAATAATACAGAAATAAACTCTGCATGAAAACCATGATCAGGTGGGATGAAGAACAGCCCCACAATTCCCTGTTTAAGGTACATATGCTTATTCGCGTTTGGAATAAGTAAACCCAAAAGAATACGCATACGAGCGGTAGATTTGATCGAATTAGTGATCAGGGTTTACTTTTACCTACTGCTGAGATGGTACTAGGTGAACTGGGTTGTGACGTTTACAGGCAAGAAACTCCCTTCTTGCTTGTCTGTCATGTATGCCTGTAAGACCCTAAAATATCTACAAAATAAAGTCTGGTCCAGAGTCTCGTGATCCTTTTGTCATGATCCGGTCCGGAGGGGGTTACTCAGTGTCATGTTAGTCCTGTGTAATGTTCCCTACTCGTTTTCACCTGTGTCTAATGGATAAACTGCCATGTTCTTTGTTGTGTTACGCGTTCACCTGTTGCCAGATGTCTCCTCGGTCCTGAACAAATTAAACCCTGGTTTCGTGACGTCGTGCGAGTGCGTCCTTCTTCCTTGTCATGTCTTCTCATCGTCTCCGTTCACCCGCCTCGTCATGCCACCATGGTTGTGACACCTTTTCCTTCCATAGACTTGTAATGTGTAAATGAGTGTGTAAGAGGGGCAACACTGTGCTCAGCGTTATGTCCTTGTAATGCCTCGGAATCTCCAATGTTATTGATTCAGGCTGAAATGAGACATGAAAAGAGATCATGATTCTTATAGGATTAATGGGGTTGCCCTTGGCTCAGGTTACACGCAGCGGGAATGTGTTTCTGGGTATGTGTAAGTGCAGAGTAGCATCCATGCTGCATCATTCTGCCTCCAGGGATAACACAAACATTTCTAGATTTGGGGGAATAGGCCGATGAATGTGTGTATATGCTTGTGTGTGTGTCTGTTGCCATGGTATTTCGGAGGCAGCGCTGAAGTGGATGTCATCTCTACAGCAACGCCTGACGTGTGTAAGAACTGTCAGGTCGAGACTTTCCACTGGAACAGCAATGACTTCCTCTCAGAGACGACTTCCCTCACAGGGCGGTGCAGCGTGAGAAGGGAAAGATGAAGTGGTGGCAGGGGGTGAAAGATGGAGGTGGGAAGGGGAGAGAGAGGGAGAGAGACTGTGCAATTTAATTATACCGGCAAGGTAATAAAGTAAAGGAGAACAGCGCTGTAGAATATTAATGTGCTCCTGCACCTGAGGTGAGTAGCAACCAAAGCTCTCTACAATTAACATGTCCCTCTCCTGAAGAGTGATTATAGCAGACTTCTCTCCCACACTCTCTCTCTCACACACACACACAACACACAATGTTGAGACCTGCAATGTCGTCTCATTATTGATGCCATTCACTTATTTGCATAATGGTGCAAGATGACAGGAATATTCTAAAATTTCAAAGGTTCATCACAAACCCATTTTCACCAATTCCATGCCAGCACAATGAAGGCTTATATTTTAATTATTTGGGGAACATAGGAATAACCTTTTATATAAAATAAAATAAATGTCAGAGCTTAGGTTTTCATGTTATGCCAAAGGTTTGAGTCATTTTTCATACATTTTTTTGTGTAAACATTATTTTTTTCCAGGACTAAGACTGATCCCACAGATTGCAGGATTCACACAAGTCAGCACTCACATTTACACTTTCAGTTGTTTTCAGTGTATGAAAGGCATATTTAAAGAGAATTAAATATTAAAGAGAATAAAATATTAAAAGCACTTGACTAGATGTGTGTGTGTGTATGTGTAAGACTAATAATCTAATTTCATATAGATTGTCAACAAAAACAGCTGAATACAGGCAGATATTTTTGCTGAATTCCAGTACCTTTTAAACAAGAAAAGAAAAGTATCTGCTAAAATAATGAGAACATTTCCACATCTTGCACATTCAGATGTAATAAAAGATCTTTTAATCAATTTTCTAACTTGTTACATTTTTATGGAAAGCCCAAAACGGACAACAACGAGAAGTAAATTCTGAAGAAGACCCAATTTGTGTACTGGACCAACCATGATAAAACCAGCCACAGCAATTTAAGGAACTGGAATTTTCTCCACAAGCTAAAACAACAACACTTCAGTCCCAGAGGAGGATCATATCGAGATTCTCTGAAATGTCACATTCCTGGAAGATGTTCCGTGGCGATGCAGCAGGAAACTTGTTTCTCTCTGTGCTGCTGAACGTGGCCCTCGGGCAGACCGTCCAAAAGCAGGAAAGGCAAAGAAACAAGAAATGTACACCCCGCCAGAACCTTGCTGCCCTCCTTTTCATTTCAGTTATGGAGCTTGTGGCTTCCTTGGCACCACGAGCCCCAGCTTTTCTGTTCTTATCTTTAAAAAAACTCTCTAGTTTACTCTGATATTTCAGTCTCCTCTCCTGCGGTAGTTCCAGAGATTGGCGGCAGGAACAATGTGCGCTGTTTTAGCAGTCAGTCCCCTCATTAGCAGCTGACAAGAGGTGAGCAGCGGTGGCCAGTCCCACGCTGATGTTTAGAGAAGCATACACTCTAATTGACCCAATCAATACCGCCCAGCCCCGCGCACGAAGTGAAGTAATTGTCACTTGTGATACACAGCACATGGTGCACACAGTGAAATTTGTCCTCTGCATTCAACCCATCACCCTGAGTGAGCAGTGGGCAGCAGGCGCCAGGGGAGCAGTGTGTGGGGACGGTGCTTTGCTCAGTGGCAACACAGTGGCACCACAGAGGCGGATCGGGATTCGAACCAGCAACCTACTGATTACATGGCCGCTTCCTTAACCGCTAGGCCACTTCTGCCCCTAGTGGGAACGGGATGTTCTAATGCAAAAAAGTTGCCTTTTTACAAGCCTCCTTGTGAAAAGTGACGTTAAGTCAGGGACGTTCTGCTGCTTGCCATTAAAAATTTGATTTGGCCGTCTCCCGTGGGGCTGCTTCAGGGCCACTGTAATTCACCAGGACTAATTAACAGTGGAAGGGCTGACGGTGTTTCTCTGGGGACGCGCTGAAGGTGGGGTGTGGGGTCTAAATGACAGGGTTGTCCTTTCCCCCTCTCTGCCCATAATAAAGGAGGCGTTGACGTGGGTCACATCACAGAATGCAAAGCGCTAATGGCCTGCTAATAATGTCGGCCTTCTCTGACAGTAAGTGCGGCGTCCGACAATGAGTCACATGGCTGTTGCTGCACTTAAGGTCGAGTTTGATAAGCCAGCGGAGGGTATGGGCTGGACAGCTGATAAGGAAGCTAAAGGCAAACTTTAGGATTGTTAACTATGAGGCCACACACACATGCATACAGAGCTGTGATTCAGCAGATCCGCTCTCAGAAAAACTTGTTTCATGGTTAACTGAACAGATTAGGCCCAGTTGGAAAATGACGGGATCTAGGTCTGTTTGAGAAGATGTCAGGGAATTAAAGGGGAAAAAAACTGCTTGAAAAGAAATTATGTCATGGTCTGTTCCCACTTGGCATATAATGGTGATAATCCTGTGCATTTTCTCCATCTGCAGAGTACAGAATGGACTTAACATCTACAGACACCTGAATAGCTCAGTATGCTACCAAAATACCAAATGATGGAAACAAAAACTAAGTACTGTTCATGAGCAAAGGTGATCAAAACAATCAAAGACCGTCTTCAAAGCTACAGTAAACAGGACTTACGAAATATACCGTATGTAATAGCAATACCAATTTCAAATACAAAAATGAGTATCTGTATTCAGTCTAAGTGACATTTTATGAGGCAAATGCATTCATACATCGCACTGATTCGTCATATCAAGCAGAAGCGCTGATGTCCATCTCGACGGCAGGCTGACACTGAACCAGTTCTGCTGGCTCATGGGGCAGTGCATCGCCGTAACTGATTTGCACGTAGAAAGGTCCCTCAACAATCTTAAAAAGTAAGTAATCATACATTTATCTGATTAAAAAATAAACACCATATTCACAAGCCACATTCCAGCCTGGTCGTTCTTCAAAACAGAGGACAGACAAGGTCTGTCTAAACACGTTCATGAGGAATCCCTTCTACGTACACCAGGTCCTCTACCCCACCATGTTTGGTCATGCTCTTTCATGTTTACATGTTTCCCAAGACGAATCTAACAACCACAGAACGCGACAGACATTACAGGGAGAGCAGCACCCTGGCAACAAATTGTCAACGTTTTCTCCCGGCAGCCAATAAAAGGGCCCGACGCGGCTCTGTCCTGCTCCGCCCACAGACGAAAACAGGAAGAATGTGTTAACCTCACCCATGCAGGGTGCGGTGTGAGGCTGCCGCTGAGGCCGCTGATAATCATCCCAAAACCCTCCCCGGTGTGAGAAGCTAAAAGCACTGGCTGGTCCCAGTGCAGCGCGCCGGGTATCCCTCATCTCCTCTTCTCTTCACCGAGCCTCGCTTTTTGATTGCGCGCTTTTTGGGGATTACTGCCTGTCTGAAATTAAAGAGCCTTTCTTGGAGTCCGGGAGAAAATAACCCATGGCCTTGAGGCACCACGGAGAACACAGAGGAATCAAAGGTCAGGAGGAAGAGTACAGACAGACGGGGAAAAAAAAACATGCCTACACCTCAAACATCTTAACCTTCGACACCACCGCAGAAAACAACAGCCCAGCAACAGAACAAAACCTGAACTACAACTCTCAACGCCATACAGAAGCATATACAATTGTTTTTAATAAAAAAACTATCACAATATAAATTGTCACCAATTTCAGTGTTGTTCAGTATAGTTTCAGATCATGAGATGCATGTAATTTCCTTCTTAATTAATCATTTATTTATTGTTTTAGAAATAATATTAAATACATAGTACTTGCTTAGTAAATACCAGATAATCCACTGCAGGGATTGAGTTAAAAGGATTTTAATGAACAGCGTGAGCTGGATTATCCTTCTTATACCATAGTCACTTGCCACATGTTTTCCTTTTTAAATATTCTCTCAGTTAATAAAATATATATATTTAATGCTACGATGTGTCCCTAATATAGGGCTGGCACACTGTACCTTCAACTTGCCATGTCTTGAGTTCTAAGGGAAAGCCGGGAAGTGTACTCTTACCTTGGCCTTACCGGTGCTCTGTAAAATGTGCACCAGGGCACAGGCCATCTCCTCTTTGTTTTTCACACTGATGGCTGGCTCCAACACCGAACACAGCAGCATGTAGTTGTTAGTGATGTATTCTGCAAACTCTTTGTAGAGCTCCATGGGAAGGATGCTCATGCTCTGGTAGCGCGCTTTGATGCGGATCATGGGCGCTGGAGACTTTCCCTTGTTGGGGTTGGGCATGCTGACCGGGTACCACTTCTCCACAAACTGCCGGCCGGTCACAGCGTTGATGGGGATGTTGACCAGGCCAACGTAGTTATTCTTGTCTTTCTTCTTCTTCTTGTCGCTGTCCTTGTAGAGGTGCGCCGTTATGCTTTTGACAGAGGGCAGGTTGTTGAACTCAAAGTGCTCGCCCCAGAAGACGTTGTCGGTTTTGAGCTTGCATGTGGTGCGCGCGTACAAAGCATCGTCCAGACAGAGCTCGCAGAAGTACTTCTTCTTCGCTGGTAGATCCTTGGCTTCGATGATCCACAGCTTCAGCATGTTCTCCACACGCCGACTGTTGTCCTGGAATCACAGCGATAGATGAGGTCACTGCACTATAAAGCCATTTACCCGTTATGAAAATAATAGAAAGAATTAATAGTTCGTGACGTTTTCAGGGGGCTCTCAGCATCACCGAACAGCAACAAGAACAGTGCTGAGTCTGCAGTATTAACACTGAATAGTACATAGATCTGAGCTCATTTCACTTTCATCATTGTTCAAGACCTCAGACACTGGGCCCAAAGACCCTAACCCACTTCAATATTTGCACATACAGGTGGATAAATGAACATTAAACGACCTCTTTTTCAGCTTCTTGTGTAATTGTACTGCTTTATTCAGTCAAATTTGACCAGAATTAAGTACTCCTTTATGCTGCATTCACTCCAGTTCAGTGCCATGCACCAAACCCATGTAACTGCACCTTATTCAGACTCGAACCACCGTGAAAGAGAATTAGATCATTGTTAATAGAGTTTCTCAGTCATTTACAGAGCTGGCCAATGTCAGGAGCTCTGAATCTTGGTTTATGACAGGAAACACGCTGAATATTCATCAGCGGCTCAGGTGACAGTGAGTGGCCATTACCAACTTCACATCAGCACGCTGAAAGTGACATAAGGAAATTAGGATCATCTTCCCTCGTTTCCTGGGCTGGAGTTGGCCTCAGACTAATAGCTGACAGGCCAGGAGCCTGTTTTACGTCACCCACACTGAGCCACCAACTGAGATACCAAAGCAAAGCAGCAGCCTCTGATAAGGAACAACACTACTAAACAGTTAATAAATGTTAGATTTTAAATAAATTGTGAACTACTGCCGGTGGTATGCTATCTGGAAAAAAGACCCACTTTTTCTGCATTATAATGTTCTAATGAAGCAGATGGACGCAGTAAATGTTTCATTTATGTACTTAAAACCCCAACTATGGCTCAGTACTTGCATTTCAACGCTGGTTTCTGTTTGTGATCATGTGGCATGTCGTCTGTTCATTTATTGGTATTTTAAAATGTATTTAAAAATGTTAATGTCTGTTGTACTAGGAGGAATGCCTCAATTTACAGAATCTGGGATGGTCAGGATGAAAGAATGCATGTCTGATTCATTGTATGTTGATTATTCTAGAAATAGTCAAAGGATGAAGTGGAACAGCAAAGCCATTGGCATGAAAAATTGATGGAAAAAAAAAAACAAGAATTTTACTTGCAATTTGTTTGTAGCCCCTGTTCAGTTTATTGCCTATAAAGACCTCTGGACTGAGATCAGTTCTATCAGTGTGAATGCTGCAGAATATATGAGGTGTTAAAACTTCTTGAAACTCCTGTAGCAGCTGACCCCACGAAAGAATCAAGTAATTAAAAATGATGAACACTAATTCATCTTTAAAAAAAGCTTGAAAGATGGGGCTGAACTTTTCTCAGCCTAATTAGTGGTTAATTTGTTAAATAATGAAAGATGGGGGCGGGGAGAGCTGTTGTATTAGCATTTTTGGCCTGATTCGAGCAGCCATATGCTTTCAGGTTCTCGCTCCCTTTCTGGGCTGTGTTTTAATTAAATAAGAGTGCTGAACAATTTTTCTTCCCTTACACTCGTTCCCACCCTCACCTACTTTATTTCTCCCCTCCTGGGCATTTACCAATCCTTTCTCCTTGAAACGCTCTCTCTCTATCCCTCTCTCTCTCTCTCTCTCTCTCTCTCTCACATTAGTTCCTTGTTTATGATCACTGCGCAGGGTGAAAGTTGACTCACCTTGTTTGGGTGAACGGCCCGTCTCAGGTTCTCCATCCATTTGTCCCTCTCTGCTGCCGAGCGACAAGAGAAACACTTGCTGCCAGTGGACGTGGTCACCTGGGGGTGAGAAACACATGCACACACACACAGGGGATTTTACACCAGCAGGAGTGTGTGTGTGTGTGTATGAGTGTGCTTTTTTAAAAATATATTTGTGTGTTGGGATTGTCTGTAAGTGTGTGTGTGTGTGTGTGTGTCTGAACACATACCTCAAAGCAGAAGTCCTGGCCCAGGATGCTGCTGTGTACAGGTTTAATCAGCACCTCCTCCTCCATGCTGAGGTCCAACGCTTCAACTGCACTGCTGGGACTGAGCAAAGACTCGTGGGAACGAGACTCCTTCAACCTCGGCATCAGATGAGATCTGGGAGAGAGAGGAGGTTGGGGGGGAGTGAAGAGTGGGAGGAAGTAGGAAGTGGAAGAGAGAGAGAGGGAGAAACAAACATAAGTTGCTGTGTCTGTCTTCAGTCAGAATACAAATCCTCCCCTCTCACTTACAATAAAAATACACACAGCAGACCATCATTCACACACACACACACACACACACACACACACACACACTGGCACAAAACTCCAAAAAAAACTGAGGGTGCACATTACCCGCCATCTCCACAGAGAAATAAAACTTCAAACACACTTGGACAGACAGATACCGTGTGAATTCAGCCAAGCCAACACACACACACACACACACACACACACACCACATGCAGCACTTTCACACATTTCTGTTGTATAGAAGGCTGATAAAGTACGTGTTCAGTGGATCTGTTTGATACTGTCCTAGATTCACTCTTATAGGAGCTGCTAGAAATGCACAAGTTCACAACACACACACATACACACAGACACACACATACCAGACAGGGTAATAATGCCCAAAATAACATCATAATTGTTTGACTACATCATAAACTGTCGCAAGTACAACTGCACAAACAGAAGGAAACAACAGAATTAAAAAAAAGAACAGAATAGTAGCGATTGTACATCATAATATAATGTCTGAATACAGATGCATACGGATATACAATATTTTCATATTAGATGGAGTGCTGGCCCTGAAAACCAGGTTCAAGCAACAACCCCAAAACATGCAAAGCTGTTCAAACCATGTTTCAGTGACCTGGCAGGAAAATTATCTCTGTCTCCACAAGGTAGGTTCAATATCCATAAGGCGATTTCCAGGTATAAGAACATCAACTCCGAGCTACACACACTCATATTCCATTATGATTAACCTTGCACAAGGCCGCTTCAGACATCAAATTGTGCATTAGACATGAGCAGACACACACACACATTTAGAAATGGAACCTGTCTCTATGCATTGTAACAGGTCTGAAGACATTGATACCAAGTCAATAAGCATAATAATGAGATGCATTAATCTTCTAATGGCTCGTTCTATGAAAATTTGACTTTTAATCCAGCAGTGTTAAACCCCACACCGGCAGCACCAGGCAAAAAATCAACAACAGCTTATGTCAGAATCCAGCAGCCTCTGTTTAAAAATGGCCAGCTTTAGTCCTCCAATCCGGAGAGCCGGGGCAGAAGTGGACAATGGAGTGAGTGGAGAAACATGCTGTCTTCGAATGTTCATGATCAAAGACGTTTCCTCTCGCTTACCCTGCTCCCATATTCCTCCCTCTTTCTCAATCTCCCTCTCCTCAGCTCCCTCTGGGGAGACAACACAGTCTAACCCACTGGTGCTTCACATAGCAAACCGCACGTGCATCTGTTAGTATCTGTCCCCTTCATTCTAATTGGTTCCCGGGAATCCAGGCAGAAGACTGAGGGCAGAGATTGTGGGTTTGCAAAGCCTGCTGGGATTTTGGGTAGAAAAATACAGGCGAAACCGGGTCATAAAAAAATGATCACAAGCGCCTGTCCATTTCTCATCATTCACTGCCAGAAGGAAATTAAATCCGCTCCTCCCCCCGAGAAGAAACAGCACCTCAGGTGTGAATACTGTTCTCCATCACTGTCAAGCAGGGCCACTGCAAGTAAGTACCTTAAACGTTACATCGATTAAAAAAAATGAATAAATACAGCTTTAATATTGTGCCCTATCACACCAAAACACCTAATTTAAAATCTCATAAAAACAGCCAGTCCCCTTGTGTCTGTGGCCACAGCCCGAGAAAGGAAGTGGGATTTTTCCAGTAAAGCCCAATTCAATGGAGGTTCAGGAGGACAATTGAATGATTCCCTTCTTTATTTCCATGTAGTTACTCCCTGACAGAAAGTGGATGTGTGTGAGTATTTTATTTCAATCCATTCCTCACTCTCTCCTTACACTAGTAACGAAAAACCAGAAAGCATAATGAGTAGAAGTGGCAAGAAGGACAAAGTGATAACGAAGTTTAGTAGGCGGGAGGTGACACCATTTCAACAACAACAACAAGAACAACGTTTATATCTTATATAGCTCAAAATCACATACTGTATGTCTCGATGGGCTTTGACAGACCCTACAGTTGACACCCCCCCCCACACTTGACCCTTCTGCGCACAAGGAAAAACTCCAAACAAAAGAAAACTCTAGGAGAGAGGAAAAAAAGAAAGGAAGAAACCTTGGGAAGGAGTGATACAGAGATGCAAGGTTTGTGATGATTTGTCCAATAAGAGAAAAAGTCCTACAGTTATAGAGGCGGAAAAGTCCAAAGTGTAGTATAGAGCATCTGTCCATGTTTGGAGGTACTGGACAGTGCATAGGACGTTTAGGACTTTTAGTCCAGTGTCATGGTGTACGTTACGTGTCCAGTGGCCCGATACCCTAACTTGGACAGCCTAACTAAGGTGAATTTAACAATGTCTGTGCTTGACTGGGTGTTTTCACACTCATGGCTTCGCCAATCGACCGTACATGTGGGGATGGTTTCCCAACAATCCCGATAGAGTTCCTATGCTGGCTGCTTTTCATTCACTAGCATCTAATGGAGCTGCTTGGGATGCTGCCGGCAGGGTGCAGAGCAGTCACGAAGGTAAAGAGATGAGACTGTGAAGACTGACTCGTCAAGCACATTTTGGTTTCCTGTATACATTTTTTTAAACCAAGAACCGACTGCATAATTTTTTTACTGATTGTAAGTAGTATTCTAATAATTTGGGATACTGAATCTTCTAATCTTCATGAGCTATCACCCTAAATTGTATCATGACCCTCACACAAAAATCATCTGTGTGTACATTTGTGTATACCGTTTGTATATATGAAATTCTGAATATTTAACCTGATATTTAACTCAAAGTTGAAGCCAGTGTGCTGAATGACATCCTATCCCAAACCCCAGTCTGCATTTTTCTACATCGAGACGAGGGTGTGGGTGTCATTGTCTGAGGCATACGATACGTGACTTCGGAACAGTGGAGGTGATGTCATCGGTTAGGAAGGGAGGCAGATGTGCAGGTGACATCATGCTAAAGAGGAAAGAGGTGGAAAATGGACTCCTCCTCCCCCCAAATCATTTTTTATTCTTTTAAAAATTATCACCCAGTGACTGCTCACATTCCAGGTGACGTCCTTGACAGTCTCCAAGCAAACTGAGTCTCTGGTCAAATCCAATCATAACAAGCAAATGCTCTTTGCAGCCTATCAGAGCTTGTTAGAGAGAAGAGGAGTATAATGCAGTCGGCCAATCAGAGCGCAGGAGCCGCCTGGGGCTCTCTAAGGGGCTGCAGGTGGGTATGCTGAGGGGAGAGAACGTGCTCAAACATGGTGTGTGTGTGTGTGTGTGTAAGGTGTGTGCACACAGGGAGGAATGTGTTCATACCTCTGTCCTGTTTACCTTTCCATTCCTTCTTTGCTCGCTCTAATGGATCTTTCTCAAAGCATAACAAGTGCAACTTTTTCTGAAAGGTCCACTAGAGGTGGTTTGTCACCACTGGTACACGAGTACAAAAACCTGCCAGATATGGGTGGGAATACACGCACACACCACGATGCATTTACAGGCGTGCCGCGCACGTGCCCCTCCCCCACGGGGTTCCGGCATGCTCCATGTGTGGACGGGGCCGGCATGTTAATGAGCGACGCAAAACATGTGCGCGGCATCGCGATGAGTAGCGGAGGTTGAGTGTGTTAAAGGACATAAAGGGGGCCATTCAACATGTTCCGTCAGATGAGCCCAGCGTGGCTAATGGCCCGATACCTGCACGTGTTCTGACAGACCCTGAAGTATGTTTTTAAAGGTCGGCGAGCAGTCAAATAGGTTCGCAAATATGGAGGTGAGGGTATGAACAGCCGCATGCGTCTTTTTTACTCCACAGAGGAATTTTTGGCCTCCACAGTGGGTTTCACAAAACCTCCATATTATTTACATTTACATTTACATTTACGGCACTTGGCAGACGCCCTTATCCAGAGCAACTTACAACGTGCTTTCAAGTTACCATCGATGAAGAGATCAATTCCGGTTCACTAGGACCCCAACTATGAATACATCTATTTTATTCACTCTGTTGTAGATTCTGTACACAAAGTTCGACAACAAGAAAATTACAATTTAATCTAAATATTCTTTAAAGAGGAAGGTCTTGAGCTGTCGTTTGAAGGTGCTCAGTGACTGAGCTGTTCTGACCTCGAGGGGAAGTTCATTCCACCACCGAGGGTCCAAGACGGAGAAGAGTCTAGATGAGCATCTTCCTTTTACCTTCAGAGATGGAGGGACCAGGCGAGCAGTACTGGAGGCTCGGAGTAAACGAGGTGCAGTGCGAGGTGTAATAAGGGCTGTGAGGTAGGATGGTGCTGCTCCATGTTTGGCTTTGTAGGCCAGCATCAGTATTTTGAATCTGATACGTGCAGCTACTGGGAGCCAGTGGAGGGAACGTAGCAGAGGGGTGGTGTGGGAGAATGTGGGAAGGTTGAAGATCAGTCGTGCTGCTGCATTTTGTATTAGTTGTATTAGTTATTTTATAAATTACAATACAGAATTATGTCCATTCTCTCTGCGCTGCTGCCTGTTCCTTTCCTTATCAGCAGCTGACACGAGGATTCCAGGTCGGCACCGATTACATAAAATGGGAATCACCTGTCACCGTGTTCCCGGTCCCATCGCGTGATGGCGGTGCAGAGAGTCACGTGACATTTCCATACAATTAAACAGAAACTGATTCTAACCACGGCTTCATAATCGAATCACACAAATCAAAATGTTCCCCCTTTTCCCATCCCAGTTAAAAAAAAAAAACACTATTTTAACAATGTGGCATGAACGTGACACCGGTCAGGGAGACGCAGGCCCGGAGTGGCAGGAAATGTCCGGAAATGGTACACAATGCTATTAAAAATATTTTCACTTTAAAAAATGTATTTATTTATCATCCCATCCTACTTCCCGGTAAAGTCTGCAGCCTCAGTTCCCTCAGGCATCGTACTACAGGTCTGCTTGAATTTACAAACTGCATTTCACTATCATTGTGTGTGTTTCAAGATAAATCAGCACAACTGCACTCACCTACAAGCACAAACACACACGTGCATGCATGTGCACACTTTAGTGGAGGGATGCTCTTTCTCAGACTGATCCTTATTTCCCTCACTCCCTCCCTCCGCTGATCTAGGGAACATCTTTAGCCCTCTGGGTTCTGTTCTCCCTCTCTAAATATTTCAGATGCTGTGCAAGAATAGAACAATAATTTTTTTCCAGGAAACTATCCCCTCTGTGAGCAGTCATCTCAACTCACGAACTCCAACATGTTTTCTGCAGACAGGTAAAAAGTAAACAGAACTGTGCACACGGCTGATATTCAGATTAAAAAAAAATCTGAATTTATGTACACAGAAGTAGTCTGTGTGTGTGTGTTTGTGTGTGTGTGTGTTTGTGTGAGAGATTTCGCTCTGCAAACTTCTACAGTGACCCGTCTCTGACGGCCTGTTGCCCCGATTCCCAACGACCCCGTAAAAGACCACTCCTTCAGCAAGCGCCCATGATTCATTTAGAAAGATCTGGTTCTCGGGCGCAGAGACGCACCGCTCGTCAGATCGTGCTGCCAGACGAGCCCAATGAAGTTATCTGGCTGCAGCAGCTCCGGATCGATGGCAAACCCTTTAAGCAATAAGGCTAATAAGAGGCTGTAGAGTAATGGAGCATAAAGGAGCTCTCCAAAAATCCCCCGTACCATCCCTTCTTTGCACTTCCTGTGAATCCGTATCCAAGAGCGTCTCTGCCGCCAAGACACCGTTTTTAATTAAAAAATATGACTAACAATTCTCCAAGGGGTTGTTTTTTTTTTTTTTTTTTTGGTCTTATTATATATGCATTTTCGAAATCTGGATGGTGACTGCCGATGAGCTGTTAAGTTCTGTTCTGCGAATCACTGTAGCATCGAGCTTGATGACAAGAAGAACCCTTAGGCAAAACAGAAGCTTAAATATCACTGGCCATTTCTGAACGAATTCAACTGTGACAGAGGTGACCTTCACGATAGTAGAAAAGTTGCTAAATAGGCCCCGCCCCCAGGCGAACATGGTCGCTAACACATCGGTGATTAGGCACGATATATTAGCCGCCATTAAAGGAGCCTTCCAACTGTTCAACATCGCTCAAATCTACACTAACGGCAATCACAGTCAACATGCCACGGTGCACACAGTACAAGATCCAAATGAGCTCCAGATGTTTACAGCAGGTAAAAGGCAACACGGGACACGTGGTTCTTTTTTCCCTGAAGTATAATACATACTACACATGAATTGCTCTGACCAGGCCAAAAAAGCACATACATTCAAGCAGAATTCATTGTTAATGTTTTGCAAAACTTATCCCAGCACGACGTGGGAACGTTCCATACAATTGTCGTGACGTTAACAAATGCTACCTAAATATTTAAATATTCTGACTGTATGAATCAACTTCTCTGTATTTAAGCAGTGTTAGAAATGGCTAAATATGTGCTTTTTTTCTAAGAATAATTTTTTTTTTTTTAAATATGGCATTCTTTATTAGCATTTATGCTAAACCATGTGAAGTTAACCCTATTTAAAAGCATGGCCATTTGTTCCATGTATTTACATATTCAATATAATGATTTTGAAGAAAGACACGCACACGCACTGGTGGCAATAAGATGTGTCTGCAAGGTTCTGCGTGTGTTTGCATGTCAGAAGTCCTCGCTGATCAATGCTGACCTCATAATGCGTGTAATGTTGCCATGTCAATACGCCCCTCTTCTGTACATGGGCAGCCTGGACTGATTATCTAACCTCACTCCTGTGTCACATATCTGACCACTGCTCTTCTGCATTGCACGGTGTGAGGACGAAGCACTGCAGGGCTTCTCTGCTTATGTAACAGTAGCACTGAGGGCTTAGCTGAGAAACTGCAGTCAAACATGAGTTACTATATGTAATACGCACACAAACAATGCAAATGCTCAACAACCAAACAGCTACTTAAAAATGCGTAATTTGACCCCAAGCACGGATAAGATTGACTGCTCGTTTGAACTATAAATTTGTCTCATGCGTGTGCATTTGTCTAAAGCCTTCATTGTGCACAGATGTGTGAAAGTGTGGGTTTATCTCCATTTTTCTTGGCCTTGGGGCACGTAAACAAACTGAACCATTTCACCATTTAGAATTTTTATAATTTATTTAGTTTACTCTGTAAGCTTGGTTCTACAGGCTGCTGGATAATTGTAGCTGAGAACCGAATATCTTTCCTCAAATTTGAACAATAGTATGGTTAGTTCCTTTGGAATCAATATGTTATTCATTATTTACAACTTATTCAGAACGCATTCATGAACACATGAGTTTTTCCATATTTCACAATATGGTTCATGCTTTTAACCCATCACCCTTGGTGAGCAGTGGGCAGCCATGACAGGCGCTTGGGGAGCAGTGTGTGGGGACGGTGCTTTGTGGTTAAACAGAAGATGTGAATTTATGTTCTACATTCCTGGATAAATATCCTTAATTATCATCAACTTTCTGTTGTTTTGAGCAGACAGAGACGATGATGTATCAAGATATTTCTCCTTAGTTTGATAGTTTGATAAAGAAAGCGATGTGATGATTGCACTGGTGAATTTACTGGTTCACTTGACAGCTGAAAGCCCAGATATCAGATGGGTCATGGACAGACAACTTGAAGGCAAACTCATCTTCCATTAGTGTCCTCAGGTAAGAGCACTGAGACTCCTCAGATAATGCCGACAGAGGACAAAAAGAGGGATGATGAGATTAAAAATGAGACCCACAGCTACTCTGCGTCAGGAGAGTCCAACTGAAGCTTTTAAAACACAAATCCCAAACACAAACAGTAAGAGCAAAGAATAAGGAGAGGTAAGAACATGCATATCTTAATCAGTAACTGTAGTTACAATCATCACAGTCAAAAATTGTTCTGGGGAACAAATGCTCAGAAGGGTACACTGAAATATAAAAGTTGTTTATATCTTACAGTCCATTTCTGATTTCTGAACTATAGAGATTATCATAATAACTGTCATTAACAAATGCTGTCATAACAGCATTTATCTGACGCCCTTATCCAGATCGACTTACAATCAGTAGTTACAGGGACAGTTAAGTGTCTTGCTCAGGGACACAATGGTAGTAAGTGGGATTTGAACCCGGGTCTTCTGGTTCATAGGCGAATGTGTCACCCACTAGGCTACTACCACCCCACAAATTTTGTCAAATATTGCAAAATTATTTTTCACCCTATTGGTGATGGTATGAGGGTTCATGACTTTTCCAACCAACCTTTGTATACTGGGAAATGTATGCTGTCTGAAAGAGGCCATGTGCAGCGGCTGGTGTGCTGTGGTCACTGGGTCATTATCACTCGTGCAGCTTTTGTACGAAGTAAATGAATGGATGTGCAAACATTCATTAAAATGTTCCGCCACAAACACAACTCACATGCCGCGTGGGCGGGAGAGGGCGACAAGCGAAGAAAGCGAGTTCAGACCTCACACGACAAAACTACCCACGAATAGCTTTTAAATGCAAAAGGTGCATCTCCATGGCAACGGAGTGACAAGACCTGTCGGCTCTTGCCCCACAATGTTCAACCAAAGGGTGTTCACAATGGCTGCAGCCCAAAGAAGCACCACGGGCCAATAATGCCCAGGTTTTGTTAATCCAGAGCCTGCTACATTACCATAGTAAAACACTTCCCACTAATCCAACTCATAACGGTTACACAATTATAGTGAGCGGGATTATTTTGATGTTGAATCAATTAACGTTGGAACGAATTTGAAATGTATATTTTATGTTACGTAATGAACTACACACTCAAATTAAACCCTTATTGGTCCTCATCACATATTAGCCTTTAATAGTACTAATCAATTTATACTTAGAAGTAGGGCTGCAAGCGCTACATGAAACAATTCAGACCAACCAACAAGTGTAATGCAAACATTCTGTTATGATAATGACAGCCTTTTACCACCAAACTGCGATTACAATAAAAAATACAATTAAGTCCACAGCCCTCCCTAAATGCATGTGGTTATAATATATTCCTCCTTGTATACTATACAGACACATTTCTTTATTTTAGGTCAACTTGTTTTTGCTGTGCACTAGGCCAGTGCTGGTATGAGGGTATGGGCGGATGAACGGCAGAGTAATAGTCCATATGGGACAGACAAGCCCAGCAGGGGTGATAAAACCCCCAGCAGGGCAGCCCTGACTCAGAGACCTTGAGCTGCCACAGTGAGAAACCGGAACAGTAATCAGCTCACGAGTGGAGGGCACAAAGAAAATTAAATCCAGGAGGGGAGGGAAAGGACACATAGGAAAGAGGTCAGAGGTTACGGGGGCGCACGGAGGCTCGTCAGCGACATCTGAATGGGAACAAGGTCATATGGTCACAGAAGGACAAACAGATGAGCGACCTAACGGCAGGAAAGAAAGTCGTTTAGATGCGTTTACAAGACAATGATTTAAAAACAAAGAGATTTTTTTCCTGACTTGACTTGAACTGGAGGATGGGAAGCAGGGCATGCGTGGAAGTACAGAGGAAGTGACACATGACCACGGGGCTGGGGTGACATCAGCCAGCTCTGAGATGCGCGGTCAGAAACATCTCACTCGATGACCAGTCAATGGCAGTCCGCGCTCTTCACAAGCGCTCCGAGCGGAAACGACACCGTATCAAAAATGATTGAACAGTCAATGTCAGTGATCAATAAAAACACCCACACACTCTGACAGAGAGATATGACATAATCCCGACTCATTTAGGCTTTTTGTTCTAAGTATAGACTACTTGCCGACAGATAGTACACGACTCTAAGCGGTCTCAAGCCAACACCAATTACAACAGGAACCATCAAAACGTACCAGAACTTACTAATTATACTTCAGTTCAGCCACACACACACACACACACACACACACTTCTATTCCATTCCCTGGCAGTGAGCTATGCAGCCATGTTTTCCTGCTGCCAGATTGAGGGAAGTTCCCAACGCATAAAAAACGCAGTGGCCTGGGTTAAGGTTCAAGTCGTAAAACGCAGAACGCCAGCAATCGAGATGACACGGCAAGCTGAGTTCTAACACGCCCCGTATCAGTCTTATTATCTGCTCGTAGTAGTGAGGGAAGTGGTGGTGATGGTTTTTGGACCATGGCTGTTCCGCCCCTCTGAACGTCCCATTAAAACCTCGGACAGTTCGCGCGTTACGCATGCACACAGACGCGTTTCGCGGACGCGGTGGAGGAAACTCACGCTTTACCGAGGCGGCGCAACATCGCGCCGTGGAGAGCAACGCGCACGACATTCCTGCGCTGGAACGAACTCGGAGTCGACCCTGCCCGGTCGAGCCTCTCTCGCCTGGGCTCCCGCGCTGACGGAAGCGCCGTCTCCCGCGGGATAAGAGCGGAACGCGAACACGCCCCTCCGCCCAGCTTTTAAAAAGATAGAGCTCATAATCCGCCTCGTTTCCCGGCCTGCTTATGTCGTCCAAAAACATTACATCTGCATTCATTTCTGTCTGTCAAATCTGAACATGGTCCATTAAACCAAGGTTCCAAATTTGTTGTAAGCATATGTGAAAGTTGACATTTGATTAAACCATCTGTTGGACCTAGTTGTGAGATGGAGAAGGAGACAAGATTTTGTAAATCTATCTAATTTACAAGTGAATTTGAGATCTTCAGATTATTTTATAATCCCCAAAGAACAACTGAACTAATAAGGCAGAAGTTTCAGTTGTGTGAGTGTGAGTGTGTGTGTGTGTTGGGGTGGGGGGGGGTGGGGCGTGCAAATCTGTGCTTTCTGCAGATTTGGAAAACGGTGTTTACCGGCAGGGTCTGACTCCAGGGTTAACATGTACGGTGCCACTGTCTCATGCCCTTGTAGTGGGCATGAGAAGAAGATATACACAGCTTCACTAATCTTAAATTAAGATTAAAACCGTATAAGCAGCTAGGTTAAACACGGGTCTGAGAATACACAGCATCAAAAGGTAATGTAAATATGTAAATATCTACTGAATCTACAGATACACAAAACAGCAACCAGAATTGTAAGATCGGAGATGTAAATCTGCACAAGTGACAAGTGCAGTGTAATGTAAACACAGGCTTTAGGCTAGACTGGGCTAGTTCAGCGCTAGGTGCTATTATAATAGCCTATTAATAGTACAAATACAAACCTAAATCTATACTGGGGCTAAACTGAGCTACTTCAGGGCTAGGTGTTATTATAATAGCCTATTAATAGTACAAATACAAACCTAAATCTATACTGGGGCTAAACTGAGCTACTTCAGCGCTAGGTGTTATTATAATAGCCTATTAATAGTACAAATACAAACCTAAATCCATACTGGGGCTAGACTGGGCTAGTTCAGCGCTAGGTGCTATTATAATAGCCTATTAATAGTACAAATACAAACCTAAATCTATACTGGGGCTAGACTGGGCTAGTTCAGTGCTAGGTGTTATTATAATAGCCTATTAATAGTACAAATACAAACCTAAATCTATACTGGGGCTAAACTGAGCTAATTCAGCGCTAGGTGTTATTATAATAGCCTATTAATAGTACAAATACAAACCTAAATCTATACTATTGACTGTGGCGCACCCAGATGGCTGAGACAAAGTTTTGAGACAAAACCGTAGGTAATTTCTGAAAACGCTGGGAGGCTCAGGACACCTACACAAACGTCCAGCCATGCTACATGTGACGTTTCTGATCTAGAACATGCACTGCTGCGGCGTCCCACTTTGGTCAGTTCCTGCTCCGCGGCTACCCACAATCCCTCCATCTGTTATTTCTGGATTTCTTCACATCTCCTGCATCTGAGACCCGTCAGCCAGGCAGTCACAGCCCCTTTAAACACGAGCCTCCTTCACTCTCACCAGACTTCCTCGGCCCGCCCTCACCCCAGACCCATTCCCACACTGGCCGTGGGCAACAGGAAACTGGCTCACTGGGAGCACGTCTGGGTGCTAGACAATGGTGCAGTGAGTGAGCTTGTGTGTGTATGTGTGTGTGTGAACCTTAGATGGGCATAATAAGAGGCCAGGAAGAGGGGAGCAGAGGTTCCAGCAGAGCCAAGAGTTGAAAATGACACACTAGCTGTTGCATTCCTGCACTCCTTCCACAGGCCCGGCCCAACCGTGACGCGTTCAGGGACATGCGGACAATACTCTGTTTAGCAAACAATGAATGACACCATATTTTTAGAAATAAAGTAAAAGAAATAAATAAACAGAAGTGGGCCATTAGGCCGCTCAGTTACATGCTTTGACCCCTTCCCGAAGATGCCGATGCTTTCCAAGCGGCGAGGAGCCAACGCCGGCCAGCCTCTCCTGAGAGGTAATTGGGTGTAAATTGGCCCAGCACTTCAAATAAAAGCCTCTTATTCACAAGCCCTTGCTCCTCTTAGCCAGGGCCAAGCAGTTATATGACTTACCTCACAGGCCTGTAGCTGCCCGGCGGTGAAATAGAAACATGCTCACGCAAAAAAGATATGAAGACTAACAATCGGTGGACTCGTTCATACCGCATTTTTTACGGACACGCGAGCGAACGGGCTTCACAGAAAAAATCCCCAAAATCACAGAGTAAAAGGCCCTCACATGATACTGATTGGCTGCGACCTCTGCGAATGTGCTCTGCTGAGGTATGTGTCAGGTGTGAATATGGACCATATGACCGTGGGGGTGACCACAGGGTGGGGCGCTAAGAAAGACGAGACATTGTTTACCTCGACTACGCATCTTTCCCTGAAGTCTGGCTTTTGATGTCCTTCTGTCACAATCCGCCATTCATCTAAACATCTTTACCTTTATTCCTTTATCTCAGATCAGACTGAAAGTGACCCAGATGACATCAGAGAGCACGCCTGGAGACAAAATGGAGGTTGGCAGTGAACAACGTTGCTGTCGTGTCATGGGCCTTGTGACTAAATCTCCAGGCTCCTGCCTTGCATAAAATGACTGTCTGTATTTGAAATACACATATACACACACAGTCACACATATATACATACAAATATACACATCTTATCATGAGCAAACTGTAGATACCTTTTAAAATGCTATGTGTATTCATTTTATACTGCCAACTATAGTCCATATTCTGAAAACTGCTTTCAACATCTCCACAAAAAACAGTCAGCCTATAATAGACAGTGCATCAGAGTGACATGTCTGTGGACACTGTCCACCACATCCCAGTTTATACAGTCACTAATGGAGAAGGAGAGAGAGAGAGAGAGCGGGAGGAGCTTCACCACAGACAAGAGACATTCCTGACAAGCCATCTCATGCCTCCAACCAAAATAACCCAGAGAGAGGGAGAGAGGAGAGAAATGAAAAACGTTCTTTTCGCAGAGAAAAATTGTTGAACACTTCACAAACGAAAGGTCACATCCTCAAAAAAAGAACAAAAGCAAAACTAAACAGATTTCTGCTCTCAGAAGTTGAGAAAATTGCTGCAGGATTGCTTCTGGCCGCACACTGATGTGGTTTACAGGACACACCCAAGCACCCGATGAAATCCACAGCGCACCGGTTGAGACATTGGAACTGTCCAGGAGCAGTGAGATGATCCCGCTCATCATTTACTGTTCATCTCAGAGCTGGGCTTCACCAGGATGCCAGAGCGACCACTGGCTGTGTGACACCAGGGTGACCTCAGCTTCATCACTGGAAAGAGCTGAGCTGACTGTCTGACAGGGGAGTTGAGAATTACGTAACAGTTTAGTCCATTAACGGTGCCATGTAACCATCCATCCGTTCAGCTCATCCCTGTAACCATCCCTTCATCTCATGGTTCTGAAAGGAGCTTAACCCAGTCAAGCGTCAACACCACACACAGACCACACACATGCACATGCACACATGCACAAAGCATGTGTACTTAGCCTCTATAATACACAATACATCTATGCATATGACGTGATTATAACATGTCTATCCTGCAAGTGCATCTTCCCACAAATGTACAGAACAGCTCAGTGTCCATATTTCCATCAAGTTCCTAAATGCACTAACCATTCATCAGGTTGTTCATTAGGTTGTCAATGTAATTAACACTTGCGCGTGGTTTCAACATCTGGAGAATACTGCTCCTCATTTAAAAACCAAAAGTTTCATCTTAATTCATCTTGAATGAAAATATAAAACAATTATAGGTTGACATAGATATGTTGCCCACAGCCCAATCAGAATAGAGAAATCCATTGGTGCAGCAGATTGCTTTTCACTGAGTACATGACTAATACTGAGCTCATGCTGGTGGTGACAGGAGAAAAAAAAGGAGCCCTGAAGGAGCCATGGGTTCAAGACTCGGGCAGGACACTCTTCTGTTACAGGTTTTGTTTTTCATCGCTGGGATAATCCCCAGCTTCCCTCACCACCCGGATAAGCAGTTATAGGAAAGGGACAGCTGGATGGATGAATAAACCGATGAAAACCTCAGGAACCAATAACACAGTCTCCCCAAATTATTCTCTTTCTCACTCATTATCCATAACCGCTTGTTCCTAATCAGGGTTTCGGCTGCCGAAGCCCATCCTGAGACACGGGGGGACTCTCACACGTACGGACCCTTATCGACCTGTTAACAAGGGGAGAGCATGCAAGCTCCACAAACCCAGAGCCAGGATTCGTACTTATGACCTTGGAGGCATGACGCAACAGTGCTAACCGCAGTGCGCCCCCCCCTTCCCCATATAATTCTATAGCTACGCTTTACTCGTGCAATGAGTACATGGTACAAATGCATGGAATGGGTGTATTCGAGGCTTCTTCGGTATTGGGTTGGATCTGTATAAAGGCTGATGTCTGATTTCTGCTCTCTCCTTCGCGATAGGTGTTGAGAATAACACGGGCTTTAATTACTGCTTCAACCGCGCAGCTGCTGATCAAGTAGGAAACACAAAGCCTGGACCCGTTTCAGGACACACGTTGGAGCGCATTCAGACAGCACACTGCATCTCTTCTTCTCCCTCGCAGCTATATTTCGGTTTCACCACCTCACTCTGCATCTCTCTCAGTCTTTCATCATAGTGCCAGTTGGCTGGGCATTTGTTGTTGGTTGTTGATGCACATACAGAGCTTATGGTGCTTAGAATTAGATCACCCTGAATGAATTACAATTGTGCTCCAAAGGTGGTTAAATAAATACATAAATAAATAAAGGAATTACTGATGGATTACATGTCGTTCCATGCTTATTCTTCCTGTCTCTCTTAATTCTCACCCTACTGGCTTCAGGACAATGCCCAGGGCAGGTTGCCTCAAGCCCAGGGCAGGTTGCCTCAGATTGGAGAAGGATCTCTGAGTTCCGAGTGCCCCGAAGATTTAGAATAAGTCCCGCTTCATGAGCTCTGGGTAAATCAATGGTCAAGAAGGAACTGGACCACAGCAGTACAATTACACAGAGAAACCAAGGAGAGGTCTACACACAAACGCATACACACATGTATTGAGGACCAAGTGATTTTACTACCTATTATTGTAAGTATTGATACATAGAAAGACTTTTTTACTTACGGATTCCTGATATCCCCTTTCCTGTCTCTCTCACCTGAAATTTCTCCTCTCTTCTTCGCATTTTTATCCCATTCATTCATGCCTTCCCTTCAATAGCTCATTCACACCTCGGGCCCCTATCTCCATCTCTCTCCCAGGCAGCAGAGAAAATGATGTGCTGTTCAGCCATATTTTTTCCTCTTCACTGTACAGTTGACTATCGGGATCAGAAGGTGTCTGTGATTTTCTCGGGTTTTGATAGCAATAGATGTTCCAAGGACAGGATCCATTCATGTGGCTGTTGATTCTGTATATATTTCCTGGCCAAATCTGACCTTCCCTTTTTAAGCCACAGAATCTGCCTTTCAAATGATTCTTATACACACAGAGAAAAAAAAAAGTCTGAAGGAGAAAAAAAAGCCCCTGAGCTCCAAATGGCCTGGCTGACATTTAAAACCAAGGCCGTATTACCCCAATTTACCAAAGTGGAGACAAATTGGGCCCTACAGAATAACAGAGGTATTTCAGATGTTGGGTGATTACATGTAGGAAGTATCCTTTTATCCTCAGTGTTCAAAACAAAAGCCAATCACTCTCACACACACACACACACACACACACACACACACACACACACACACACACACATATATATATATATAGTGATGTTGTTGATTTCATGAGAATGTTGTGTTCAATCCTCCACCCTGAAATGGTTACAACCACAGGCCAGGAGTTTCACCAGCTCTATAAACACACCCAAATTCTCAACGTGCTCAGACCAGCACCACTGCCCAACCACTAGTCAGAATTAAGAAACAGACCTTGTGTAGAAAAAAAAAAGACACACAAACAAAACACAGAGCATCCAATAATCGTCTTAACGTTGACAGAAAATGCTCAGTATATGATTCAGGAATTATTCAGTCTATATGATTTCTTTCATATATATAATTTTATATAGTACTGCAGCAAGGTACCCAAAAGAGACCTCAGGCAATGTTTTACTTAAACCCTACATAGATTTATGAGAATTAATTTTTGATTCCATAATGAAAGCCTGTGATTGGTCCTTTACTTGGATTTTCTAAGCCATAAATCCACAGAGAGTGAGCAAAATCAGATTGTTGTTTTTATCATTATTGTACAGGCTGCAATGACATAACAGTTTTAAACAATCAAAATGATTTATGGGTCATTAAAGTGGTTTTATATATCTGAACAAGGCAGACATGTCAATAAACCTGCCAAAAATCTCTCTGCCTAAAAAACAATACATGACATTCTGATCATTTCAGCAGTGGGAGTAACTGCATCTCATTTTCAACAGCGACTGAGAATGGAAAATGTATATGCAGAATCAGAGTTTTGTAAGTATTCTGCGTAGGTTCATCACCAAACAGGGGAATAAACAGTCAAGGCTCTCCTGCAATAAATTAACTGATGCAAACGATGCAACCCCAGATCATCTCAGGTAATAATAGCCCTAGGATTTTGGCATTCGTCAAAGCCTCATACAGATGCGGGCACCACTCACCGACTCTGTACTGTCTGCCAAGGAACCCATGTGATTTAGAAACCAAAATGTGATTTCCTCCAATAAATGCATAGACAGTGACAGGGAAGAGAGTTGCCGCAGCACCAGGAATCAACTAACTAAGTGACACGCACCCCGCTCCGATCCAGGGTGCGAGTTCCCTGGCCGGAGGTTGAATCGCGCACAAACTGCACACATATGCAAGTATATCTTCATCACTATACCTTAATATAGATACACAGATATACATAAACAGCGAAGAAAATGTCAAGCAATGTCAGCCCATAAAATACTAATCCATTACTGACGATTTCATCTATGCTGAAAATGTTCCGTAAAGCAGTCAATGTTATTCAGTTCAACCACTTGTTCACTTGCTCCATCTGCCCCTATGCAGGCATATTTGCAAACACCAACCCACTGCACATTGCGCACACTTGCGCGTGTGCCGAATCACATGCGAAAGGCAGCAGAGCACTCACCGAGCATCGCCGGATCCCACGGAACGACTGAACGCCAGTGAACACAGAGAGTGGGTCGATAAAACACAGCTACGGTGGAGGAGGGGACAAAAAAGAAGGCGAGTGCGATGGAGAATGAGGCTTTCTTATTCTTCCATTTTTTGGCGCGTGTGTATATGTGTGTGTGTGTGTATGCGCGGGTAGTCCTCTCCTTCTCGGCTCGTTCTCTCCTTCTGTCACTCTGCCTGAGCTGCCGCTGCTTTTCTGAGGAACAGGAGAGGGAGGGGGCGACTCCCCTCCAAGCGTTCTCTCTCGCTCTCTCTTTCCCTCTCTCACTGCAGTTTTTTTATCCCTCTTGCTGGCCTACTTCCTGTGCCCTCTCTATAACAGGACTCAGCGTTGCTGCTCTCTGACTCCGGACTGTGTTGAGAGATGTACATGTGTGTATGTGTGTGACTGCTGTGTGTAAAATGTGTGTCTATCTCTCTCTTTCTTTTGGTGTGTGTCAGTGAGGCTGTGTGGTCTTTGTCCTGATTCATGACACCCCACCATCAGGACTTTCCTGCCATTACTGATGCTTTTATTCACACTGCGACAGCCACAAACCTCACTAATGCTGCCGCTGCCACTCGCTCACAATGTGCAGATTGGCACTGAGGTTGTGAGTGCTAACATTAGCGCTAATTGGAAACCGCCACTGGAAAAGGATATTTATGGTTGAGCTGTGTTCATAAAATACTTGGAAACCACATCCCTGTGACCACATATCGTCATATTAATGTATAAAAATGGAAGCGTTTATGCATTTTTCCAAATATGTTCACAAGTGACTACAGAACCTATGGACCGATGCTATTAGGGATTGTTAAGACCTGACTATGCCCCAAAATGTTGATGCATTTCCAGAATTTCCTTTATCTTGCTGCATGATTAGGCTGATTATGCAAATCAGTCAGTACTGAAGCTGTGCTCATGCTGGTCACTGATGCTTTGGCTGGTTACTGAAGCAGGAGCTGAAGGTCAAAACATTATTCAGGATTACTGAGGGTCATGTAAAACACACACACGCACACACACACACACAAAGATGCATTCTGATGTGAGACAAGCAGAAAAATGCAGATTACAGTAATTACTGTAATTAGCGCCATTAACAACAATGTCAGCCTCACACCTCTCACTCACACATTATGGAGCGCAGACAATGACAGGACAGACGGGACGGGGACAGTAATAAGGATCGCCCATCGCAAACTGGCAAGGTTCCTAGCAGGCAGACAGAGCAGCAGGCACTTTTTCTTTTTTTTTTGCTGAAGTGCCACTAGAGTTAACGACAGTCTGAGGCTGAAAGCTGAGTCATACCACCGGCACCCTCAGCTTCCTCCGTAATCAGCACAGATATCGTGTGATCACATCTTTAGCCATGGGCTCGATACGGACGCCCAGGTGAAACACCCAGAGCTAATATAGAAACCGTGAGCCTCGTGATCCGGGCGGCTCTGAGGCATTAACCTCAGAAACAGTGCCGGTGAGCCCTACTCCCATGAGTCACTGCTTTCAGTTGCTACAAAGCACTGCCATAAATGCCTTCCATACATCATTTGACAAAGACTCCATCAACATTTACTGGCTGCATGGAAGGACGCAGCTCAACTCATAGAGATTAGAAGCTGAAGAAGTCCAAGTGTTTGCCATTTTTCATAAGAAAAAGCACAGAAAGCCATCTGTGCGAGCTTATAGACCCTTGTATAGGCTTGGAGTGTGAACGTTGGTGTGTGTGTATGCGTCTTCTCTCCTAAAATCCATTGTTGGAGCTCTGAATGCCACGACGCCTTCAGCGATCCAGCCTCTGAAAGGCTGCTAACGCACTTGAGCAGTGTGACCACATTCTGTGACAATGACTGAAAACCCTACTATTCACTCCGACCAAGGCTAAGCGAAAACAACTGTGTGAAATGGAGAGAGTGATGGAGAGACAGAGACAAAACTTGAATTGTCACACCTCTGTTGCTAATCTAGAACAGCAAGAAGCATGACCTTTAGGACTTGTCCACATAGACCTTTGATTTTTTATGAATTTTGTAGCTGCATTCGATTGGAGTTTCACCGGCATTTGCGTGACGCTGTTTAACGCTTGTTGCTGGGTAACATTCAGCTGGAATTTGTCAGAAATTGATGCGAAGAGAATGTTGCATACAGCGTTGATTTGATCCACCTGAACGTGCAGCCAGCTGAAGGTTTATTTGATGCTCTGACTTGCTCCAGTGAGCAGAAAAAGGTCAGCGTTCAGTCCACCTGACACCACGAACTCCAGAAAAACGGCTGGTCCAGATGTTCCTTTATGCGAAGTCCAAACATCATTGTCCGAGCCGGAGTCCGATGGTGTACACACCAATGTGTGAAACGAGGAAACCGCAGGATGAGGGGACATGGAGCAAAGCTGCTTAAGTGGCTGGAGAAGGACCGCAGGTGAGGGGAAACGGGAGTGGGACATGGAACATGCAGAGACGGAAAGTTCAGTTCAGCAGCGGTGGCTGGGACATGGGGGGCTGAGGGAGACGGGAGGGAGACTTTGCAATGGCTGGGGAGTACACAAAGATGGCAGGGTGTCCAGAGGCTTACGGCCATACCAGCTGAAGAACGCCACTGAGCAAAGCACCGTCCCCACACACTGCTCCCCGGGCGCCTGCTCACTCAGGGTGATGGGTTAAATGCAGAGGACAAATTTCACTGTGTGCACCGTGTGCTGTGCTGCTGTTTATCACATGTGACATTCACTACACACTTTAAGAGGCAAGGGTCGTACACGGCATCTGGTGTGTCAGGGACTGAGGCTTTTGGATTGTCGGGGGCAGAAGAAGGAGTCGGTCTCAAAGTCTAGAAGGGGCGTTCAAAAATCGGTGTCAAAAAATGTTAACCTCCAACTTCTCCTGCTCCCCCTTGGTTGTATGTGCACTCCCTGTGGGCCCGGTGGTGGGACGGCGATCACACATTATATTAAACTATATCGATGAATTTTAATGGTGCCTCACAAATGGGACCAATGTCTCATGTTGTTGAAGATGCATATGAGTGATGAAGTGCTAGCAGTTAGGAAAAGAAAGAAAAGCCCCAATGAACTGCCTTGCAACTTAATATGCCATCAGTAGACAGTTGGCTGGAAAACCCATGTTGTACATGCATGCATATAAAATGGCATCTGAATAAAGGAGACAGATCTTAGACACCTCACCTTGTGCAAAAGGGCTGAATCTAGGTCAGACTTTGCCTTTGGAAACCCCACTGTCTTGTATATAGGCAGACTTCCATGCACAGACCCACAAAATGAAAATCTTCAGCCTCACAGGCCCAGCACTGCTCTCCTAAACACCTGCCCCGTGGTCTGAGCCATTCAGCTGCAGCCGTTTGAAGGTAACAGCTGCCTGTCATGCTACAAAGACGGCAAGAGAGAAAAGGGTGTTTGTTTCTGTGTGTATGTGTTTGTCTTTATGTCTGTCTGTTGGAGATGAGATTCGCCCATTTTAAAGATATTTTTTGAGAATTCCCCATGTATTGATTTGATAGATGAGAGTTCACCAACAAAATACACATCAGCATTAAACCTAAAAATCTGATACACATACTATTACACATACTAATGCATACTATTACACCCATATTAACAATATAGCAAGCATGACAACAAATATCTCCACATAATCCCCAGGAATAAGTCTACTAAAAATAGTCTACTGCAATAAAAATGCCTTTTAGACTGCTTTCCACACTCCAGTGCAGTGAGATGGTAACACACGCACGCTCATACAAGAAGACACACAAACTTGTAAAAAATTGACACAGAGTAAGTGCATGGCAATTGAGACTTCGTCTTTTGTCCCGAGGTATTGTGACAGGCAGCCACGGCTGGCTGGGTGAATTCACTTTGAGTCTCAGGCTGTGGAACAGAGCTGCTCTAATGCCTGCATTTCATTTTCATTCATTAGAGCACCATCTACCACAACAGTCACTCCAGCACTACACAATCAGCCTCAATCATATCATGTCTAAGAGTCTCTGTGCGTGTGGGTTTTGGGTCAAATGACCAGGTTCATCCACTGACTTCCTGGGTAATAGTGCTGAGTCACCATCGAACTGCCATGCAGATACCGCAGCCCATCTATAGAACACAGACACACCTCCACATCTCGATGCGTATAGAAATACACTACATGGAGGTGGCATGCTAATGAACTCTACCTCCAGCTACACCTCACATGTGTAACCAGATTCCCAGGAATTCAATGTCAGATCACTTGTAAAGCCTTCTTTATTTCCAGGAGAGAGGGAGGGAGAGAGAGAGAGAGAGAGAGAGAGAGAGAGAGAGATTATATTAGTACCTCTATTGCAGGCAAAATCTCACTGAACATAACATGCTTGAATGTAAATTTACTTATTGAATAAAAAGATATAATACATATGAAAGGGATATGATTTATTCCATTAGACTGTCTCCTCAATTTGAATATAATGTATAAGGCAATAAAGCCTAGATACAATCTATTTAAATGTCACAGTTTCCATGACAACTCGGGAAGAAAAAGAACAAGTGGAAACGTAGAAGACCAGGTAATCTAAGGCTATGAATAGTCTTAAAAACTGATCAGAGAGTCCTTGAGGTAAAGTCCTGGTCAAGTGCTTGGAGATGGAAGGTTGGATGGTCTGAGTGGGGCAACTATATGTAGCCAATCCAACGGTCATTTTACTTGTTATGAAATATACGTATACAGGCTGTCTGCAGGATGACATCCACCACTGGGCCAAATCCACATACCAGTGTTAGCCAATAAAATAATAAAATGTACTTCACTGCAAATTTTAATTGAGCATGAACTAAAATAAAATAATGTTAACATTGGTTGCTTGGCAAAGAAGGTTATCCACAGGGCACAGTGACTCACCAATGGCTGTTCAAAGCAGAATGCAACAGATGATCAGTTGTGGAAGACAGAAACCTCAGCCCACACCTGGGAGGTCAATGGCCACCTTTGGTGGTCTTGTGTGTTTCATGGAAGAATGTTATCCATCCATTCATCCATCCATCTATCTAACTATCTATCCTGAAACAAACTAAAAGACTTAGACTAAAGTCTCGATTGAGACTTTGTATTTGTATGTCTTTCTATGCTGTGCAAAAGTTTCTGGGTGTGTCTCTATTACTGTGTGACTTTGTGTGTGTGTGAGAGAGAGAGAGAGAGAGAGAGAGGGAGACAGAGGGGAAGTAGTTGTGTATTCAGTCCACCTCTTTCCAATTTGACGTTCTCAGTGATTGTCACACTTACAGTGTCTCCACCTCCACCATTTCATAAATGTAGTTCTCTCCCTCTCCCTGCTTAGGCCAGCAGTAAAAGTCTAATGTACTGATGATATCACCTTACCTAAAAACCAAAGAGCCATCTGCTCGTCTGACTACCGACTTCAGCTAAATCTAACCAAGGCTCTGAATTATAGATGAGTATGGGAGAGAGGAAGGGACAGAAAGAGAAAAAAGGGGAAAATAGGAGGAGAAAAAGAGAGAGAGCGAGAGAGGGCGGCAAAGGGAACATTACAAAACCTTGATATTTGAGAAGACCACCTGGTGAATATTTACTGCATGTAATGATGCTAAATGTCATCAGCTTATTGGATTAATGACTGTGTATGGAACACACACACACACAAACGAAGAAATGGACATTAATGGTTCATATCCATCCACGTCCAGCACCTGATGCTCACTGAAGATACTGAGCTGCTCCACGTATCTGACAAAACGTGATGGAGCATGGTGGGGCGTGATGAAGAGGACGTTTCACTTCTGAAAACAGTGCTCAAAGCAAACAGTCTTTGTTTGTATGTAATAACAAAGAGTGTCAAAAGAGATTTATGGATTGGGTGGGGGGCAGTCATCTGGATTGGAATTATATTCTCTGCTCTTGGTTATTTTACTGAATTGAAACTTCTGAATAATGCAGTAGTCCCTGATCTGCAGACGCAATGTTATGTTTGAATGGTTGAAAAAAAAATATATAAATCCACATACTTTTCTGTTCTTGAGGAGTGGAGTTAATACATATATAGATATATGTTGTAAATGTGTAAATACATTCGTATATCAAATAGCTTATATTTCATTTCTATTTACACCTACTTTTGACATTATTAACCTATGCCCAAACTCATGTCATGGAAATTTCATTTATGCATTTTTTCCTTGTTAATTTCCTCCTTAATTTCCTATTTTTTAAAACACACACATACAAACCTTTTAATATGTATATTGATAAATACTCACATGAGTCTCGGTACAGGATGCACAAGTCCAGTATAAATCCATTTTCCCCCGCAGAGCTCAGACACACTCATCTCTCATAGGCCACAGTGCACAGATCAATGCTGCCGTTTCCACTTCCCCCCTCCCTCTGGCAATGTAGACAATTAGTGTTTTTAATCCAATCAAACGAGATGGTCTGGGATTATGGACGTCCACACAGTAAATAATCTCATTTGGAGAGAAAGATGGATGAGGAGAGGGGGGTTAAGTTCACTGCCGGGTGGGGGGCACAGGCTCATGGCTAATGGTAAAACCTTAGACGGGGAGAGGAGGCGCAGCATGGCCCTCTACTGGGATTTAGGAGAGTGGGGCTAATGGCTAATGCAATAAAATGTGCAATAAACAAAAAAGGCAGACTGATCCAGAGATAAACTGGAGCCAACGCAAATGTAGGACACTGCTGAGGGGAGAATATAATCATAAGTCATTTTATGGTGAGAACGGGGCTGGTATGAGGTTTGTGGCATTTAAACTAGAGAGTAAAGGCAGAAACCAAGAGCAAGATGATTATGGATGGCTCATTATGGTTTGCGAAATCTGAAGCACTGGGCCAAAACTGCAGTAATGTGTTCTGGGTGTCTATTAATCACAGTATTAATTCATCCATCATCCTCTTCCAACACACACACGCATGCACAAGCACACACACAAACAAACGCACACATACAGACATGCACTCTTTCTTGTCTTCTCTCAGTGCCAACACAAAAAAAATGAGCGATCAAAATCTAATGACAAAACAAAGGAATCTGCCAATGTAACACAAATACACAATACTGTAGATAAATTAAACACAATATGTCTGTCTCAATTACAGTTAAGGTAAAAGATAACCAAAGTTACACATTAATATTCAGATGTATGTGTGTGTGTGTGTGTGTGTATGCATGTACATGACTTCAAAGCTGATTACGTCTTATTACTATATCATCTAGAGATCACGCTTCAAACATCCACTTCACAGATTCAGCCTAAAGCCACGCATTCAAAAGCCACCAGTGTGCCAGTGTGTTTATTACCATTTTATATGTGTGCGCGCACTGTTTTTACTGTTGACAATATTAATTAAGTATAATTTTTGACTCATGTTTGTAAAAATTAGGTAACACTAGGGACCAGAAACATTTTGCAGAGCCCCAAAAACACCAGCAGAGGATGTTCTTCCTGAGGCAACTGAAGAAGTACAGTCTTCCACATAGATGGTGATCGGTGAGTCTGTCCTGTGCTCCTTGGTAGTATGGTATGGTGCAGTGACTAAACAGGACAGGAACAGACTGCATTGTACTGCACGGCCAGCAGAAAGGATTGTTGGTGCCCCCCTGCCCTCAATCCACGACCTGTTCCTCTCAAGAACCAGGAAAAGAGCAGGGAAGGTCATCACATTTTTTCTTGCTGCCCTTTGGCAGATGATATAGAAGCCTTCAGCCCAGGACCAGCCGGCACAGGAACAGCTCAACTGTCAGACTGTTACAATACCAATTACCACATTACAACATGTTCAACTTTATGTACACTGTAATCATTGTATTGTTCTGCATATAACATTTTTCTGTGTTATCCTGCAGCGGTTTTGCTGGTAATTTAGCACAATGTGTAAAAAGCATAACATAACATTATATTATAGTACAGTCTGAACAATCTGAATCAGTAGATGATGCAAAGCATGATTTTTTTGTAATAACTCATCACTCTTCAGATGGGGAGACAAATTTTATCTTGGTCAATTAGTTATTTCCATTGCAGATGCTGAAAATAATTGCTCTCATATCTCTATTGTAGATCAAAATGCCAATCGTGGGTTAACAAAGAAACAGAACTGTAAAACAGCAAAAATGATTGTCGTATACAATAATTTTACACATTATAGCAGAACTTTGTCAACCTTATCCAGAGAGGTATGTATGCAGGTTTGTGCTGATTAACTGAAGAGTCCCGTCATCTTGGTTTGAATCATGTCCTTTATTATTTTCTGGTTTCTTAGTCTATATTTGCATGCTATATTTTCCCACCATTGTCTTATTCCTAATCTCTTCCAAATGTTTATCCTTCTCTCTCCGATTCCCTCGTTTTCACGCTCTGTCTTCCCCTTAATCTGCTTCTGCTCCCCCTTCACTGTCTGATCCACCATTCCTTGTTTTGCTCCGATAAAGCGTTTGTTGCAGTAGGTAAATATGGAAGAGGAAATGGAAAGAGCCAGGGTTGTCTCTTATCTCACAAACCCATACACACACAGGGACAAACCTAAATACAAAACAACAAATTTAGCATTCAGCAAATCATGGTGTATCTCATGCACACACACACACACACACACACACACACACACACACACACACACACACACAAAATTTCATCCTACCATTCGTGCAGTAGTAATGCAGATCATAAAACAACAAATAAATTCTGCAGGTCGCCATGAAGAACTTGGATCTGTACCACACAAATGTCAAACCAATTTCTCATCAGATGTCTGCTGCTGATGTGAGACAGAGCACCACTGTGGAATTCTGTGTATTTGTGTGATTGTCTAAGGCTAATACTGATTTTCATAGCCTTCTGCTGCAGCTATGCCTGGGATTTTACAAGTCTCAAGTGATTATCTTCATACTATGATGAAATATTGGTATCTGAACGGGAGCCATGATTCCATTTGGAGGAATTGTGTAGAATCTGAACCTGAATGGTGTAGCAACTACTTAAGATGGATTTTTACCTTTTGGATATCTTTTGATTAGTATATAGTCCAAACATAGGGTAAAGTAATGAGCCTATGATGATATCATCAAGGAATATGGGAATCAAACCATCAGCAGAGAGCTGACCAGCCAGAGAGATTTAATGCATAAGCAAGACAGTGACAGACAGGAAGAGAGGGAGAGAAGGAGAGGGGGAGAAGGATGACAGATTGGAATGTAAGGCTCTAATACTCTTCTCTGTCAACACTGACCCTGAAAACCAGCCATCAGTTACAGTACCACAAAGAAGCTCTACAGAAACAAGCAAACAGTACACACACATAAACACACACACACACACCTATAGTCGCAACCTATATTCCCAGAACCCCAAGCAACAATGAAGGATCTGTACCTGTCAGTTTCTGCGTTTCTGAAGCCTGGCAGGATGTGTCTGAAGCTGCTGTTGCGGTCCAGTTTGGGCTGACTCTTAGTGCGCTTTATAGATCCCTTCAGTCTGCGACTCAGGAAACCCTGAGAGGCACAGAGATAGAAAGCAAACAAAGAAAAAGTTAATCTCGTCATGTATAATTAGCAATAAATAACGTTTATTCATGTATTCATATTTTATTATATTCTTGAATTTATTCAATAATGTTCATTCATTTATTTGATAAACTACATTCATTTCCCATCGCTCTCATCCTGGCTTCTTCTTAGCACCACAGAGCTGTATCTGCAGCTCGAAAGCCAACATTCCCAAAACACCTGTTTCTATGGAGACCAATAGCTGGCATAAGAAGACAGAACTGAGAGGCAATGAGAAAGACACAGCAAATGAGAGCTGAATTGAGTGAATTGAGTTTCCTGTGACATGTGAAATGTTTCAGTTATTACAATTTTTTAAAAAAGGAAAGAAAGAAAAGAATGGTTCAAACACAGAAACTCTAAGATATGATTGATGAGGAAATGAGCCTAAAGAGTGGGGCATTAACCAGCCCAGCATCGTATCCTGGACAGCAGAACTTCCTAAATCTTCTATCAGTAATAAAAGCCCTTAATCTGTCGGAAGTCGCCTCTTTTTACCTTCATGGCTGCTTTGTTCACTCGTGTCATCATCAAAAGGCATTTCATGAGATGCTCATTAACATGAATTAAGGATAAGAAAGTGTTCAGCATAAACCTTCGGGACTGTTGGAAAACCATCCCTGTTGTCTAACTTAAAGTGGTGGAGAGAAGCCAAGAGTGAAATGATGCCATCACAGCAAAAGCTCCCTGCTTTGGACACTCAAATATTCAACTTCTGTTTTTTCTTACATAACCTCACATTATTTTGTACTCCTGTGTCTTCAGTTCTGTCCTATAATGTAAAATGAGTTGTGCATGCAACATTTGACTGTCTGTTTAATACAGCTGAGTGGTCGTTCAAATTCAGCAGACTGAATATAAAGAAGAGAAAAAAGAAAAGAAAAGAATCTTTGGCAGAATAATGACAACAAACTACAAACAGGCCACCCTCTTCACAATTAACACATCTGCATAATCTGCATAATTACACCCCTGTGGTGATTAAAGACACACTTATGAACACACACACACACAGTATTATATCCAATCACAGGTCTGAAGGGAGAGAGAGTGCTCTCTCCATCTTCATTTGTCTTGGGAGCAATTGAGAAGATGAGGGAGGAAAAGGACACATCAAAAAAATCCTTCAAATGACCTTGTACACACATGCCCACAAAATGAAAAACTCTCAACAAGACACAGAGACACATACTGATGGATTCATTTTTGGAAAGTCAAGGAAAAAAATCCAGCGTAACCAATCACTGAGTCCGTGCAAAGCAGTAGGTATTAAGAGTCATGCACTGTTACTACTAATCCACAAAAGGATGTAAATCCCAGCAGATGATCAGTAAAACCATTTTTATATATACAGTGCAGAATCAACAGTACACTGTCAACATAGAGCTATCCAAATGGATGGATGAATTGATCGACAGACAGATAAATAGATAAATGAACAGACACATCAGATATACGTACACACATTTCAGTGCTACATCAGTGTCACCTTGTACGTGAACTCTAATGAAATGAGAAAGAAAGGAACCTGCACCAGGAAATCCAATTCCGCTGCATTCCGCTGTACTTTAATGAGAGCAGACAAGCAGGCTTAAGTCTAAATCAATTCAATTCAAAGTATGTGTGCGTATCTTCCAAGCTGTCAGATAAAGCATTTCCCATTCAACAGACTATATTTCTTTACGCATGTGTGTCTTATCTTGGTTTATTTTTGTTAATGCAAGATCTATATAATATAGTATGTTTAATGTGTGTGTATGTGTGTGTGTGTGTCCAATTAAAGGGTTTTGTTCTGTCCCAGGGAACAGTGGGATACATACAAAGTCTGCGTTACATCAGCCTCATATAGAGGCAGACTGCAGACCCTCCCTCCCACTATCCCTCCATCTGGGAGAGAGCAACTCCAGACAGACGCTCAGATTGGCCTTTTAATTGAATTAGAGTGCAGTGTTAATGTAGTCCAAAGGAGAGCCAGGACGTTCTGGGGAACCCTGCGCCGAGCCTGACAGAGGATGGTGCTGCACTCCCAAAGCATGAAACCCACCAGAAACAATAATAATTACTATTACTTTTATGTTTGTTTCCTAAAACATGCCACTCTCTTCTAGCGTACATCAAATTCACAGTGACACTCTGAATGGTTGGCAAGAGGTCAAGGCCTCTGCTATCTGTCCACTCAGCAAAGCCGCCCTCAAGGGCCAGCTGGCAGTGGGTCCTTTGAGTTGAATCCCACAGTCAACAGAGAGCAGCCCCAAACCCGCCCAGCCTACCACACCACATCCACATCTCAATCCTTACACCAACAAGCACAGCAAACAGAGCTTACTTCACAAAACCAAAGGCGAGGACATGGTAAAAGCAAGAATTAAATGCAGGAGCAGGTTGCAGTAGCACAGCTAGTGAGGTAGATTAAACCTACATATGTGCATGCATGTCACACAAACCAAAAAGTCAATCTATTCATTCATTTTCTAAACCTGCTTCTTCCGGTCAGGCTATGGGGTTAGCTGCAGTCTGTTCCAACAACACAGACATGGTTTCCAATTCCCCTGACTCACATGCATGTCAGAAATTATAAGCAGGACCAAACATATAATGAAAACATCCCAAAAAATATTTAGTACATAAGTCAATTACAAAAGGATCTGTAAAAACATAACACCATCTTTTCATCAACATGATAAGGCCTGCTTTGGCCTTTTGGCTGCGTTCAGATGTAGTACTAGTCTAGGTCAGTAGAGGCCAGTATATCCACCAGGTTTATCACTGAACAATGACTGATTTGAAGTGAAGTGAAGTGATTGTCACTTGTGATACACAGAAGCACAGCACACAGTGCACACAGTGTCCTCTGCATTTAACCCATCGCCCTGACCCGGGGAGCAGTGTGGAGGGACGGTGCTTTGCTCGGTGGCACCTCAGTGGCACCTCAATGGCACCTTGGCGGACCGGGATTCGAACCGGCAACCTTCTGATTATGGGGCCGCTTCCTTAACCACTAGGCCACCTCTGCCCCATGATTTCACACAGGCCATATATATTTACCATTTCAATTTGTTCAAAGCTGACTTTGTAATACACACTAAAGTCCAATATAAAGAACCCCTAAAACTCACATTTCCTGTTTAATATCCACAGTATCTTTTGATGTTTAATAGTTAACTATCTTCTATTAAGATCCTTCAAAGATGACAGCCTTGAGTGTCACATGGTATGTATTTTTTTATTAAAGACCTTGTGTTCATTAAAAGAATCCAGAGCTCCATAAAAGGCTATTAACTCAATCCCCTGATCTTTGGGAGGTCCATGGGTTCATCTTGGTAACACAAGGATGTTTTTATACAGCTGCTGCACACACAAAAATGTAATGGTTACAGTTATAGTTAAAGTAGCACAACACAGAGGAAACAGCTCTCCCTTTAATATATCCACACAGAAAGTAAAAGAGAGCAACAGAAATGTGGGATGGCTCAAACAATCACATTTCTGAATCAGACTTTATGAAACTGTTACATTACGATCCACAATTTAAAGCCAATCAAATGTTCTTTACGTGTTAGATAGAATGCCTGGCCACAGACTGACAGCTGTGATTATGAAACTAACAAAGTCACTAATGAGGACTGACAATGTGATATAATGTTTACAGCCAGTCTGTGGATTGGTAATGCACAATTTGCTCTCTTTATTAATAGGATTTGCTCGGTAAATTGCTAATTAGAATCCAATGGAGACTGATCGCTGCCTTGTATATTATTAATTGCCTGTTCATGGAACAATTATATATGTACATTTGCTATCCGGCACATATGGCATTTCAGCAACTAGCAACCCTGCTCAGAGTGAGCCAACGGTAGAGTAGCAAAATGACATAACAGTGCAGAGCCCTTTTGTCCAGCTTTCATTATACCGGATTGGCTTTGATTAGCAGGCTCGATAATAAAACATAGTGTTGCTCTGAAATGAGACATTTTCATCCACAGTGTTGGAGTGGTGAAGTGCCATCTGCAGTCCAGACATGTTTTAGAGCATCAGGCCCACAGCTGCATCTGGTATAGCACAGAGTTCAGGTCCAGAGAGTGTTTTATGACATCCAATAAGGCATATTAGTTGGTTTAGCTTTTATTCTGGGGATTGTAATGAAAGTGTTTTTTTTTCTATGCTATTCCAACGAGAAATCATTAGCAGACTGAGGAGGACCACACACACACACACACACACACACACACACAAATATTGACCTACAAAGAAAGGTGTGTGCTCACCGTGACTCTGAAGGGTGTGGCAGCAGCAGCAGTCTCCATGTTGGGCAGTACTTTGTCAGGGCCGGAACCTGGCATGCTTCTCCGCCGACCTGTGTGATCAGGAGGTGAATCTACGGAGAGAGATGCTGAGTTTTACACACAGTATCATTCATGTTACATACCAAGTACGCCCTGCACAAATACATGTAAAATGAAAGCAGACTTCTCAAGCTGTTTAGTGACTTTAAAGACATTAAAGGTGGATAATTACAGAATTATTATACAGTCATTCAATATTCACATTCTAAATTTTAGAAAAATATATTGTCATAAGACCCCATAACTGAGACAGCCTGGCTTTTTGAACATGATTTCAAGATTTTCTTCTCTCCACCAATTTCAGTTAGACAACGAGGATGGTTTTCCAATAGTGATCAAAGAAGTCATGAAGGTAAATGAAGAGTCGACTCTGAAAAAACAGATTTATCAAACACTTCACTTCTGCAAAAAAAGAAACGAAGAAACGAAATGTGTTTCTTGCCTTCTTCCATCTGGATATAACACACACACACACGTTAGCAAGGAACAACCTACACCAGTCAGCGTGAAGGCCCTGGGATTGTTGGAGCTGCTATGGGTGGTCCAGCTGTGCAGCTCTGCATGGTGCAGCGTTCTCTACTGCTCTCTCAATGGGACCTTGTGGGATTTCATTTAACTTCCGAATCAAAAACCCGATCTAGCTGAGCTTCTTGAGCTCCTGTGCTGTCGGAATCCCAGCATGCATTCTGAGCAACGCTAAGGCGAACTATACTGTCCACACTTTAGCATATGAGTCTGTCTACACACACACAGATTTTAAAATTAACCTAGTTTATTGTCAATATTAAGTATTTACCTTTAGAAAAGAAAAAGCCAAACTTTTGCAACAATAAATATATTAATTCAAGAATCCCAACACACACAAAGCTGTAGCAGGCTGACATGCTGTCCTGCCCGACTGCATTTAATTAAAAAATGCAGCACTAACGAGGACAGCAGCGCTGCTGAAACCCGACAGCAATCTGACGGGCCGCCTCTCCTTCTCCACTCGCAAGTGAGCTGCTGCGCTGACTTCTAAGCAAGTTCAACCTTAGAAAAAATGTCCAGGCTCCATTTCTGTCGATAGGGCTCACATCCTGTTTATTCGCGGTACAAGGCATCTTCTCAGTGACAGCACAAGCAAACTAATTAAGACAGAAATAGAGAGGGCCCCTGTTCAGTGCTTATGAACATATGCTGCGATCGCTCATCAGTACGCAGGCTGAAAGGAACTCAAAATGTGTTTAAAAACAGAATCTGGATAGAAGCATATCCCATCAGACGTCAGGCATTACTTAACCAATTAATACATGCAAACCATGCTGACAGCATTATGCTCACTTACATCTGTTAACCACTACACATCTCTTGGCCCCTCCATTCCATCATCTTTGCTCCTTTACTTTATACCGCGCTGATTACTACTAGTAATACTTAACAATATAGTGAAAGTACATTATGATTCATACGGCTACTGAAATTAGCACCACAAACATCATGGATAATTGGATGGGGGAGTTTGACGTCAAGACAGAATATATAAATAGAATAAATACAGATACTAATAGACTGAAATGTGAAATCCTGACAGAAAGGAGTGAAATATAGGGAAAGACTGAATTTATCTGAATGGATGGATGACAGACAAAAAAAACAAAAAAACAACTGCATTCTCTCACAATCTCTTAATTTCCTCCTCCGAGCAGTTTTCAATAAAACTAATCCAGTCTGTCTGCCTATCTCTCTCTCTGACCGTACAGATGACAGCAGACCAGATGGGAGTGAGACAGACTGCCTATTCTGCATCTGCAGTCTGAAGAGTGCTAGACAGGTCAGTTCATTGCATTAATTCAATACGTGCACTCATATTCTCACACTCACACACCATATTTTCATACACAGGAAATATTATATAATCTACATGGGAAGGATTTGACCAATGTTGCTTTCAGGGTGAATTTAGGGTGGTAGTAGCCTGGTGGGTAACACCATTGTGTCCCTGAGCAAGACACTTAACCCTAAGGGGCTGTGGACTGTCCCTGTATCTACTGATTGTAAGTCGCTCTGGATAAGGGCGTCTGATAAATGCTGTAAATGTAAATTTAACACAAGCCTTATCATTCGTAAAACAATTTCATTTTTCAGGATGGTGTTCACTTGCTGCAACACACAGGAAAATAAAACAACAGAATAAAACTGTCAACTTGTCTCCACATAGGAAAAGCCTTAAGCGGTCATTTTAAAATGCGATATTGGTTTGGCAAATGCAGCAAATGTTCTTCAGAGAGAATCTGCCCAGTGACAGATCCAAAAAAGCAGCTGTGGGCAGATGAACTGTTCTGAATAGGCACTTCAAATGTTTTAACACATGTGCGGTGCAACTATATCTCAGTTGAGCATTCTATCTCCTATAGAGACACCGTGTAGAGAGAGGCAAGAGAAATGCCTCCACCAAATGTGTATATGTGATAATGTTTCTGGCTGCATTTGGTGTTTAGCAGCCTGATGGGGTGAACCTATCACCCAGGTTTAATCAGCGACTGACCTAAAGGTTCTCCCAAAAAGTTGCGTACACACTGGCCACTGATGGATCTTTCAGCCCAGACGTTTAGCAGCACAAGTCTGAGTCGGCATGGTGTCGCTTCTGGCTGCCCGTGCTCTTTACAGCTCTCAATGGCTCTTAAGAGTCTCGAGCTGCAGCCAAAGCCTCCAGTCTGAGCAGGTCAGATAAGAGCTCTAGGCTCGAAAACTGCGCAAAGAGCTCCTCCGAACATGAGAAGCATGGGAATCAGGAAGCACGTGACACTTGTGACTGTGTGTGCAGGAAGCAGGTGATTGTAGGGGGAGAGTGGCAGAGATTATCCCCGGTAATGTGCAGAGCGCACTGCACTCCAGAAGAACATCAGCGAGCGCTTGCCTTGTGTATTCATCTCACGTTTGATATATGACTGTGGACAGACACAATTCAGCTCCCTCTCTCGCGCGCGCGCCCTCTTACTCTAACATGTGTCTTCATCAGACCCCCATTGTTGCCAGTGTCGCTCTGAATGGCAGCTACCTTCCCATCGGCAAGCCAAGGACAATCTGCGCTCCACTGTTCCCATAGCAACTAGGCTAGCCAGCCAAAGAGAATGGTAAAGTCTCCTCTTCCTCTCAGAGAATCAAGGCCACGCAGGATGAAACGGACTCTTTTTCTCTCTGTCTCTCTCATACACACACACACATTCTTGTGTGACTTTTAGGTGAAAATACTTTGAAATGTGATACAGTATCACTTGAATGCAGAATCGTTTGTGAAAATGCAGAGTGTAGGACTGCACACAGAGGTCACCTCTTTACAGAGAGCGCAGATCGATTCTCAACGGTCGACAAAGTATCAGCGGAACTGCTTTTTCTATTGCTTTTCAACTATTCCTCATTAGGAAATTATAACAGATCAATCAGAGGACAATGGACGAGGGGCAAACAAGTCAATGAATTTATCCACTCCTGATTTGATCAATTAATTTTAAGAACACACCAGTATGGACACAAGAACAAATGGGCACAACAACAAAGCACAGACACAAAATAGCAGCATATGATGAAAGCAGGAAACATGGGAGAACAGGCAGAAGACAAAGACATGGCTGGTAGTTTGGTGAGCTCGAGTGCTTTACTGAGGACAAGGAAGCAACCTGGCAGCTTACTTCTTGAAGTGAATACTATTTGTCTGGACTGTGTATAGCTTTAATGCATCTTCTATTGTATTGTTTCAATATACATTTGTTGGTATTTGTTTTTCACCAACATTTTGTTTTGAGAATGGAAGAGTTTCTCAATCGGTTTTAGATTGGGACTCTGTAGTAGCCATGTCTCATACTCCCTGAGACGTCCTTTTAAAATTAGAGCCTGATGAGGACTGGCATTATTGTCTTGAACTACGTCTTCAGTTATTGGAAAAAAATCCACTGATGGAAAATCATGGTCATTCAGGTAGGCATGTTGCTGAACCCAGACCTGACCAAGTATACTCAGACAATATTGCCTCCACAGATTTGCATGATGGGTGCATCTCGACAGAATTGAACCCTTCTGCTCCTGTGTGCTTTTTTAAACTAAATGCACAGGTGAATAAACATATGTGAAATAGTCCCTCTTGTTTGGCTGGACAGTGCATGTGAACTAATGGAATAAGTGATCCTAGCGGCTAACACAAGTTTGCCCAAAGAAATATCACAGGAGCTCAAAAGAATGGTTGCTGAAGATCATAAGATTGAAAAAAAGATTTCTGAAAGTCTCTGGGGGTCTGCAGTAAGTCACAAAGTAAGGCAATAAATGTAGCGCCCTTTCAACTCTCACTAGAAGGAGAATAATGAACAGTTCAAAGGCATGTTGTAGAATCCCCAAAAAGTGACATTCAACCCCAGGGTGACAGCTAAGGATCTGAAGGCACTTGTTAAAGAATGTTCACAAATAAAGCGTAACCTGTTCAGCCCTGGGCCCTTCTTAAATGGACATACCCAAAACAGAGAATATATCTGCAACTGCAAGGTCTATTAGTAAACGTTTACAATGATTTGGCCATCTGAGACAGGCTGTAGAAGCAATATTCCTCAAGTTATCCATAGTACTAAATCCTAATAATAAAGCTGCAATAGCAAGAGAACAGCGAGCACAAGTACAGGAATTTCCAACCTATCCATTTGGGCATGTTGGTGATGTTTTGGACATCATATGTGCCATTTGAGATTTCTCAGGATCCAAACTAAATAACTTCTCAACTTCTGGTTAATGAAAAGCTGGTTTTTTTCATCCTGAAAAATCACTACTTTATAGTACGTAGCTTTTGGAAAATGTTCACCATAAGTAAATGCCTAAATGTTTGATATTGCCAATGTGATCTAATGTTCAAAAGTTTAAGGTCATTTAGAAATGTCCTTGTTTTTAAAAAATTCCTGTCCAAACATGATTAATCTTGTAAATGACTATGGTAGCTGGAAATGGATGTAAAAGAATGGAATATCTGAGTAAATGTAGAGAGTAACATAACATGCATTTGTTCTAATGAAATGTTGTGTTCACTAAAGCCAATTTAAGTTTCACTAATTATTAGAATTAACTCAACAAATTGACATCAGGGTTTGCCAGGATGTGAATACTGCAAATTGAGGACATCCACAAAAATTCTCTTTTTCATAGAAAATGACCCCAAACTTGTCTACACTGGTTAAAAAAACTGTCAACAGGTAGTTTGTTTACAATATGACTGTTTATCACAGTCAACGATAACAATAATGAATCTTATGACAGTAAAGAGGCTGTCAAACTAGCTCTTTCCCAGCTGGGTACTTTCCACAGTCCAAACTTGGTCTACTTTGAAGACTGAAAATGACCACAGTGGCTGAAAGGACAGCAATTCTAACAAATATTACATGTTTCAGATTTTCATTTTGAGTCCTTGATGTAATCTGATGCATGTTGATTCTGAAAGACCTCAAAATCTGTTTAGCAGCTACAGAAATATTTTAGGTGTGGTTAATGACAATAAAGGAAACGTATTCAGCTCACAAAGTCAGTAAGGTGACACACGTGTAAACAGCCTGAGTGTTATACCTGGCAACCATGTCCCAGTGACATACATCAGGGATAACAGCTCCTTACTGTTGCTGTCAATAATGAGAGAGGCCCATCAGGGACAAGTAAGTGGCGTCCTTCAAATGTAACCTTCTTTTTCCAGAAAGACGATTCAAATTGACAAATTAATATTGTAGATGCTATTATTGTCCGTTGTATTCTGTCAAAGCTCATAGCAGGGCTGTATGAGAAAGCTCTTCCTCTTGTGAATTTGACAAAGGACAGAAGCTACAGCCTTGACAAAGGCCAGATCTTCATAGACCGTCATCTCCCCAGAATTGAGACATCCCCACAGACACAGAAAATAACTCGTTTCCACCTATGCACTTCTTTTTATCATATTAAAGGTCCCCTGACATTAACATTTTTTTGCTTTATATAGGTCTCAGTGGTCCCCTAATACTATACCTGAAGTCTCAGCCGTGGTGCAGAATTACAGCCACTTTTAGCCAGTCACACAGTTAAATTTCCCCAGGAAGCACCGTTTCAGTGTCTGTGTGTAAGTTTCTGTGGTGTAGTGGTAATCACATTCGCCTAACACGCAAAAGGTCCTCGGTTCGATACCGAGCAGAAACAGACCTTGTTGGGGCAGTGGTGGCCTAGCGGTTAAGGAAGCGGCCCAGTTTGACTGTTCGAATCCCGATCCACCAAGGTGCCACTGAGGTGCCACTGAGCAAAGCCCCGTCCCCACACACTGCTCCCCGGGCGCCTGTCATGGCTGCCCACTGCTCACTCAGGGTGATGGGTTAAATGCAGAGCACAAATTTCACTGTGTGCACTGTGTGTGTGTGTGACAATCACTTCACTTTGTTTCAGTGTCTGTAGCTTTAAATGCTAATGAGGAAGAGAGAGGAAGTTTCTATAGGGCATTCGCAGAAATGACAGCATTAACACCATTCACAAACAACAGTCGTGTTGACGTTTTTTTCCAGAAATTTTTAAAATCAACCCATTGTTAATGCTAAAAAATATATTTGTGCTCAAATTTTCATCCAAACACCGAGCAACAGCAATGATTCGTATGTTTGGAAGACATGGCTGTCGATGGAGATCATGTTTTAGGGGAGGGGTGGGAAATTCTCAAGAATGAGAAAGGGGAGGTAACCTTTCCCCTTGTGACGACATGATTTGTGACCTTTAAAACACACACACACACACACACACACACACACACACACATATTCACAACACACACACACATATTCACAAGAAGAGCTTCCCATACCGCCCTGCTATGAGCTTTAACAGTATGTGCCCTGCTGTGGAACATGAGAGCAGGGTCGGGCAGCACACTTCCTCTGCACTCATCCGAAACTCAGCGCAGCACTTCCTGCTCTCCGAGCCTGGCGTTCCAGCCTTGGATTTAGAGAATGGAAAGATGGTGCATGTGTCAAAGTGTTTCAGTGAGAGAGCTGTGTGTTTGTTTAGAGGTAACTCTAACATATAATTAATTAATAGAGATTTTTATCAAAGATAAAGAAGGTGAAAGGCCTGGGTCTAAAAATGTATTTGTGTGTTTGCTTGTGTATGCATTCGACCTTTAATAAAACAGGATTATCAAACAAATCAGGCCAATAAAAATGAAAGTAAGTTGCATATTGTGTGTGTGTGTGTGTGTGTGTGTGTGTGTTTGTGTGTGAGTAATCCTGTTATGTATCACAGGGGTATAGCCATTTCAACCATTTCCTCGTTCCTTACAGCAGTCAAATATGTTCAGTTCTACCATGCTTGGCCCCACGAGGAAGAATTCCTCCAGGCTGTATGCTTGGGCGCCAGCTAATAACCTGCCTTGGTGTGAAGTGCAGAGATAAAACCAGCCGAATTATAGCTGCTTTGCATAATATGCACCACGCTGGAGCCAGACTCTCAGATATTGAGCCACGATGGGCCGATAGCGGCTAATTTGGGAGTCGGTGTGATGTGAGGGGAGCCTGAAGCTCGAGCTGCTAAGTTATCAGAATTGGGCTAATTAGCATAGCTCAAACCATAAAAGCCAACCCGACCCGGCCGGCGTAGGCAGAGGTCAGCCCACAAACCTAAATGCCGCCATTATAGAGGGTCTGACATACTGGTCAACAGCAACTGGGGATGTGGATTACAGATTTCTAGACCTGATACAAGAGCTAAATCAACCATGAAAATGATGCGGATCCCATGCCACAACATGATATTCCTGTATCGCTATTAGTTCTACTTTTTATAGATTTAGGTAAACACATTCAATAATATGGCAAATAGGGATGGGAAGGCTTGTAAACACACACAAGGTCAAGTGTTGTCCTAGTGTGACATGCATACATGCAACAGCATGAACCTGCATGACAGCAATGACAGTCGCCGGCCTATCAAACAGACAGATTAAAATATACATTATACACAATTTATTGTAATAATTCAGAAAGCAAAGTCATAGCCTATTGGTAAGTAAATGACCCCCATGGTCTAGTAGACCATTTCTGAAAAAAGTATTTCAGTTCCAGCTGAACACCATAAAGTATTACTGTAGTCATGTTTGGAGGTGTTGTTAACAGGCAGCTTCCTGTTTCTAGCACATGCAGAACAGCTGTACACTGAAGCATACACCTGAAATAAAGACAAATTCTCATCTGACTCTGATGAGAAAGACCACGAACCATCTAGAGACAATGAACCATCAAAGGACTGCTGCACAGCTGCCTCAAAACATGTTTTTTCTCCACTCACCACTCCAGTTCTGCTTTGTATTTGCATTAACTGACTGCAAAACAAAGTTCAGATAGTACTCAGATGCATCACGTGAATCTGCAAAGGAAGTACCAGAGGTTGTTGCCACTGTAGACAAATAAATACAAAAAAATTCAAACGCCTTAACTAAGAAGATCGCACTTCCACAAGTCTCCATGGGCTTTACTCCACCCTCTAAATCTCTGACATCTGCTCCTGGACTCAAGTGCAATGCAACCAAAGAGGCATTTGCCCATATTCCCCATCACCATGACCTTGGAAACAAAAGAAATAAAAAATATACCCATATACACACGAGGCAAGAAGCTCCACAGTGCTGTCAAGTTGTCAGCAATAAGAGAAGAAAAAAGCATAACGCAAGAGCAGGCAGCAAAAAGGATGGCTAAAATCATAGGCTGTCAGGCAGCTTGAGGGGGGGGCTGCTTACTCTCTTGTCTCAGCTTTTTTTTTTTTTTTGGGGGGGGGTCCTTGCCACGCTCTTTTCTCCTTTTGTCTTCTTGTTTAGACTAAAAATCCGCGTATTTGTTGCGCCGCCACTTCAGAAGCCCTTCCTACGGAGCTGGGATGGAGCGCAGTGTCAGTCACGGCGCACTCTGAGGCCCTTTATTTATAGGTCTCCTCATAACTACTTCACATGCTTTTATTTTGGCTTGTTGGGTAAACACAGATTACCTCTAACTGTGCTGAACGCTGGGCTTTGTGAACAGACATATTCAAGCTGTGAGCAATGCGTGTTTCTCGGTGACAGCTTCATCACAAGGTGCCACACAAACAGTCGTTTTCGCTTGGGGTAATGCTGCATGAAACGCCCATCAGAGAAAAGGAAATTGTTTTCTGCTACAGAGGGTACATAACTATGCATGCGTGTTGTGACACGTGTGTGTCACGTACACAATCTTACACGATATTACATGATTGCTTAGCTGCCCTCTTCAAGGACTGCATAGTGGATTATAGACAGAACAATAGGTAAAGAGAAAAAGGCAATAATACAATTGTCAAGGTGGGTCCCAAACCTGACGATTGTGCCCGGAGTGCTGATTGCCGGCCACGCCCCCTTTATGCCTTGCACCTGACATCCTTCCTATTGTATACATATAAGTGCGCTTGCGTCAGTGCTCCGGGTTCTGGTATTGAACCCTGAACCATTGAGTGAAGGGAGACGCTGTGTGTGTACTACTAGCAACTGGCTTGTGCTAGTGGAAGAATCACAAGCACCACCTACCTCCAACAACCTCACCTGAAAATCCATCCACAGCCAAACAAAGAATGTCCATATATCCACCTACACCAAATATATGATCTAAATAGTATAGTGGAAAAGGTTCCCAGGTTCAAATATCTCATAAATATCTCATTTGACTCAAAAAATCAATAGCCTGGTTCCAATGTTTGCTGATTGCACTAGCAAAGTTGTACATTTCCATGAAAGCATTTGGTTACATTCATTAGGCTAAACTTGCATAGACATAAACTCACACAGATTTGGGCTGTTATAGAATGCTTGTAACAGCAATTTAGAATACAAAATCAAAGCATTCAATTTTTATGTTAAATGTATATTACAGTATGTATGTATGTAAAAAGCATGTAGTTACAATTAAAAGAGTAGAATACTTAAAAGTATTCTGAATAGATGCCTTTTGTATATAACTTCATGACAGTGTTTTGAGTATTCAGTAATCATCTGCAGGCATATACTGTATACACTATACACTTGGTGTCTCTATATGTTTGTGTGTGTGGTGTGTGATGGTTCAACTTTTTCCCTGCGCCATGTGGTGCACAGGTGTTCATATTCCACAGGGTACATCCGGGTCCTGCACGTTCTTCATAAAGTTCACCATGAAGACTGAAACGGCTATGATTCTTCAGCTGATCTACTCTTTTCTACTCTGGATCTCCTAATGTTATTGTGTGAGTGTGTGTTTGTGAAGGAAGTGGTTGTTTTCGTAGAGAACAACACAAACCCCGACATTCCTGTTCAAATGAGGGCTGAGATCTTGAACTCACTGACCCACTTGGAGGAAATGGCATAGCAGGCTTCACTTTGTGTTGCTTTAACATCACATTACACAGTGAAAAAATCACACTCTGTTCTACACTGTTATTGAAGCATTCGTGTTTTACTTAATCATTTGACACAAATATATTTATTGTGTGTAAAGAATAGAATAGAGAGATTAATGATCTCTCTCAGATTTCTCACAATGTCAACAAACTGTTTAAAAGTGTGCTACCTGGAAACATGGTAGTGGGGCAGTGATGGCCTAGTGGGTAAAGGAAATGGAAGGTTGCCGGTTCGAGTCCCTCGAGGAGCCACTGAGCAAAGCACCATCCCCACACACTGCTACCCGGGCGCCTGTCACTCACCAAGAGTGATGGGTTAAAAGCAGAGGACACAGCTGTGCTGTGTTCAACAATGATGATCACTTCACTTTCACAAATTCATCAGGACAATGACAGATATTCTAAAGTTGTGTTAATTTGGGGTAATTTTGTAGGTTTATGGTGTGATTTATTTAATGATGTAGACTTGTGGATTGTTTATGTGTGGTTGTAAGTAACAGTAATGTAAATGTCTATTTTTTTGCTCTCTTTCCATTCCTCTGTGTTTCTGTCTCTCCTCTTCTCCCCTAAACCACCTCCTGCTTTCATTCATTCCATCTCCTCTTTTCATTTTGAAATGTCCCCTGAGCTAGACCCCTGATATTCTTTTGGGTTTTAAGGTTGAGTATTTTTCTCCCACCCACACCACCTTCTCTCCCTCCATCTATTTCGCTATCACTTCACGTCCCAGTCATTACCTCCACTCTCTTCCCCATCGCCTTCGCCTCACTCTATTTCTTTTCCTCTGGGCCAGTTGGTTTAGTCTGAATGGGTTTAAAGTGAGGACCCGTGTGCCCGAGGGGATATTCTTCATGATCTTAAATGACACACATTTTCAACAAATCTCCCCAAATCTCTCTATTTTACTACATCTCCATCCTGTAGTAAATATTGCCTGACTGTTTACCAGGTACAAACCTGTACAGGAGTCTGGTAGTTGTGTACAGTTCTAACCTTTACACAACCCCATGTTCACTGAGGTCAGACATCAAACACAATCACTGAGACATTCTGGCTGAAAACAGCACTGTCAGGACTTCCTGGGTGACCCTTCGGCACAGTGCAGGACACAGAGGGCAGACGGAGCTCTGGCTTCCTGTGTTTAAGGGCAGAACGTGACAGAATTCTTGAAACTGAGTCATTGTTCAGATCCTCCCCTCATGCCTCCCATACAGAGCTGCTTCATTTCCTCCTTTACCGATAGTCTGTCCAGCCACGCTACATACACATACACAGAGAGCACAGAGGTTTACTGATGTAACAAAAAGTGTGTGTGTCCCTGTGAGCATATGGCACGTGTCATAATTGTGCTGCGTTGTTATCGCTTACTATACTAAACAATGACAGTATGACATTGTTATGTTGCTCATTATATTTCATTACAGACCATCTCATGTTCTGTCATTAGCAGTGCCGCACTGTTGGAGTTCATGTTTGTCCACCAATATCTAGAGATTATTTAAATTAATGGGTCACAGGGCATAACAATCCGCAGGCTAGAGAAACTCGTGGCATTTAAGATTCAACTATCCAAACGTGGTGTGTGGGAGTTAAAAAGGCTTCAAAATATCAGGGTTGGACAGTTAAAAATAATATGCGGCCTATTAAAGTGACCATATGACTAACTAACAAAGCTTATTCAATGCTGTTCAGCACAATAATATGTCAGTGTTCGTGTGTACATTACTTGCAAAATGAATAAATTAACTTTGACCTTTTTAGGTAACTATTAGGGCTCCACTGTTTCTTTTTGTGTCTGGAAGTGCCTGTGGGATTCTGAATATAACAGTGGCTGATGAGGTTCAGTCCAACGCCAGTGGGAAATAATTCACTGGACAGAGGCCCGGTGGTTCCAGTCCCAGCTGAGAAGTTCAGGAAACAAGAAGGAGAGCGAGGCAGGACCCCGACAGAGTCACAGAACAAGCCCGACACTGTTCAACTCTGTTATTCTTAATGAATGAAGTGTGTGTGAGTGTGCATGTATCTAGGGGTAAAAAAATAGAGGGACATAAGTGACAATGTTCCATTGCTTATTTTTCAAACCTGTGAATTATCATATGGTTATATAGTGTTAATCATTGCTGGTTCTCCGGAGCACTTGATTTATCTCTACCGTTTTGTACACCAATTCGCAGAACGACACCGATGCTTTTTGGAAAAAGTGACCATGTCTGTGAACCAGAGTACTGTCACGCTCATTAAGATCTTCAATTCGATATACACATCCCCTTCTGGTTCACAAATTATGCAACACTACTGTGTCCATGTTTGTGTGTGTGGAAGGAGTCAGACAGAGGCTGTATTGCTGGGTGTTCTGTGTTAATTCTGATTTGTCTGACTGCCTAATTGGAAAATTGTGTATTAGCAACAGCTGGTCAAAGCATAACAGACCAAGCAGACACACGTTTAAACCCAAATGAAGGACAGACAGACAAAGTGTCCCAGAATGCATCATTATTGTGGGAAAGCCCTGGGACTCGTGCCATATATCCTGAAATGACAGCTGTGTGTGAGAGTGTCACAGTGATGTAATTAGAGAGGCTCATTCCTGCTTTTACAGGCTGGTGGAGAGATGCCCTCAGACACACAAAACCCAGGCAAAGTGACCGTTAAAGTGAAAGATGAAACGCAAACGTTCGTCAGCTCTAAGCTTTTATTGTGTGTGTGTGTGTGTAAGTGAGTGAGTGTCTCAGTTGTGAGTTTATGAAACCGTATCCGACTCACTCTTCATTGATTTGAATATTGAAATCCTCGCTGCCAACTCTCACTATTTTGCCTGTGATATGATGATGACTAATGAGAGCGAACACACAACCAGAACAAGAAAAGCGGGTAAAGTGCGTAATCTACACACACACACACACACACACACACACACACACACACAGAACAAGAAATTCAAGCAGTGTCGAATTTAAACAACGTTGTTACAATGTTAACACACATTCATGTACTTGTAATAGAACATACCAACAATGGTGCACAAAACACACACACACACACACACACAGTTCACAGTGACAGCTGGCAAGAATGAGCTCATCTCTGGTCGGCTGGACAGCTTTCCCTCCTTTAGAGTTGTTATCTGCAGCATTCCAACAGACGCTTTGGCGGCACCATGCCAACAACAACAAACACTAACGAAAAGGAGACTCACACTCACTCTCTCTCTCTCTCTCTCTCTCACACACACACACACACACACACACACACACACTTGTTCCTTTCTGTTCCACTCTATCAGAGAGGGATAATTATCAGCCTCTACCTCAACAGTGACTTGTCCTCCTCGCTGGAACTTTCTTCTTTTGCCCTTCATTGCTTTCACTGATGTTGCTCATAAACAAACCCGCTTGCTAATGAGCGAAACTGGTTTCAAAGATGAAAACCCACTTGCATTTTTATGTCTTGGTGAAGACCTGGTGTAACAAGCAAACCCTTTATGCAAGGCAAGGCCATCTTTAAATGTCTTTGTCATTTCTTATCCCTAGCGGGGACTAGCAAAAGTCTCCACATTTGCATACTTTCATATTTTTATAACTTTGTGGCTCACGCACAAGAACACAAGTGTCATTAATACACCAATCAACAGGGTTCTCACAAGTGTGCATGCCTGGTGGGAACAAGGCTTTTAAACATCTATAAATGTCATACTTAAGTGGTGACATTTGGTAATTGAGTGGCATCTTTGCAACAAACAGCTCTACACATTAACTACAATTACCTCTGCATACAGTAATTCATCACCAGTAATTTACCCTGCTGCCATCTATCTACAGCATTGCCAGCGTTCATAAGCCCATCTACAAACACCTCAGTAAAAGTGTAATCTGCCCCATAAAACAAGTTCAGGATCAAGACACAGTGGACAGCCTGTGTTTTTGCCGTGAAAGCGGCAGGGCCGTCTCCATTAAAATGTCTCGGCCGATGAGGAGAGCTTGTTAAAACCACTTTAGTGCTCTCAGCACCGGCTCGGAGACACTTATACAGCAAATATCATGCCACTGCGCAGGAACAGTAGTCTGGCAACCTGCAGACAGCTTGAGATTTACTGAGATGAGGACCAGCACACAAAGTGGCTATCGGTGGGAGAGTCAGATGGGAGGTTAAAGAATGCTTGACAGCTGACGTGAAGCCAGACGCCTGGGTCAGCAGATTCAGAGAGAGAGTGAGAGAATACGGGGAAATGTTTTATGACGTTTTATAGCTAAACCCACCTACAGCAAACAAACACAGCGCAGAAGCAGCAGCTGAAATGACAAGAGTGACAGCAGCTGACGCCCTGCTCTACCTGCAGTGCTTCATGATGTCAGCTGAAGACTTAACGCAACGTTAGAGTTACGTTTGAGGAAAGTTGCAGCGACGTGAGATTTGTTACCCCGGTTAGTGGCAGGTCTGCTTCTGCTCCGGGATCGGCTGCGTTGCCTCTGCAGACGGGTTCGACCCAAAAGCCTGTAGTAGTAGCCTGGCCTCCCAGAGCCTTTCCTCATCATCCCTGACATGTTCTGGCGTATGCACACCTGAAACCAGTTAATATTCCAGTGAAGATAAACTCGTCTTCAGTAACTTAACTGGGTGCCAAACTCTAAATTCCCACAGCGAATGTCCAGGATCGGTGTTACAGCTCCCGGGGAGTGATGTCAGACTGCTGAAATCCCGCCACAGGAGCACGTCGTTCTCCTCTCCCTCTGGAAACCACATGTACTCACACACTCCTGAGGACAGCAGAGCGCAGCTGGGGCCAAAGGGAAGGAGGCAGGGACAAAAGACACACACAGGAGGCAGAACAAGGGGGAAAGTTTTAGCTCCGGAGAAAACCTGGCACGGATTTTGGAAGAGGAGTAGGACTTCAATTTAGAGACAAAGTGACAGTGGCACACAACAGAATGAAAGTAACACATGAATAAAGAAAGAAAGAGACACCATATGTCTCTTCACCAGTAGAATGATAAATCTCTGATTACAACAATAATAATATGTAACTGAAATCAAAGTTACAAGTTCAAATCCCACTTACTACCATTGTGACCCTGAGCAGTCTCCAGAGGGACTGTCCCTGTAAATGTGGATTCACTATGTAAGTCACTATGGAAAAGGGCCTCTGCTAAATGTTGTAAATGTAAATGTGAGTAATACGTAGGCAATCACATTAGAATGTGCATGGCAGGTATCTGTGTATGAGAAACATGATGCCCTTTTAATGAGAGCACATGTCCATGGAAACACTATCAGAATGGTGAAAGACATTTGTCCAAGTGAACTGATCAATCAGAATCTTCAATCAGAATAAATTTATTTTGGTGAAAAAAAAAAACTCTTTATGCAACCACAGCCGTATTTTGGACGAGAAAAGGCATGGTGTAGTAGTGTGTGTTTGTCTTATCAAAGGCAAATTTCAAGGGGAAAGATAAAAGCGGTGATTAAATGACATGGCTGAACAGCATTCCCCTTTCCTCCGCTCTCTCTGATTTTCCCTGTCTGACCTCCATCCCTCTCTCTCTTTCATTAGCAGGCTGCTTGTGTGGTTGCGCTCTACCCATTCTCCCTGCAGTCAAGAAAACATCTGCTGCTTGGTGTAAGAGACTCTTAATGGGGCATGTAGTGTTCGGAGACATCCCCCAACAACACACAAACACACACACACACACACAAAACATTTCATCATTACAAATGTTTTGTATCAGCATAATGCCAAAATTAGGGATTTTACTGGCCATCATAATTTTCATTTTTATCAAATTTATGGCAGTTGCCAGACACCTTCGTCCACAGATTCTCAGGGTTAAGGGTCTTTCTTAGGGTCACAATGGTTGTAAGTGGGGTTTCTCAATGGTGGATGCTGGCCAACTTGACTGTACCAACATGCTTTGCACGTTTCTCTAATAATATTTTATCATATAATTTTTTAGGATCAAATGTTTTTTTCCATACCTCAGACTTCGCTTTTGTTGCCAGTGCAACCAGAATGTAATCGCCAGACGTAAGTGTCCATTTCACCACCTGAGCTCTAATTAGATCTTTGCTCTAATCGGAATGCTCACCTTACTAAAATAAAAAAAATAAAAATAAATGCATAGCAACAGGCAGCAGCAAACAGTTCAGGCCGTTCAAGCCCTTAAAACTGATTCACTTTTCATTTAGATTTTCTTTTATTTAAGCACTTTAAGCACAAACACATTTTCAGTAAGTTACCTTTCTTGTAGGATTCTGCTTCAAATAAAAAAACTTTATGCTAACCAGATTGCTGTTAATCATTTAGAAGTCAATATTTCCTATATGGACAGTGATTTAAAAAAATAAAAAAGTGAACCTGTAAAACTGCATTGTTAATTGTGATGCTGTCGAAATTTTAGTGTATCTAACTTTTGAAAAAGAAAAATGGTTCACCAGTGCAACCAGTCCAGAATATACATATGCACATACATTCATACATACATACATACACTTTATTTAGACATTAGAAATATAGACAACATACAACATAGATCTGACTCCAGTCCTAACATTAATCCAGTCCAGATTTTAGTGCATGTTTCTTATGGGGCCCATGTTCAGCATATCAGCCACGGTTCTGACTGGCCAATAAGGAGTCAGTTCTGGAGGTGTGGGTCTAGCAGCTGGATGCAAAGAGCAGATGGACACAAAAGCTTCCAAAGTCACACACAGACCCAAACATTGACATGAGAACACACCCTTCTCTCATATACAATAGAGCCCATGTCTGTCCATGCACCTCTCCACCAGAAACAAATCAGACATTGTTCAACAAGGGACCTATTTGCACAATAGACTACATCAAAGTAGGTACAAAACAATACAACGCTGTACGGCGTAGAATTTCACACACCAAAGTGCTCCACGCAGTGTCTATTCCCCAGGTACCGGCTGCATCGGCCACTCCGGAATGGCTTTAAACCGGTCACACAGAAGAACCACTCATTCAGTCAGTAAGTGCCCTTTCTGAGATTATTAAATAGCCATTTATCCCAGAGGGGCCGCTCCACTTCCTCTGGGAGGTCCGGACTCAAATGTGCTTACAAGCGTACAAGCTCGCTCATGTTCAGCAACTCCCCCGCATGTCCCTCTATAACTGTGTGGACAGATTGCACACTGAGATCTAGGACTGTAGAAACGCAGGCTGCAGACTTTTACCATGGCTGTAATTTAACCACACTAAGACCAACACAAAGAGTAGAGCCAGTTAATTTTTTTAACAACCTTATATAAATGTGCTAGCTTGCTTCCATCCTGTAGCTGGTAGAGGAGCATCTAGGTGTTGTTGCTGTTCGTTTGCTGGGAAGTGGTAGCCTAGTGGCTAAGTACTGAAGGTTTTGCGGGTTAAAATCACTAATGTGTCCATATGTGAATGGTGAACATAAGATCTGTGAATGTGTGTGTGATCTGAAGCTGGAAAGGCTGGATAGACAGCAGGAAGCTGTTTGTTTAGGGTCAGGGTCAGGGTCAATCTAAAACCAGGTCACTTCCTGTTCTCAAGCTCGATCTGTGTTCTCAGCAGCGTTCAAGGGAGTGAAGCAAGGCCTTTTCTCTGTGTAAATGCTTGAGACAGGTAGAAGGTGTGTAATATATGTGTGAGTCAGGAAAGTGATAAATTCTAAAATAAACATACTCTTACCTGCAGAAGGACATGTTGGATGGCAGAAACATGCAAATAAAAAAAAGAGAAAAGTCAGAAATACGCCAAAAAGAGTCAGAGGTATATGATTCATTACAAGGAAGCCAGTTAAGATGAAACCTCATTACAGCCATAATGACCAAGGCTTTACATGGAGTCTAATGGACAAGAATGTAAACTCCTGTTAAAACAGACCTATAACTTCTTCTGTAAAAGGCTCCTCTGTCCTGCAGTCATTACCTGTATTAATGGCACTCGTTTGAACTCATTATCAGTATAAAAGACACCTTTCCACAACCTCAAACAGTCACACTCCAAACTCCACTATGGCCAAGACCAAAGAGCTGTGTAAGGACACCAGAAACAAAATTGTAGACCTGCACAAGGCTGGGAAGACTGAATCTGCAATAGGTAAGCAGCTTGGTGTGAAGAAATCAACTGTGGGAGCAATTATTAGAAAATGGAAGACATACAAGACCACTGTTAGTCTCCCTTGATCTGGGGCTCCACACAATATCTCACCCCGTGGGGTCAAAATGATTACAAGAATGGTGATCAAAAATCCCAGAACCACACGGGGGGACCTAGTGAATGACCTGCAGAGAGCTGGGACCAAAGTAACAAAGGCTACCATCAGTAACACACTACGCCGCCAGGGACTTAAATCCTGCAGTGCCAGACGTGTTCCCCTGCTTAAGCCAGTACATGTCCGGGCCCGTCTAAAGTTTGCTAGAGAGTATCTGGATGATCCAGAAGAGGATTGAGAGAATGTCATATGGTCCGATGAAACCAAAATGGAACTTTTTGGTAAAAACTCTACTTGTCGTGTTTGGAGGAGAAAGAATGCTAAGTTGCATCCAAAGAACACCATACCTACAGTGAAATATGGGGGTGGAAACATCATGCTTTGGGGGTGTTTTTCTGCAAAGGGACCCAGACGACTGATCCGTGTAAATGAAAGAATGAATGGGGCCATGTATCATGAGATTTTGAGTGAAAACCTCCTTTCATCAGCAAGGACATTGAAGATGAAATGTGGCTGGGTCTTTCAGCATGACAATGATCCCAAACACACTGCCCGGGCAACGAAGGAGTGGTTTCATAAGAAGCATTTCAAAGTTCTGGAGTGGACTAGCCAGTCTCCAGATCTCAAACCCATAGAAAATCTTTGGAGGGAGTTGAAAGTTCATGTTACCCAGCAACAGCCCAAAAACACTACTGCTGTAGAGGAGATCTGCATGGAAGAATGGGCTAAAATACCAGCAACAGTGTGTGAAAACCTTGTGAAGACTTACAGAAAACATTTGACCTCTGTCATTGCCAACAAAGGGTATATAACAAAGTATTGAGATGAATTTTTGTCAGTGACCAAATACTTATTTCCCACTATAATTTGCAAATAAATTCTTAAAAAACCAGAGGATGTGATTTTCTGGATTTTTTTTCTCATTTTGTCTCTCATAGTTGAGGTATACCTATGATGAAAATTACAGGCCTCTCTCATCAACATTAGTAAGCTTCTTTTATTGGGGTATCAGTGGACGGACAATTTGAAGACTGTGAATTGAGAAGTAGCTGTGTACACATGTTTGAATAGACAATGTATTCTTTTGATCTGACCAAAATGTTATTTAAAAAATCAATACAGCACTGGGACACACACATGTAAGTCACATACCAGAGCATAATGCACACAATGTTATCTACTCTGCAAACTCTCCAGATTCCCAAACAAGCCCAGGAAAGGAAAAGCTGACAGACATTAGAGTTCTCTGTAGACATAAAAGAGTACAATGTGTGTGAGGCTGTTCTAGTGCATACATATATATAAGAAAGGATTAAGTTAAACAAAAACTCTACATTTAGGGGTAGGGTTATAAAATTTTTATTATAGAGAGGGAGTTACGCATGTATTACCATAGTCCTCACAAAACATAAAATGTTTCCCTATGTGTAGTGCAACAACACTTCTTGCTAATTTTTAACAGCCCTGTATGTTAAAAGAAACTTTAAAATGCCTTTATTATGTGTTTGTGTGACACAGAGAGATAGAAAGAGAAGATCAATCTTGGCTGCACTCATTTGTCTCTTCATTGATGTGACGTTCCATAAAACGAGTGGGACACCAGCTGACAGAAAGGCACACAGCAAACCACTAATTACACACAGGAGGCAGCTCGCTTCACAGAAGTATCATGTTAAAAGGGCTTAAGAAGCTGAAGTTGTAAAAGTTCAAATCAGCCAACAAACACATTATTTTGCTGCATACAAACACAGAAATCCAGGATAGCCACCTGGATAGCTCCAGGGACACCTGAAGATCCCGGTCGTCTCAGCGCTCACCGTGTGTTTCTGCACTAAAGTGGGACATGTGTGGCAGGGCTGTGGCCAATGAGGGCCTGCTGGACAACCCATGGCTGTGGAATTCCAGTGAGATCACCAGGAGGGTTTGTGCTGAGAAATTCCCACTACTGAAAGCAGCTTTTAATTAGAAGCCAAGGCAAAGAGCTGTGGCCTCTGAGTGCTGTGCTAATGGAAGAAAGAAATAAAGAACCAATCCTTTAGAACTATTATCAAACAAAATGACTAAATAAAATGTGGCTGCTGTCTAGGAACCAATACTGTCATCCCAGAATCATAGGTGCTTAACTGATCATGCCATTACTGCTTGTTATAACTATTAAACTAAATGACTTTCATAAAAAAAAAAGATTTTATCAACTTAAAACTTTTAAAAACTTGTTTCTGCTCTATTCTCTGAAGGGATTCAGCTCCAAAGCTCATTCAAACTGAGTCGGTTTAAACATTTGCTCTGTACAATTCATTTTGCTTGTGGCAAAATCTCGCTCGCTCGCTCCCAGACAGATACAGGGTACGAAAGGTTAGGTTGCATCTTAATATTCATTTTCAGGGCTGCCATGGTAACACACTTTAATTCTATAACTCCGACAGTAAGTAAGATCAACAGTCATATCTCTGACCTTTACAAGCTCACAGAAAAATTCAAGTGTCAAAGAAACCAATAAGATTACGTTTGAAATCATTTTAATTTTGAATAGAACAGTTTGAATAACCGCACTCATACTGAATATTTTCAACAGCTAAAAATTATTTATTATATGCTAAACAGATTTTTAAAAACTTGAATGACGCCACAATATTACTGATCAGCTCAAAAGCAGTAACCCTTTTTCCAGTCTTGTCAGACAAGATATAAAGTATGACCCAGGAATGGAAAATAAATTACAGAACTATTGTAGATTAAAGAAGTTTGATTACTCTTTGTGGCATGCTAAATTATGCTATACCAAGTTATATTAATATATTAATTTATGGCATTTTTCCAATGGCCTTATGCAAAGGGACTGGACAATAATAGTATATAGTATATACTATGTAATATACTATTAGGCAGAATAAAAGGATATGTATTTAAGAACAAAGTCTGCTACTTTGCAGGAATGTGTGCACATAGAGAACATATGAGACTTACAAACATGCGAAATAGAATTATGTGTGAGCACTGCCCTCCAGTGGACAACAGTGGAACTGCATATTCTAGTGGCAATAAATGACATCAACTCACTCTATTGTACTCTCACACACAGCCAGCCAAAAAAACATTTTTTTTATTTACATCCAGCTTTTACCCCAGTGATGTGTGATGTTATTCACTGTTAAATAAAGTAGACAGTGAGCAGCAGCTAATAATATAAGCCAGATGCAGTCTTTGTATAACCAGGGGAAAGATAAGGCAAACTTGGATCGACACCCACTGTTTTTAAATAGCTATTATTATAATTATAATTATTATTTAATATTCAGCACAATACTGCATTCTCAGCTTTGCTGATCCCAAATAGATAAATGAATAAATGTATATTTGAAGTTCACTTTAAATCAAAACATTGTTACTACATGTAGCAGTTTATTTTTTATTCACTTTATGGTTTATATTCATGTATTGTTGCCCATCTGTACATGTACCCTCATACATCCCTATTTAGTTTTGATCAGGGACACTGACACATTTAAATTATGCTATTTGAAACTAAGGCAGGCCAAAAGAAACAATGTGGTGAAATGAAATCATCACATAGATTATTCAGACTTGGTCGTGCACACACTTGTATGGAATAAGCATAAGATTATTAGATTAAAGATTAAACTAAACATTTCCTGTTTAATTGGCAACAATTAAGAATTACTGGACAAACTGAGGTCATTAGATAACGACCTCTAATTTTACCTTGACCTCTGTGTTCCATGTTACACAATTGGAAATATAATATATATATTTTCATTGCACACATTTCTCTGCGTCATGTAATCAGCCAGTAGTGGAGCATAATGTCATCTTCATCAGGCTAATGCATTCAGTATGGAGACAGGATCATGACCATGAGAAAATGAGAAGGTGCATGATATTTTTTCATGATGGAAATCTGCCCCCAGAAGGACAAACAGCTCTCAGTCAGGGAAGAGCGGGAGCGGCCATCTATTCACAAGTGTCAGCTGTAAATAATGAGACCGTGGGGAATTGGGACCTTAGAAAATAAAGGAAGAGCCATATTCACAGCTCCCTCTGCAACCCTTCCTCTCTCCTTCGCTCTTTATCACAAGCCGGGCGGATCTGAAATCACCAGGGAGCCCCAGTGGGCTGCTTCAGACATGAAAGGAGCCGGAGAAGGACATGAGCGCCCCGTGTGATTTCCCAAACCACTTTCCTCCCCTGGCCATATTCAGAAGGTCCTTGACTTTCCCATAGCCCACAGCTATGAGCAACGTAGTACTTCAGCATCATATTCACGTTTGATTTAACATTTTGAGCCTTGTTTTTTTAAGGATTATCATTTATCGTAGCAATTTAATAAGTCGTGTATGACAAGTAGCCTGCTTATTAAACAGGTCAAGCTGAGAGTGAGATCATGCTACTAGGGAGTCATTACACAGCAGATTTAATTCTCCCGATTGCATGTAGAAGATGTTTATTGCGCTCAAATGTTTATTGCACTGGTGGCTAGCGTCAGCAGGGTCCTGCTGTGCACATGGAGAATCCCATAGCACAGTCTCTCCTATACTTGGTCCAGAGCTTCACATCAGACGTGACTTACCAGTCACTCCGCCTTGGTCAGAGATATCACTGATTAACTTGTCAATTAATTCATGATCAAACTAAATAATATTAAGTGTTTTTAAGATTTGCATATTTTCTAGAGCTCCTGTATAGCTGGATCATGCTGCTGATAATGACGAAATCTGTGACTGTCTCTGTTGTGTTGGCCAGAGACCAACAGAACAGAGGCAGTCACAGATTTCATCAGAGAGAAAGAGAGAGAGAAAGAAAGATGAATGAATAATTCAATTTGGAATGACAGAAGACAGGAGACAAATGCTCAAAAAGCTCATACACACAACACCCGCACAACACATACCTTACAAATGACACATAAACCCAAACACATCACACATCATAAAAACACTAATCCGGCAGTCAAACTCTAGCACGAAAAAACTTACACAGTGTCCATCCACTCTTGGCAACAGTCTCCATTATGCTGTCAAGTAGGATTTATGGAGGAGAAGAGATCAAGACAAAAAATGCTAATCAGGTCTTATACACACAAGCCACACATGGACACACACACACACAACATATGCATCTTCCCACAACTACAGAGCATAATCTTGCACCAGTGTGCTGACACACACACGCACACACACAAATACTTTGACAAAATATGGACAGTGATACAGCAGTGATGCTAATTCTGTTTATTATTTGTCTCTCTCTATCTGGACTGAATCTGTAATTACTGAAAATAATTGGTTTTGGAAAAGGGTGTCAGCTAAATGAATGTTACAGAACAAGCTCTGGTCAGGGTACTACAAACCACCACTGTTGTTAACAGCCGTTACATGATGTACACGCTGACACCAGCACTGTGGGACCTAACCCAGAACAACTAATCAATTCAAGCAGCAGTGAAACATCAGACGAAGCCTAAATATAAAATGAATTAAATAAAAAAGATAAAAAGAAGCAAAACGAGGTCCAGCTCAGCAGAGAACATTATGTAAGCGACTGACAGACTGGTAGCCATTATTCAGATAATGTGCAATAATTAGTTAATCCGTGCAAAAAATATTTATTTCATTATTACTTTTTCCCACCGCTGTTTTGTTACTCAGTGTGTTCGTGTGATTGCTGTTAGTCTTATACCTTTTAAATTAATTTCTGTCTTATCATATTTTATATCACTATATATATATATATATATATATATATATATATATATATATATATATGTGTGTGTGTGTGTGTGTGTGTGTGTGTGTGTGTGTGTGTGTGTGTGTGTATATATATATATATGTATGTATGTATGTATATATATATATATATCCTCCATATATATATATATGTGTGTGTGTGTGTGTGTGTGTGTGTGTGTGTGTGTGTATGTATATATATATATATATATATATATATATATATATATCCTCCATATATATATATATACACACACACGCACACACACACATATAAAAAAAACTGGAATGCAGACAGTTTAATGGTTTTTTATGCTTGAAGGCAAACCAACCACAGACTGTTTGCACAGTTGACTTTTTGCTGTTTAAATATTGTTTGTAAGTATACATTTGTTTTGTATTATTGGTACACCATTCAAACTCCACAGAAGATCCAAACCTCACGCCTTGCCATGGTAGAAAGGTGTCAAGCTGTGTATCTCTAGATCACACAGAGTTATCATACTACAACAAGTTTTTATCTATCTATGTAAACAAAGCAACTTTATGGTTCTAGATAAGTATCCAAACTAGAGGGACAGTTCCTCAAACAACTTCTTCAGTGTTCAAGATGATGATCAATGATGAACGTTCAGGAAGATGATTACTTCAGAATTTTATTGCCGAAATCAGCGAACAATAAAAGACATCTACTGCACCTAATTTAATTGTACATGTACATGTACATTATACATTGTACGTCGATTATATAGGTATTAAAACAGTTTCACCGTTAATCTATGATTGTTCACTACAGATTGTTTGCACACTTTACTGTTTGGTGTGTAAGTATTGTTGTAAGTAATGCATTTGCTTTGAATGGAACAGTCCACCACAATCCACCACCTATCAGCAAATAATAAGAGAATAATATTATTACATACTTATACATATTTACAATTTCAACAGCAATCAACCAACCAGCACGAAGAAGCTTCTGTTCAAATTTAAGCTTTCACTTTCCCTCATGCTTCTCATCTCTGTCGAAGTTGCTAATTAATTTACAACAGGAACAGAAATAGATGTTGAGAGAGAGAGAAAAATGGGCATGAAAGTAGGCAAAGGGAAAATAACTGGAACCTAGGAGAACTGAGGAGTCCAAAAAATTGTTAGGGAACGAAATCCCTGATGAGAAAAAAAAGTAAGAGCTTTTTGGAAGCAGAGAAAAGTGAAGAGGTATGAGGAGGGTGACTACATCAAAGGTGGTGTGCAGTGATTAGTGCATTCATGGCCTATATTTCCTACTGTTTACATTTCCGCATGGGGCACACACACGTTCACATGGATCTCAAACAATCCAAAGATGCTCAGAAGACTACAAAATGACACATACATCTGACCCGTGCCAAGGTGCCACTGAGCAAAGCAACATCCCCAATTGAATTTTATTAAAGCAAAAAGGATAATATGTGCTTTATATGTATATGTAAAAAGTTAAAAGTTTCACTCCTTCACCCTATTCATCATGCAGACCAAAATTAAAAATCTGGTAATATGTACTAAATTAGAATAAATATGTTGAAACATGTTTGAAATGTGCATATCTTAAAATGCAAAACATTTTAACCAATAAAACAATACCAAAAAAAAAACACACACACCATACAACCCCAACCTGAAACCCAACCTAAACTTAAAAGCTCCTTTTCAATTAAATGTTTTTCTTTTAGTTTCTTTTGTTCCATCTGTGGGAACATTTTGTGCTCAATCAATAAATACAACATACAATCACACACACACACACACACACACACATGCAAGTACACAGCGGGACTCCTGGAAAAAATCGTCTCATGACATTTCTGTTGTAAGCTTCTTCCTGTGCTGTTTGATTTAAATCGGCTGTGCTGGAAAATCTGCTTTGTTGAGAGAGATTTAAAGGTTGATGGAGGGATAATGGGCAACATGCATGTGAACAAAGTGTTCTAGAGAAAATTGTGCACTCCATTGTTTGGTTTGCTGGCTTGTTCACCCCTCTGGTCTAACCTAAACATGTCCAAATCCCTTTACCAGCAAACACCCCCTAGGGAAAGACTACCTGAGAATGGTAGTGTGTGCAATGGAGAGAGAAATGGGAATAGAGTGAGATAGACGTGGGCTGCATCCATGGTGCAGAACCAGGCAGAACCAGAATCCAAATCCTGTGACACAGACAGTTAGGCATGACCCAGTTTCACTAATCAGCACACAGAAGCATTGCCACGTTTCTGCAACACTTGGGAAAGGCCACAAGAGCAAAACAAAGACATCATGGTGGCATTTGGGTTAATCGGACGCTGATTAAATTGGATGTTAATGGTCTATCATACTGCTGTGAGCAGCACCATGAAAGTCTGTTGAGTCGTGCAGCAATAGTGGAACTGCAGTTAACTGGCCTTGCAAGGATGTGATGGAGACTTGATGTGTAGCTTCAAAAAAAGAGATGTCATATAAAATGATGATGTAGTAAGTATTACCTAAATGGAATTGCTCTGATTGCTTTTATACTCTACTCCCCATTCCAATCTTTACTTATGAAGAACGACCATTTTTCTTTCTTTCTTTCTATGTCTTGGTCCTCTTTTCCATTCTCTTCTCGGATAAGACCCTCAGCATATCTCACATGCACTCACAGGGGCCATAACCGATATTCAGTGGTCTGTAGTCAATTAGTTGACATGAATCATGAATTAAAGCAAAGGTGAAAATACGCTCGAATGACATGATGCCTTAATTAAAATAATTAAAATAAAAATCCTTGATTTTTGCCATTTGAAGTACAGTATAGTGCAAGTAGAATGCATGTCAAAATGCACGTTGTGCAAAGACTCATGGACAGTGTAAGGGAGTGTAAGAGAGACAAAAAATATTTGATAACAAATATGAAAAGGCATGAATAAAATCCTGATATTTAACGCAGTCCCTCTTGAATGTCTCAATAACGGCCATGGACTGTCAGAAAAAAAAGATCATTTCCCACAATGAGCATAAGTGATCATCTTCACACACTGTATGCATACAGACATTGATAAGGACCATGCTGCCCCATTACTCCTTTACATAATAATGAGGGCAAATCACATGGAAGAGGGGTTAGAAATGTTGTATTACAGCATTGCCTTGGGATTATTTCATAGGACCTAGGATCATTAAACAAGCAGTTCTTAACCAAGTATCTGACATTTCAAATATTTAACTTGTATGGTCTTTTTTAGACTGTATTGCTCTTGTGATCTTATGAAGCATGCTCCACTCAAATTAGATATAATGCTTCTTGCCGTGTTTTTTTTTTATTTAATCGGATAAAGAAGAGAAGTGTGTGCCATCAAATACTCAGCAAACACTTCAGAATGACATTGGTCCTGCTGAGTCTGCTTGAAACTTCACAAAATGTGAGATTTCATGATGCACTGGATTATTTTGGCCTGGCTCTGTGATGTTCTTATTCTCCGCGACCTCTCTGCAGCATTTGACACCGTTAACCACAAGACTCTCTTGTCAATCCTGACGAGGCTTGGAATTCGGAGCTCAGCATGGCAGTGGTTTGCTTCCTACCTTGATGACCGATCTTACCAAGTGACTTGGAAAGGATCCACCTCTGCCTCACGTAGACTCTCCACTGGTGTCCCTCAAGGCTCAGTGCTAGGTCCTCTCCTTTTCTCCCTCTACACAAGATCACTTGGTGAGGTCATATCCTCACATGGATTATCCTACCACTGCTATGCCAACTCATCTTCTCTTTTCCTCCCTCTGATCTACATGCTACTTCCAAAATCTCTAACCGACATCTCATCTTGGATGGCAGCCCATCACCTCAAACTCAATCCCACCAAAACTGAACTAATATTCATTCCATCAGATTCTTCACCACATCAGGATCTTGCTATTTAACTGGACAACTCACAGTTCTCTACTTCTACAACAGCCCGCAACCTTGGAGTAACAATAGACAACCAACTCTCCTTCTCGACTCACATCAGCAGTCTTTCCCGCTTATGTAGATTCCTTCTCTACAATATCAGACAAATCCATCCTTATCTGTCAACACAGGCCACCCAACTACTGGTTCAGTCCTTAGTAATCTCACGACTGGACTACTCCCTTCTAGCTGGACTACCTCTAAGTACCATCAGACCTCTACAACTCATACAAAATGCAGCAGCACGACTAATCTTCAACCTTCCCAAATTCTCCCACACCACCCCTCTGCTACGTTCCCTCCACTGGCTCCCAGTAGCTGCACGTATCAGGTTCAAAATACTGATGCTGGCCTACAAAGCCAAACATGAAGTAGCACCATCCTACCTTATTACACCTCGCGCTGCACCTCGTATACTCCGAGGATCCAGTACTGCTCGCCTGGTCCCTCCATTGCTAAAGGTAAAAGGAAGACACTCATCTAGACTCTTCTCAGTCTTGGTGGTGGTGGAATGAACTACCCAGTCACTGAGTATTTTCAAACGGCAGCTCAAGACCTTCCTCTTTCAAGAATATTTAGATGAACTTGTAACGTTCTTATTGTCTAACTTATGTACAGAATCTACAACAAGAGTGAATAAAAAGATTGTATTCATAGTTGGGGGTCCTAATGAACTACAACTGATCACTTCATGGATGGTAACTTGAAAGCAAGTTGTAAATCGCTCTGGATAAGGCCGTCTGCCTTACACACAGAAGTTGGCAGTAACAACGTAAATGTCATTCTGTAATTCTATTGTACTTGATCAGCTGCTTCTTGTATCTCTATTTTACAGTAACTCCACTACATTTCAAAATTAGTTTTTATGTGGTGACATAACTAGTCTAGTTTCTTATCTGACCACCGAACTACTTAATACGAGTTGTTTTTTAAAATTGTCCCAACTCTGTCTCTGATATTATGAGACATTTATAGATACGTTTATTATCCCAATAGGGGTATCCCATTTAAGAAGGGGTAACTGATAACTACTGATTGTAAGTCACTCTGGATAAGGGTGTCTGATAAATGCCATAAATGTAAATGTAATAATGGCGAATTCTGGCGATGTGGTTGTAGCCTATTAACCCTGAGCAAGACTCCTAACCCTGTGTTGCTCCTGGGGGGACTGTTTCTGTATCTACTGATTGTAAGGATAAGGTTGTTTGTAAATGTGCCAAATGAAAATGTCATCTATTGCTAGGCTTGTAGGCATAAAGACATATATAGAAAATGCTAGTCTTTTGTAGCAATATAATTATAAAATACAAGTATATGAAATTATAAAATACAACACAATTATTTAACCTTATTAATGTAAGCTGTACTTCTTCCATATAAGTGAATATTGAATTATTTCAAATTGCATAGCAACCAATGGCAGAATGATGTGTTAGTACTAGTGATGATGCGTGGGGAAAGGTGGTGGCTGTTAAATCTATTGCATGAAACATGAATTTGACAAGGGCAGGATACTTCCAAAAATTTCCTCTGATGAAAAGATAGTCTGTAGTGTTGATACTGGACATTCACTGACAGCTCCAAAAGGTTTTCTTAAATATACTAAGAGACACCAGAGACCTGGTGGACCAATCAGCGCACTCCATTTACCCAGCAAGTAAATCATGAGCAGAATAAAAAAAACAAAGAAATAGTCATACAAAAATATGACAGTAGAAAAATATGCTCTGGAAGCATGTCAGACAAATGAAGAGCTATGCATTTTCCATCTAGTCATCGCCTGTACCTCCTGCCCTCAACACATAAAAATATTTAGATGAAGGATCAAAGCCTTCCATTGCCAAATAGAGCAGTCATTTGACAAATTAAATGAAGTTGACACATCAAGTATCTTCTCTGGATTAACAGACACAAATAAAACAGGACTCAATTGCCGTAAACGGTCAACTTTCCAAAACCCAGAAGACAAACATTAAGGATGTTTTTACTTTATGAAGTATCAAAAAAGTGATGACTGACAGCACTCAAACACACTTATTTGTGTTCTGGTTGGTTTTAGGCCCACTCCTGTCAATATGTCACATGACCAGCACCCCATCTCATCCCTTTCTATTCTGGTTACAAATTTTCAGTGGGTTGACTACTGAACGTTTCATAACCTACAAACGATGAAATGCGGCTCCTAATGTTTGAGGAAGCTGTAAGGGAACAACAAAAGAATATATACATGTACTCACATTGCATCATCCATAGAGAACTCGAAGCAAGACAGAAATGTATTATTATTTGATAAAGGTCATCACTCTCAATAACAACATGCAGCAAAACTCATTAATTCAGGGTTCCCTTTCATGTATTTTGTCTCTAGGTCCTCAGTGACAAGCAACAAACCCCACAGATGACATGCCTAATGTGTCGCAGCAATTGTGCTGATGTGAATTAATAGCTGCGAGAGCCTATAACACTTCTGATAATAGTCTCAGTGTCTCATGGGTGAGACGTCATCCAATCTTACTCACAGCACATGTGCTGATGTCTTATGACTGACGCCCACAAAAAGCATTGTTTGAAGTCACCCTGGAAACGCTGACTACTGACTGACTGTGTTGTCACCCAAAACAAGACCCGTAGTGTTCCTCTTCTGGGAAGATGAGCGGGTACAGTAGAGTGCAGACAAGAGAGGAAAGGACAGAGGAAATAAGATAAACATAAGTAGAGGACACAGTGGTTTCATAAATGCTGAAGTGATGCTCGAAATCCCCTTCATAATACAGAATCACACACACACACACACACACACACACACACACACACACACACACACACACACACACACTTCAGCAGGCTTATATCAGATCACAAAAACACTATTGCTAGTGCCAGTGTTCATTACATGTGTAGAGTCTTCGCACATATATGATTGGATCTGTAATGCACATGAGTTGTGAGAGTATCTCCAGTCAAGAAAAGAAATGATTTCTTTTTGTCCTTCAAATACAAAGTTAACTGGAATGCGAGATGAGGACTCCCTTTCAGCAGGACAGGCCATGTATGATCCCTTTCAGAACAACTGACAGCATCTGCTCACACAGGTATAAGGGATTGTCAGCCTGAAGGGCAGAAACACAATCCTACACGTCTATTTGTACTGAACACCAGGGCAGATGCACACACAAATTAACACTAGGAAACTCCAAATTTCGCAAAATAATGTTATCTTGATGGGGTCACGTGTTGCTACATTGGTTAGTGTTGTAGCCTCACACCTTCAAGTTTGTGAGATTGAGTCTGGCCTCTCTGTGTGTGTGGAGTTTAACCAATGCTGGTTCCTTCCGGGTTCTCCAGTTTCCTCCTGTCACCCAAAGGAATGTACACTTGGTGAATTGGTGACCCTAAACTGTCCAGAGACATAGGTGTGTTTGCCCTGCAGTGGGCTGGTGCCCCACCCTGGCTGCCACTCATGGGCCGCTAACCTGACTAAGGACTAAGTAGTAATGGATAATGACTGAGTGAGGGTTATCTTGATAATAGTATTTGTAATAAAGTGTTTCTAAAAATGTGTTTTACAAATTGAATTGACCCTTATTGTTTTTCTTTAGGAATATTAATTCATTTGAATACACAAAGATACATACATTTACATACAAATCAAGCGATGGGAGAGAGTGTGTGTACGTGAGTGCGCACACTTAGGTCTCAGGCAGCAGAGAGAAGAGGATGACATTATAATAAAATAGTTTGCACCTGCTAGCACATTCAAAGACTGTCTAAGCCATGAATTATTAAAGAAAAGCAGGAGGGTTCCTTGCATATGAATATTTCACACCAAGAGGAAGAACACAGAAGCGTCGAGATGGAGGACCGAGTTCAGCTTCGCTCCATTACGGTGTCAAACGTCCCCAACTCAAGTCAGCAGACATCATAAGCCATGAGATGACAAAACTGCAACAGCATCGCAAAGTAATGGTCAAAAGCACATATACAGGGAGTGCAGAATTATTAGGCAAGTTGTATTTTTGAGGAATAATTTTACTATTGAACAACAACCATGTTCTCAATGAACCCAAAAAACTCATTAATATCAAAGCTGAATGTTTTTGGAAGTAGTTTTTAGTTTGTTTTTTTCTTTTAGCTATTTTAGAGGGATATCTGTGTGTGCAGGTGACTATTACTGTGCATAATTATTAGGCAACTTAACAAAAAACAAATATATACCCATTTCAATTATTTATTTTTACCAGTGAAACCAATATAACATCTCCACATTCACAAATATACATTTCTGACATTCAAAAACAAAACAAAAACAAATCAGCGACCAATATAGCCACCTTTCTTTGCAAGAACACTCAAAAGCCTGCCATCCATGGATTCTGTCAGTGTTTTGATCTGTTCACCATCAACATTGCGTGCAGCAGCAACCACAGCCTCCCAGACACTGTTCAGAGAGGTGTACTGTTTTCAGTCCTTGTAAATCTCACATTTGATGATGGACCACAGGTTCTCAATGGGGTTCAGATCAGGTGAACAAGGAGGCCATGTCATTAGTTTTTCTTCTTTTATACCCTTTCTTGCCAGCCATGCTGTGGAGTACTTGGACGCGTGTGATGGAGCATTGTCCTGCATGAAAATCATGTTTTTCTTGAAGGATGCAGACTTCTTCCTGTACCACTGCTTGAAGAAGGTGTCTTCCAGAAACTGGCAGTAGGACTGGGAGTTGAGCTTGACTCCATCCTCAACCCGAAAAGGCCCCACAAGCTCATCTTTGATAATACCAGCCCAAACCAGTACTCCACCTCCACCTTGCTGGCGTCTGAGTCGGACTGGAGCTCTCTGCCCTTTACCAATCCAGCCACGGGCCCATCCATCTGGCCCATCAAGACTCACTCTCATTTCATCAGTCCATAAAACCTTAGAAAAATCAGTCTTGAGATATTTCTTGGCCCAGTCTTGACGTTTCAGCTTGTGTGTCTTGTTCAGTGGTGGTCGTCTTTCAGCCTTTCTTACCTTGGCCATGTGCTTTTGGGCACTCCAGTGATGTTGCAGCTCTGAAATATGGCCAAACTGGTGGCAAGTGGCATCTTGGCAGCTGCACGCTTGACTTTTCTCAGTTCACACCTGATATAGGGTGTTGATGTCATTAGACCACACCCCTTCTCATTACAGAGATGCACATCACCTAATATGCTTAATTGATACAGCTTGGAGTAAGACAACATGCATGAAGAGGATGATGTGGACAAAATACTCATTTGCCTAATAATTCTGCACTCCCTGTACAGACACACTTTTACATCTCCAAAATTCCAAACCAGGAAAAACAACCTAGACACAATCACACAATGAAGAACAAGCATTAGCATAATTATTAAGGTCTGGCCCATCTAGCTCACACCTTCATGAGTTTGATTCTGGACGCAAGGTGGATTGGCAACTCCCTTTTTTGTAAGATCTTTTGTTCCCCACTAGGCCATAAATGGTTATTCCAAATTCCTACACTGATTGAAACATTCAGTATGACGTGTGTGTGTGTGTGGGTGTGTCGGTTTGTGTGACAAGTCCCCTCCCACCAGTGCTTATGTGTTAGGGAGCATCTGTACACCTCTTCCTGTTTTTCATTTAGCACATTCACTGGTGGCAAAGGAGGCACAATGTTGGAATGTTTTCAAGTGCTGCTATGTGTAGATATGTGCCACACACACAAACACACAGACACCAAGTTTGTTTGTCTCAGATTGTCACCTAGCCTAGAGCTACATGTACACCTCAGCTCAACCACAGCATCACCACAACAAGCAGCACAAAAACGACAATTTCTCAAGCCTCCTTGTCTCTCACTTCTCAGAGTGACTAAAACACACACACACACAGACACACGCAGTAAATGTAGTTCCTGCAGTCAATTACAGACACTTTAGCAGAGGATGTGTTTTATGAAATAGGTCACAGGGTGGAGAGATCTGTCTGAAGAGTGAAGCACAAAGCAACAGCTGTCAATGCTGACTGGAGTTCATTCAGAGGCTCCCGCTAATGAGGCGTGGCAGCATGATAATGGCTACTGTGTTCATTTTAATGAGCAGGGGAGAACAAGCAACGTAACAAGCACAAAACACTTGCACACATATCACTTTCAATTCTTTCAGGTTATTGTATGTCATAAACAGGTTCAATAGTCGAATCATATTACTGGTTAACATTATTGTTTTTGTGAGAGAGCTGAATTTAACACTGAATGCATTGATATATCCAAGTCATCTAAGATCCAACTATGTTCTGTTACCATGGTAATGAGGCTAAAAAGAGCCTGCATACTGCCAACAATCACAACTTTACAGTATGTCAAATGATTAGAAAAAGTGCTCTAGGACAACTTCTCATGACGTTTGTGACCAACTACATGCATGTTGCAGGGATTTTGGACACCAAAAAATGGTGTTGTCTGAAATGCTGCTGATCGCTCACCACTAACCACTAAATCTAGATTTGGGTCAGTTTGCAGAGCCAATCCTGGGACAATGTGAGCGGGGTGTGGACTTACCCAGGGCAGGGGAGGCCAGCTCACTGCAGGACACACACACACCACTCACACCATGTGCAAATTTGGCAAGTGTGTAGGCTTGTTTGGTGGCAGAAGGAAACCCGAAGAACCCACACCAACATGGGGATACATCCATATGTCTACCCTGTTTCACACAGGCAAACTGGGCCAAAATATAGCCTTCTTATACGAGTTATGTGTTAGTAAGATTGTGTATAACCAACTAACTCATTTCACTACAGCATCTTTATATGAACGTCTGGCAAAAAAAAAACAACAACATGCAAATATGTATCATACATAGAGTACAGTGTATTAAGCAAAAAAGAAAAATGACACAGCTCACACCTCCTAAATTACTAAAAGACTAGTTCATTTCACTCTCAAACTACCATAATCTGAACTAATCAAAATGAACCTAGGAGGTCATCTGTGGGGAACTTTTGGTGTGGACTTCATAAAGTCCTCATGATTAATATCAGCAGGAGGATGGGCTCTAAAAATCGCTGGCAGCCTTACCGGCCCAGAGATGGTCAGATAAACAAGACCTGGCGGAGACTCTATAAACCTGCTAGTTTTACACGGCCACAGGGTATGTCCAATTATTCTCGCAGATTTACCTCGGCATCAAGCTGAGCAATGTTTCAAATCAGCTCCATATGCAGACAGGAATTTACATCCCTCTTTATCTCCCCACAGAATCTCCCAGACACGTACGCTCAAGACAGCAGACTACGAGAAATCTAATATGGCAAGAAAAGGGTTCCTATTTTTTGTTAGCCTTTCCACTTGACACTGTTTAGGGGCTGTCTGCAGCTCCCAGGGCAAGCCTCAACAAACTGACAGGAGCCCGGCTCTGCTGTTTGCGGGACAGTTGTTAAGTCAAATGCATGTGTGTGTGTGCGTCTGTGCTTACATTAAGTGAAAACAGCATATAAGGTTTGGTTACATGGATTGTGCTCACTAAACCAGATGTGTGGGGAGAGAATTACATGTCTGCAGAAACAGGTACTTACACAGATCCTCATCTGAAGAAAACAGTCACTAAAAGTGCCATAAACGGAGGGGCATGGAGGCTGTGAAATTAACCTTATGTAAATAATGTAATAGATTTCTATCATTTCTTTTACTTTGATTTATAGATTGATGTCAAGATAGCAGTGGCCGCCTACCAGACTTGTGCAGGTTCAAACATACCAACTAGCAGGGTGACACTGAGGCATCTCAGTGGTGGGATTTGAACCTACAACCTTCCAATTACGAGTCCACTCCATTACACACTAGGCCGCCACTGTACCACTGCATATACAACATACCACTGTACATAACAGTGAAATGGTGAATGTAAGATAAAATGATAGTTAATGTAAAACAGAATGGCAGTGAATCTAAGATGATGTAAGATGGAGAGATAGTGACTGTAAAACATTTTTACTTTTTTGGGCATGTAAATCGGCCCTGAATCAGCCAGAGAATTTTAATATTAAACCGTTGCCAGAGAAAACTATTGAAAAAAATTATTTATGCACCTTTTAGATTTCCATGTCCAGTTCCATTCTCCTGATATGACCATTGTGGCCCCTCACCTCAATGTCCAATGTCCTTACTGAACCATGTAATCTAAGACAGACTTTAAGACATGGTCCAAAGACACCAAGGTAGTGGGCAACAGTAGGACTCACAGCCTTTTGGTGAATGGTTCAACGTCCTCAGTAGCTCAATGCCCAGATTCAAACCAGGGACCCTCCAGTTCCCACAGGTTCAGGTTACACAGATATTTGTCTGCTCTTGAACACATACTATATGACTCTAGTATATCTACAGCAAGATTCCATGATTCCCAAGAGCTGGAATTCCAGAGAATTCCTGGGATTCTATAATTCTGTTTTCTGCAATCCCAGTAATCCCTGAGCTCCTGCTCCGCCATGGCCACTTCCTTCCCCCGCTGCCGGCTCACTCTCCAAGCCCGGGAGCTATTAATAGGACAACAATGACCATGGAACACCAGGCAATATGAAGGAGAAAAAACATTCTTTATAAAAGCCGCTCCCCTTTACAGTATAAACGTCTGACAATAAAACACAATAGTCTTATGATTTTAGTCTAAATAAAATGTAGCTCTGCATGATAAATTCAGAAGAATAATGTGTGAACACAGCCCAGTGTGGAAGTGTCTGAAAGATAAGTAAACATTATGGCTGATGAATTGAGGATATCTGTCTCTCGTATGAAAATTGAACAGTCACAGAACACGTGTGGAGTTCAAAAAAAGAGAGAGAAGACCCGCGGCCGAACACACACACACAGACCCACGTGCGGCAGCAGTGGCGGTCCCGCCGGAGGGAACCGTACTAATCCCCCGCGGGGACACGGCCAGGTCATCATCTGGACATGCTGCAATCACGGATCACTGGAGAAAAGACAGGCAAGGGGCCTTACTGCAGTAAACGATTCATCTACCTCAGTGTACTGGAAGATGTGAGTGGACACAAGAACTACAGTAGCATGAATGTGTATGATGAAAGTAATGGTTCTTGTTTGCATTGTAAAACAAATCTGAAGACAACACACATGAGATCATGCAAAAAAAAATAAAAAAAATACATGTAATATTTTAGGCTCTTCAATCAGCAAGCATTTGCTGTGATGACAGCATTCTGCATACTTATGTTATGTGTTAAATACATTACTTACCATCTGCTTATGATGGTGACAATAGTGTTTCAAGCACTCATGAAGGCAAAGAGAAGCGACTCTGCAGTATTCTATAACAATCGTGTCACAGATCTTTCATTCAACGGCATGCTCTTCAGATGGGTTTTTTCATCTTCAGCTGGATACTTTGGAAATTCACAGTGAATGAATGCCATTTTATGCACTATAGAAATTCGCTAGCAATCCAAAGAGATTTCAACATTTTTCTGAAATTATGTTGGCTGACTTCTGTACTTTTACATTGCTATGAAAAGTTTGTCTTTCAGACACCAAAGCAAATTCAAAAAGCATTCTGTGCCACAAACTTCATACAGTTCCCACACTAAAACTACCTAAAGACTATCCTTCTGCTCTGAATGCCAAATGTTTTTCCCTTTAGAAACATGCTTCTATTTCTCCCACATGCTGGCTTGTATGTGAGAGAGTGAGATTTTGGTTTTGAAGGTAAAGTTTATTGTCCTGCAATTCCCACACCCTGCACACAAAAGAAACTCCCTCCCTCCTAAAAGACAAAAAAAAAAAAAAACATCAAAAGCTCTCACACATACAAACAATACACACTTCTCCAAAGCCGGTGGTACCAGAAGAGCAGGGCAGCGCTTACCTCAGAACTGACCCAGGAACAGCAGCTCCACCCTGCGAGACGCGGGGAACATCCTCCTCCTCTGATCCCACAAAAACGGCTGCTAGCAACAAGTAGCGCCCCGCCACACAGCGACTCACCCCACACACACACACACACACAGAGGCATGCACTCGCACACACTTCTGTCTTGTCTCGCCCACTGCGCCACAGAAACTTAGTTTCTTCTTCTCTCTGCCTGTGTTTTGTCTTTCTCCCCCCCCCTCACCGGCTCTGTCCGTCCCACTCTGTCTCTCTCTCTCTCTCTCTCTCTCTCTTTGCCCAGAAGCAGCAGCAGTAGTCCGCGTGTGAGCGTGTGAGTGTGTGTGTGTGTGAAGCTGATTCCTGTGGGGGCATTCACTCAGCCAAGAGCAGATCCTCCCCTTCGCAGGCTCTCACACTGCAAACACCAACTGGAAGACAGAAGGACAGAGGAGGGGGTGTCGGGGCACTTTTCTACTGGACATTCAAGAACATGTTTCTCTAGTTCTATGTCTGGGTCTACTGGCATGAACTTTTCCAAAGCAGGAACAATCAGTTTACTTGGAATTCAGAATCGTTTTCAGCCCTGCATTCTGCTCTCCCAATAACACACACCCTCCTCTAACACACACAAACACACACACTCTCTCCCGCTCTGTGTGGGAATGCCGTTGTTCTCTGATGCCCCCAGTCTAAAAGGGCTAGGAGGGAACTTGAGTGCAAAGTAGAATTCCAGGCTCAGAATCAACCAATAGGAGGCTGAGCTGCGGTCGACCAGGCAAAGCCATCAGGCCGAGATTCTCTGGCTCTTTCAGCAGAGAGCTGCAGACACACACGCCACTACAAGACAGAGAATACACAGAGCTTCACGAAAACAGTGGACACCCTTTAAAACACACACACGCACTGACTGTACACATCTAAACAGCTACATACACTCACACACTGTTCTCTCAGCATCATGCCTATGCCACAACTACATGGACATGAAGTTCAGAGAAATTAAAGACGCTTCGCAGAGGACTGCCTTTTCTTTTTCCCAACTTTTTTTTTTACAGTGCCAAAACTGAGCCTTCTGAGAGGCGAGAACTGAAACTTCTGTTTTCATGAAGAAATGAAAATATGAAATATGTAGAATAATAACATGAAATAAACAGAAAGTAGTCAAATTCAACAGACCAGCAGTGCATGTAACAATAGTGACAGCTTGCCACAAACACTCTGTTGGAGCAGCTTTTGCTGTGATTAGAGAAGAACTTTGTTTGATAGATCTGTGTTTGGAATTTCTTCCCACATTTGTACCATCAGAATTAAGCTCAAAAAGTCTCATCAGGTCATAGCATTCTCCACATGGATTTTGAAGACTGAAAGTGTTTGGCCTAAACAGACCTGCATGTTCTTTGTTGTTGAGAAATGGCTTTTTTTGTCTCCACCCAACCCCACAATACACAAAAAGGCTGTAACATGCAGGGAGTGTCTGACGGCTGCAATAAATTCCTGCCGCTCCTTTAAGACTTTTTTTAACCTTCCTGGACAACACTCTTTGGGAAATATCCAATAATGTCTTTGAAAAGTTTAGTCACATCTGCTCTTTTCAACGTCGAAATCTTTAGAATTTAATTTCATACATTTCATGCATTTACACTGGGTGCTAAAACATGGTTAACCCCCCTCCCCTGTGTATACAAACACACACACACAAAGGTATGTCCTGTCTGTGGGATTCTCTCCTGTTTCTCACCATACCAGGAAACAGCCGTTTGTCCACGAGGATGACAGGCCAGTTCCTGTTACCTCCCTTCTGCGAGATTTGAGGGTGCAGGTACACAGGTAGAGTTACAGAGGAGATTCAAAACATCTTATGTCATGAGTTAAAACACCCTTCTTTTTCTTCATTGTTACACAGTGTGTGTGTGTATCAGCTTCCATGATAAATGACTTTCTGGCTGTATGTGTGTGTATAAGCCAAGAATAGTCATAAAAGTGTCACAAGGCAACAGAATGTCACTGACCTCTGGGTTAATCACTCACACTGTGCAGACAGACAAGAAACACACATGCACATATAAACACACACAGAAGATAGAGCTGGTAAGAGTGAAAGGGCTGGAGAATCTTCTATACATTTGTATGTGTGTGTGTGTCTGTGTGTTTGCACATGCTTGTCTAAGTTCTGTGGAGAAAAATCTCTAGATCAGAGTGGGTGTTTCCAAGCTGTCATCAGCACTTCATCTCCCTTGTTTCTTCCTCCCTCACACACACCAAGCTCCCCCTTCATTTTCTCTCTTTTCCTTCCAGCACATCTCCAGCTACCTTGACATATATGTGGATTCTAACACTTCTGCTCTGATTTTATGAAATAAATAAATAAATAAATAAAGATAGATAGATAGATATAGATATAGATAGATATATACTATTTATATACACACACACACACACACGGCAACCTTCTGATTACAGGGTCACTTCCTTAACCACTAAGCAACCACTGCCACCAGGCCACCTGTGACCGCTAGGCCACTGAGTGTGTGTGTGTGTGTGTGTGTGTATAACACACACACACTAATAGACCATGCAGTTGTAAATTTTATTTCTGTTTAATTTTGGGTATGTCCAAAAACAGAGGCCAAGAGCCAATCATTAAAACAGTTAAGATACTTTTCCAAGCAACAAAATATAACATAATCTTGAGACGGAACCTGAGTTGTCTGATAGATTCAGTGCTGATGAGTTTGTGTGAGTCGGCCTGATAAAGAACATTAAAGCTCTGTCCACCATGGGTCCTATATCCAGTTAAGGCGCTTGAGTAATAACCTAATTAAAGGGTTTCATTAAAAACACTCATTAAAAATCTTAATGATGTTGTTTATCAACGTGTGGATCAGCTGGCTAATGCTCTCACACACAGACACTTTATACATCAACTCCCTTTCTGTTCTACATCAATGTTCTATTTCTTTATAAACCAACAAGCAATAAAAGAGCTTTTCGTAATCCATGAATAAATATCCAAAGTGATAAAACTGGAAACGCACACATGCCCAAGCCAACATTATGGAACTTTAGGCTGTTTGTAGATGGAGAGTTTATGAATACAGTCATATGAAAAGGTTTGGGAACCTTTTTATATCATTTATGATATTTTTTGTTTATAATTTATCATTGGTTTATGACTTATGCGTAGGGTGGTAGTAGCCTAGTGGGTAACACACTCACCTATGAAACATTGTCCGGATACTGGTCGGAGGTATTTTTGACCATTCTTCCATACAAATGGTGGCTGCCAAGCACAGACAGTCTGCGTCAAATCATCCCATAGATTTTTGATGATATTCAAATCAAGGGACTGTAACGGCCATTCCAGAACATTGTACTTCTCCCACTGCGAGAATGCCTTGGAAGAGTTCCAACTGAGTTTTTGGTCATTGTCTAGTTGGAATATCCAACTTGAAATTTGTGACTGATGTTTGAACATTATCCTGAGAGTTTGTTGATATTGAGTTGAATTTGTAAGATGGGACGACGCAGGGCCATGACGTTTCTGCACCTTTGTTTTGCATGGAGGTTCATCACCTACGTTTTCCATATCTTTGTCAAATGGCCTTCCCAGAGTAAGAGGTGTGAAATGCCTTAGTCTGCCACAGACGGGAGACACCGGGGGAGTGACAAGACAGAAACAACAAATTCTGATTGGTCTGTGACAACTTCCTGTGAGTCAAATGTATAAACAAATGTTGACTTGTGGTCGTGACACTTCCATCTTCTTTTCCATCAGGAACTGGGCCTTCCAGCTCCTGAGTCTTTTCTCTCTACCTATTTTTCTCTGAAGATTGGTTCAGGCTTTTCTCCTGTCTTTCATTTTGGTTTTCTTTGTAACATTGGTACCTTTTTTACACACAATATTTACATGTAACTGCAACAATAATTTACTGGTGTTAATAAATTAGAAACTGTTAATTCTTTTAACCCCTATTGTGCCATTCCTCTCTCTGCCAGGTAACCTCAGGTTGAAGTGGTTTTTAATACAGAGCTTTTGTGTGTAGAGAGAGTTTTTTTTCTCTTCACTTTTAAAAATTCATCCGACACTCGAATTTAAACTAGACACACTGCCCCACACCAGTAGGTAGCAGGTGTTCTTCTTGGAATGTAGTGTTCGTCGCCATGCGACTACATTTTGTCTTATCTGCCCAAAACACTTTGTTCCAAAATGAATGTGAGCTTCTTCCTACAACAAGTGACTATTTGTGGCATGTGTGCAGAAAGGACTTCTTTCTCATCATCATACCATACAGATGCTGGTTGTGCAAATTGTGCTGAATTGCAGAACAATGTCCAGATACACCATTTGCAACAAGAGGTTCTTTCAGTTTTTGGAAGGTGATCTGTGGGTTGTCTGTAACCATTCATACAACCCTCCACATTTTCTGCTTCTGTATTTTTCTTGGTCTGCCAGACTATGCCCGTGGGCTTCCATTTCAACTGAAAATGACAGTTTAGGCATCTGAGGTAGCTTTTTCAGCCTTCCCTAAACCCTGATATTGAACAATCTTTGTTTTCTGATCTTTCAGAGTTGCTTTGTGGATGCTTTTGCTTTTCAGAGAAGAGGTGAAGAGACGCACAACTTGCAATTGGCAAATCTTAAATACCTTTTCTCATGATTGGACATACCCGAAGTTCAAGGCTTAACAAGCTGATCCAGCCAATTTTGTGTTGCAAGTAATCAGAATATTGAGCAGTTGCATTCATTCAGATTAGCAATATGCAAGGGCACCCTAATTTTTGCACAGCCAGTTTTCACATTTGATTTAACTTCAAACAACTGCTCGATGGTGTACATCCAACACAACAAATAGACATATCCATATTTTATATCGCAACGAAACTGTAATGTCTTCACTACACATTGCTAATTGTAGTTATTTGATGGGTTATGGGTAAACAAATAATTCACATCTATAAATGGCACAGCAAGGTTGGTGTGTCTGTGCTGTAATGGTGACGATACAGTGGGATAAATCTTGTGAGAGACATTGGAGGATAAAGACTATGGGCTGGCAGGATCAGCTTGAGTAGTTGAGGAATGCAAGCAGCTGCCATGCAGCAGACAAAGCCCCCTATATGAGTCTTGCAGGGGTCAGAGATCTGCATGCCTAAAAAAGACCAGTCAAAGGGCAACTGCATCTTCCAGAAAACCCCTATACTACCATCGTCTTCATGTCAAAAACCAAACCATTTTCAATGAACGGGGTAAGAAGAACAGTTTCAATATGACAGAAGTATGACATTCCAAAAAATTATTATAGAAAGCAGGGTATTGTGCTGCTTGTACTCACATTAACATTATCTGACTTTAAGCAACATTTCACTGCAGAAAGTAAAGTAAAGAAACAAGGCCAGCTCAGGCTTGTCATTCGCCAATCAACTGAATCAATGTGCACAGCATCAAAGACCTGCCAATTATCACAATATCAATAATCCGTATTTAACCGTCACAAAGCATTGTCCAGCCATTATCGCTTTGAGATGGCCCCATTAATTCAGTCACCCTGCTCACTGTTTTTGTTTACACTAAATTACATCCCTATTATAGGGACAAAGCTTAAACTTAATCTGAAAATAAATCAATGCCATAACTCTTTAAGGCATTGATTTAGTTTCATATTAAGTTTAATCTTTGGGATAGTCTGGGATAATGAATATGTGATCGAGGAAATGTGACCAAATGTGGCCATAATTTCAAAGGTAAATTATAGTAGTTATACAGCTTTAATACGGGGTCCGATCATACAGCACTGTAAAGTGAAGTGATACACAGCAGCACAGCACACACAGTGAAATTTGTCCTCTGCATTTAACCCATCAATTAAGGAACAAATGAAAAAATGTTGCTGCAGTCTCTAAATGAAAAAATAAATAAAAATGCAATGCTCAAATCTTCAGTTTGGTATGGGGAGACATCTTTTGTGTGTCAGATGGAATCTAATGCAGCACATCGGGGAACTAGGCTTATAAAAGGCTATAGGTTATAAAAGGCCCACTACTTTGTTTTAGTGCCTGTTTCTTAGTGGAAAATTAGTCTGTATTAGTTTTTATTTTAATTACTACACAATTTTGTTGCTATTTCTCTATATTCTTTGTTATTAAATAAATATAAAATGCTATCATCTGCTTATTTGCTTCACTGCACTGTTTATTTCTTGTAATGTTCTTAATATTGAATTTTAACATTTTTTTTTCAAGTTTTTCAAGTCTTTTTCAAGTAAAGTTTTGAGTCCTTTTACCACCTTACTGAGGCACTTTATTGCATGTACTGCACAAAACCACACACACAATCACAAATCAGAGTTTGTTGAGATTGAGCTAGTCTGGGCTCTGGCTGGGCCACTCAAGGACATTCACAGAGTTGTCCTGAAGCCACTCCTCTAATATCTTGGCTGTGTGCTTATGGTGGTTGTCCTGCTGCAATATACATTGTCCCCTCAGTCTGAGTTCAAGTGCACTCTGGAGTAGGTTATGTTCCAGCATGTCTCTGTACATTGCTGCAGTCATCTTTCCCTCTATCCTGACCAGTCTTCCAGTTCGTGCAGCTCAGAAACATCCACACAGCATGATGCTGCCAGCACCATGCTTCACTGTAGGCATGGTATTGGCCTGGTGATGAGCGGTGAATGTGATGCCTGGCATACACACTAAATACCAGAGAATTTAGTTTCTCATGGTCTGTGAGTCCTTCAGGTGCCCTTTGGCACTCCAGGTGGGCTGCCATGTGCCTTTTACTTACATCTGGCCATAATCTTTGAAAAAGCATTTGAGTTACTTGAGTAATCGTTTCAGCCCTTTATCACACCTCATCATCTTACTTGCACTTTAACCCACTGCTTACTTTAAATTGTAAATATTCTAGTCTTGTAACTTTTATTTTAATTTTTACTTAGATTTTATTTATCTTTGTTGAATTAGCATCTGCTGCTGTGCTTCAAACATTATTTTGCTGTACCTGTATAGTGACAATAAAGGCATCTATATATCTACTGTTGCATAATTAGGATCACAGATTCTTTTAGCACTAAAGTCATGTAATTCCTAAATAAAGGGATAGTGTCCAAAGCTTGGCTGCTTTTGTGTACCATTACATCCCTAATGTTTAGAATTGAATAGTGACAATTAAATGGAATAAAGCATCCGTTAACATGGGATCAACCTGCAAGTCATGTTCTGCCCTATTTAAATAATTATACAACCTTCACAAAAAAATTCAAAACACTGCTACACAAGTCACAAGTACCAATAGCTGAATTTCAGAAAGTACTGAAAAACAGCCAAAAGAAACAAGGATAGAGCATACACAACCACAGCAGCAGACTTCCAGCTTCTAACAAATGAGTCTAAATGCTCTCCTGCTGGGCTGTCTGCATATCAGGTTAAGGGTTCAATTACAGCAGCAGACTAATAAGGCAATCTTCCCATCACCACACAACAGTGCACTGCTGATGCTGCCAACAGCCACATGGCATCCAGGCACTGCTGCTGCCAACACAGTACCATTTTCACAATTTCTCTACTAAATATACCACCAAAACATGCTGACTTATGTGTGTCTATGTTATCCATGAACAATTTAGACAGTGTGCAGGTATGCTGTCTCTGTGTACACATTTAATGCCATGTGGGTTTATTAAACAGCACAGTTTCATAACAGTTTCCAGTTTGTCAGTGTAATTTTCTATTAGGACGATGAGTCAGATATTTATGATCTAACAGTGCTTTATTACTATGTGTGTGTATAATACATTTTAATACAATTCAACATCGGTGCCCCATATCAGTGTGTCCCAAAATGACACCAACCGCACAACTCATTTAATCTTATTTCAGGCTCTGTTGTTTTCCTGAACTGGTTTTGGAGATAAATACACATGAAAGAGAATCTGAAATATGAACACCACCCTGGCATAAGCCAGAAACCCACTAAAGCTTCATCTTGCCCCCAGCAAACTGGCTGCATGTGCATGCCAGGCGCAGTCCACACGACAATTAAATCACAAGCCCCTGTAACTGATGGCAGTGCTGCCGTAAATCACATTGGCTGATTTCAAATCACTGTCTATTTTTGTGCCGGAATAAAAAGCGCAACTGTCAGCTCACGCTTTAATGCTTTTATATTCCTTCTCCAGCAGAAATCACATTTGCATAAATGGAAGGGTGCCCAGAATGAGATTAGATAGGGAAGATGTATATTTTTGTTGGACAAAATGATATCTGTGGATCCAGAGTGAAAGCGCTAACGCCCTGCCCTTTTCTTGTCTAGCTGACCGTTGCCTCATAGCTGTTATTATGGCATCATGGAAAGCTAAGATCCACACACACACACACACACACACACGCATACATACATACATACATACATATATAGAGAGAGAGAGACAGACAGACACACAGACAGACAGACACACAATTTAGTTTTCCCACGGGGTCTGCTGCTGAAATCAAGAGGAGCAGAAGCGTGATGCTTGCATGTGACTTCTGCAGTGACTTCTGCACCAAAGCATAAGCACAAACCAGAAAGTTTAAGTTATGCATGTATAATACACGTCAGTACCTCTTCATAATAAGAATTTTCTAATCTATCCTTATCCCTAAATCTTTGCATCTTTAAATTAAACCATTATTTTGGCTTTTTTTTTTGCATACTGAGGACCAGTATAATATCCCAATCAAAGATTCATAAACTCCTTGAGACATGAGGGAATGGGGAAAAAATGGTAACATTTCACATTCATGCCACTGAAAGTGTCTTCAGGGGGTAATATCATTATTTCAAACTTTCCTTCCATCCAAGTGTTCCCTCTCTCATCCAACTCAGACTCAAGTAGGACAACAACCACAGAGACCCATTTACATGTGAATGAGGACCTAGAAATGAGATTTTACCCTTTAGTCCCCTCTCATCTCATATGCTGTTGTCTCCTCTCTCTGGTATCTACATGAGAGATGCCATCAAAGAGAAGAAGATTTGAGATCTCACATTAAAAGAAAAATGTGAGAGAAGAGAAGCTATCGGCACATTGCAAAAAAAAAAAAATAATAGAAGAAATCTTCATGTACACACATCTGTGGACATTTACTAATTACTAATTATCACACATCCTCTCTTTTCTTTCTCACACATGCCTTACTCTCCAGCTGCCACAGTGATCTAGAATTAGAGGAGCAACGGTGGATATTCAGATGTCACTTTGAGATGACAATGCCATTTTGTTTCAGCAATTCAGAAGACTCAGAAGTTACTTTTCCATTGAGCAGGTACAGCTCAGGGGAACTACTCTAGGCAAACTGGGGAACATCCGACTTTCCTTTCACCTTTAGTGAATCACATTGTCCTACTTTGCAGTTGCCACTGACCATGGATCTCAGGGCTTTAGATAAACTTTTTGCACTGGTTGCCTTTATAAGATGCACAAGCACAGAAATTAGGTAGGCCAGTACATTTATATTGCATTTTATAGATGCATTATGCTTTTTCGGTGTAAAATCATTTTACACGGGAATCGGTCAGTAAATAATCAGTCAGGTGAGCATTTTGATAAGCGCAAAAATGCGAGCTGAATCTGTGAAATGGACGCTACCATCTGGCAATTACATTCAGGTTGCACTGGCATGGAAAGCAAAGTCTGAGGTGTGGAAAAAAAAACTTTGAACATGGATCTTGTATTACATCATCAATCTGTGATGCTCGGCTTCCCCTGACGCACCTGAGAAGCAAGCCCCTGATAACACCGGTGTGATTGGGGCCCGATATAACCAGGCTGTGCCGCGGAAGGCCGAGCAACTCTCCAACATGCAGCCCGAGGGTCCCCCGTTACCCATGTCTCCCTCTGACTGCTTCGCGCTTTGTATTACGAGTGTCTGTGTTTGTGCCAAACAGAAACTAGCAGAGTCACAAGGACTTTCCGGAGTCACAAGGAATCTGCCCATGATCGGGGACAAGTGGATCAAACCTTTCCAGGCAAAGGACTTGTGGGATTTCACAAGAGGGCAGCCCTACAGTCATGTCCTCAGACTCCCTCAGACTTCGCCTCAGTAAGATGGGATATCCCAAGGCATTTTGTGCTTTTGTCTTTCATGAAGGTCCCCCGTCTGTATCTTTGTCAAGCTGCAACATCTCCCGAACCAGAGCAATCTCAGTAGCAGCTGTGAAGCATCTCCTTGCCTGTGAAGCACTTTTATGCAACGCAATGATGACCGCACGTGTTTCCTTGCAGGTAACTATGGTTAACAAAAAAAAGAAGATTTCAAGCATAACCATCCTTTTAAAGCACCCAGTCTGCCAATCTAACTCAATCAGCATGACAGAATGATCTCCAGCTTTGTGCTTGTTAACACTCTCACCTGTGTTAACAAAAGGATCACTGAAATTATCTCAGCAGGTCCTATTGTGGCAGGGTTGCAGTGGCAAAGAAGAACTTTGCAATTCATCTGATCACTCTGCACAACATTCTGGAGTATATGCAAATTGGCAAACTTTGTGAAAACCAGCACTGGTATAGTTCTCAAAACTTTTGGCCACAACTGTACAGAAACTCACACCACAGTACCAGAGGGCACAGACGTCAGCGCGATGCTTGGTTTAGCCCATTCTTATGATTTTGTCCCAATAAACTCTTTTCCCAACCCTCGTTGATCATTGTTTCCAATTCCCCCTTGGTCATGACACAGTCACACACCAAGTACAAGTACAGGTAAAATACCTGAATGAGTTCTCAAGAATCAGTCAGTGTAGACCTGTACTAAATTTGAATAAATAAAATAAAATATGCATTTTAAAGTATATGCTGGAGGTGGTTAGAACTGCATAAAGACTGTAGAATTGTTTGAACAGTGCTGCTTGGAGAGTTTACTACTGTGGTTATCAAACTGTGGTTCCCGCTGAAGGCATCAAAACTATGAATGAACACATGAGGAGTTATGTACTTAACAAAAAAGGTGAAATAACTGAAAACAAGTTTTATATTCTAAATAGCTACCCTTTGCTCTTATTATTGCTTTGCACACTTTTGGCATTCTCTCGATGAGCTTCAAGAGGTAGTTCCCAGAGGTGTTTAGCAGTTTTCCTTTTCCTTCACTCTGCGGTCCAGCTCACCCCAAACCATCTAGATTGGGTTCAGGTCCGGTGACTGTGGATGCCAGGTCTCCACTTTTTGTTAAGTACATAACTCCACATGTGTTCATTCATAGTTGTGATGCCGTCAGTGAGAATCTACTAATGTAAGTAGTCATGAAAATAAAGAAAACACATTGAATGAGAATGTGTCCAAACTTTTGGCCTGTACTGTAATTAATAATATTGTTAATTATTGTTGAAAGTTGTATACTGCTGCACGTTTACATGCACTGTAGTTTTTAAATATCCTCAATGCAGTAAAGTCAATTTCCTCCATTCCTTTGCATTTGATGCACTAAATCTGAAAACCATTAAGATAACAGTAAAAATCCAGGGAATATTTGAGTCCAATGCATCCTCCCATCCTGAGAATCAGAACTTAAGAGTCTGAAGTTGCCAAGATGTACTCCATAGTGAGAAACAGGCCAGGACTGTTGTGTAGAATTGGCTGTGCTTGTTACAATGCGGTATGGTGAGCGAGTGCACAAGCACCATGACTGACAGCCTAATGAAAGGTTGTTATTTTGGGTCTGGCACACATGTCCCAGCACTCCTCTAACCTCTGCCAAACTCCCTCTTGGTCCCTAATTCTTACTCAGTCTACTCCTTCATCTTTTCTGTACAGCACTATTCTCTGTCTCTCTCTCTCTATCTCTCTCCCCCTCAGGTTGAATAAGGCCCAGGATATGATTTGGAGGTCAGCCCGGGAAGCGCTGGACCCTCTGTTCATATTTCAGCTGTTGACTCACTCTGTTCACCGCTGCCTTCCCAAGGAGAGTCCAGTCCTCACCACAGGCACACAGCATCATGCCAGGCACACTCCCGTCTCAGAAATCCCCCCGAAAAAATCACCACAAGCAACCCCTCTTTACAAGTCTACACAGCGTCTTGCTGTGTCTTCAAAAGAAGGCAAGAAACTGAGAGAGGGCAAGAAAAAACTTTAGATTTATTTGACACTTGCTGCCTGTTATCATGACCCCACCACCACACCCACCCACACTCAATCATGTGGACTCGCGTCAACATGCAATCGCTGCAGGACTCTTTCAGCAGAGCAAATCCAGGACACAGCCAATATTCCACCACAGACTCCTTCTGCCTCCGAACTTCAAATAACAAAAGAGAAAGTGTGTGTGTAAAAATGCTCTAATGCTGCAACCGGGCCAGGATCTTACGTTAAAAGTTGCACACTGAAATTTGTTCCTGTTCCAGCTGGAACTGGTGAGAGAGAGTAAAAAACAACTCACCAGACTGTTCGTCTGTGTCAGCATCGGCCTCAGGCTCCATCACCTCACACAGACGATGGAGAGATGCAGAAAGACAGAGGGAAGCAGGGAAGGAGAGGAGGCAGCGCTCTGAGTTCCACCTGCTGTTTTACATTTGAGTAGCTTTACTGAGGGAGAGAGGAGGAGGAGAAAAGAAAAGAGAGAGAGAAGTGCCATTTCCAGCCTCTCTCTCTATCAATTACTTGCTCACTCCTTAAAGACACAGCGGTTCCATTTTTAATCACTTCTCTCACCATCTCCCCAGCGCAAGTGTTTGTAGGTGCTGAAAGTTCTTTTACTAAAAGTGTGTGTGTGTGTGTGTGAGTGTGTATATGAGTGACACCGATGAAGCTCAAAATGAGAGAAATGGCAGATGACTGGATAGAAGAACAGAAAACCTAAGAAAAAATGATGTGTGAGAAATTGTAAGAAAATTGTCAGAGTGTGTGTGTGTGTGAGAGAGAGAGAAACAGTACATGACAGTTTGTGTGGTAAAGTGTGTGAGAAAGAAAGCGATGTATGTGTGAGAAAGTATGATACGGCAGATACAACACGTTTGGACAGAGAGGCAGAGACCCTAAAACTACCAATACTGAATACCCCAAATGGAAACATTGATTGCATGAGGTGCTATTTCAGGTGATTATAAAATGCCTATTTTGCCAAACTGCAATGGACACATTGGAGATGTTCTCATTTACAGATAATATTTACATTCTAAAATACATGGGGCAATATGAAAAGAATTACCACGTTTCATCACTCAATAAAAAAAAAAAACACTTTATTTTTGCACAGCTCTAATGGAAGCTTGAGAGTCTGACTGTGTGTATTTTTCATTAACCTGGTTGCACAGAGCTCTACGGTCTGATCAGAGATTCCTTACTCCTCCTTCTGCCTACCCATCCTCTACTCGTTTTTCTACAGCACACCAGCAGGAAGAATCTTGAATCACATATACAATCCACTGCAGGAACAGAATGCTGACTCTACACACAAACACACACACACACACACACACACACATCAAGCCACCCATGCTAACTAGGTACTTGTTACGTACAGTGATGCACACAGACCTATAACTCGGTGTCAAGGTCAATCCGCACATCTTCTGAACCGGCTTATTTTCAACAGGCTTGCAGCAAAGCTGGAAACCTTTCCAGCACATATCACATAGGACACACCACTAATGTTCTTCTCTGTCTACTCAACCTGCAAAAGTGCTAACAAATTATACCAGGACCTAATTTTGAGGTTCTGTAATGAATTTTTGAAAGTTAATTTTAATTACCATGGTAGATTCTCACTGAAGGCATCAAAACTATGAATGAACACATGTGGTGTTATGAAAATAAACAGGTGAAATAACTGAAAACATGTTTTATATTCTAGTTTCTTCAAAATAGCCGCCCTTTACTCCGATTACTGCTTTGCACTCTCTTGGCATTCTCTCGATGAGCTTCAAGAGGTCGTCACCTGAAATGTTTTTCCAATGGTTTTCCAGTCTTGAAGGTGTTTAGAACCTGTTGGCTCCTTTGCCTTCACTCTGCGGCCCAGCTCACCTCAAACCATCAGTCCGGTGACTGTGGAGGTCAGGTCTCCAATTTTTGTTAAGTACATAACTCCACATGTGTTCATTCATTCATTTGTTGCCTTCAGTGAGAATCTACCAATGTAAAAGGTCATGGAAATAAAGAAAACACATTGGATGAGAAGTTGTCCAAACTTTTGGCCTGTACTGTACGTGTCAAGTCACTCAAACACAGACAGAAATTGGAGGCACATGGGCAAAGATGCTTATGGGCAATGTAATAACAAAAAATGTAAGAAGAGAGAGCTAATGAGGTGAGGAGAGGCAAGTGTTCTGAGCACAATTTATTCTCTTTCCTAGTTATTAAGCCCACATCCAACTACAGCACACTCAGCCTGACTCAATGCAGATGTGCAGTCCAATAGCAAATATCAAAAGTGCAAAACGTTGTAAAGTTACATACAATAGAACCTAAACAACCACTTACTTACACTATCACAGTCTGCAGAATAGGAAAACACAATTATACATGTAACAATTGGAGAGGACATCTGAATATTTTACATCTTTCTTTAGTCACAGTACAAACAAATTGTAGCCTTCTTGAAAAAGTAATTAGGTTTACTCTATTTTCATTTAAAAGCTGTATTGGTGCACAACCTCTTCAGTTTAGTTAGTTGTTAAGAGTTAGTTGTGCAGACTTCTGCCATCCAGTATGAATGACTACAATTTGGAAAACGTATTAATCCTACCTGATATTTGCCTTTCTAGCCAAGTATTACTGTTTTGTGTATCAACACAATGTGGCATTATCATATCCTGGCCCTAGCAGCCTCCTGCCAAAGTGGCCACCAAGTGAACATGGGACTTTTTTGTTGGTGTAGTTGTTCATCCTTTTGTTTGTTATGGTTCTTGGTTCTCCTCAGTAACATCATCTGTGGAGCATTTCCAGCCTTTCCCATTATATCTGAGTTCTGTTCTCTGTCTGGGTGTTGCTTTGCCCTCACTTCCTGCCCGAGGGCTCTGCTTTATTTTGTAATTCTGCCTGTTCTAGCCCATACTCCCATTTGTTCTGTTTTTTTCCAACTGCATTCCAACTCTGTACAGCAAACATACTCACACTATGGGCAGTGGAGACCTAGTATCTAAGGAAGCAGACCCATAATCAGAAGATTGCCAAATCTCCGAACTGCCAAGGTGCCATTGAGGTTCCACTGAGCAAAGCCCCATCACCCCACACACTGTTCCTCGGGCACCTGTCATGTCTGCCCACTACTGGTTTAAAAACAGAAGACACATTTCCTTGTGTGCACCATGTGTTGTAGTGTGTTTCACAATGACAATGACTTCACTGTCATGGGTTACAAGAACCTTTTTGCAGAAACCTACAGGATAATGGTTTCAACAAAATACTGCACTGCTATGTTTCAGTCATTGTTAAGCCAGCCTTCATCAAAAAATATGAACGTCCTTATCCAAAGAAATTACACAAAATAAGCCTTCTCTTAATACTCTATAATGTAGGATCAATGCAATTGGAGAAGCTGTAAATGTGCACCCACACTCTGATGGGTGATGGGGCCTTATAAAGCAATCCATAAAGAGAGCTATTCTGAAATGGTGTTCATGAAGACAAGTAAGAGTAGTCTTCATCTCTCAGGCCTGAGACTTCAAAGAGCAAAAAAATGTGTAGGGTCTTCTTTTTAGATTTGGAGGGGCACAAATAAGATAGTGGGAGAGCGGAGGTGTGGAAGAGACAGGCAGATGGGGCATAAACTCTCAGATTTAGTTCTGCTTTCTTTCCACCTTGCTTTGTGTGTGTGTTTGAGGAGAAATACCAATAAATAAATGATGCAGACAAGTCTTAAAAAAAACTATACTAAGAGAGGGTATACTAACAATAATGTTTCTTTTTTAGTTGAACACACAAGGTGTGAAATTAAATGGTGATATCATGTAACACGTCAGAGAGGACAGCCGATGGATATAGGAGGACAATGTGGAGATGGTCCAGACATTCATAAAGACAAAGCTGTTATATTTATTCGGTTAAGTGTGAGTTGGAATAATGAACCCTTTGAAATCTTCTGATATCCTCCTCAAAGGATAGAGGGCCTTCAGACAGTTCTCAGTCCTATCACACAGTGATAAACTAGCTTATATTATACTGCAATTTGACATATTTTAATCTTCTATTTCTGAGTTTTGGAGTATTGAACAAAAATTCATGGCCTAGAGTAAGAAAATCAAGATACCCCAGAATTCTATTATATGAGAGAAAAGATGATGTTCTTGCCACTCCTCCGGATAAGTTCCATTAGTAAGTTGTTCTTGTTTCTCTCACAGGGAAGACCTGGTGGTTCTGTCCCATTATTTTGGCCTGGATTCGCAGATTCACAATTGTTCCATCATCAAGACAATGGAATTGAATGTCATTCACAGGCTTTCATAACCTTCAGACTGCTATTCTTCAAGGACCTTGTCACTGGACTGCTGGGAAGCTTGTATATTCTGCGTTGTACCATGACACCGTGGGAGCATATGTAAAGAATGCAGCACAGGAATATGTGGATTGTGCAGAATAAAAAGGTAACATAATATACGACGAAAATGCTCCAAGGTTGAATAACTTCTAGTGGTATGTGCATAGTTTGTTACACTCTGTTACAGCCTGTTAGCTATAATTAATTCTGAAAGATGCATAACACCAGAGCCATGCTAAGTGATGAAAGTTTCAGACTTCAACCTTATTTCTCTAATTCTCGCTCATTACCATCTGTCAGTTTGGTTTGAGATAACTTTGAGCACACCCTGTAAACAAACAGTCTCTTTATTTTTTCATATTTTACATTTCATCACGTCAAAAGCCTAATTAATCACCCACACTGTGTGAAAATAGTAGATTAAAATGTTTATAGAAAAGCAGAAAACCACCACTTTCTGACAGCAAATGATCGGTCAACATTTACTGAGTTTATCAATCAGAACCTGTCAAGATAACAATGGAGGTTGAGCAAAGAGTCTGGACAGTTAGGGTCAAAGCACAGAAAGACAGAAAAGGAGAGGTGCACTTGAGAAGCTATATGAACGTAACTCACTCAATGTGCCACATCAACTGTTTCACATTATCGTTGCTCCGGGACGAGCTGCTGGGTTGCCATGAGCAACCATATTGCATATTTGAGCTTCATTGGTTCAAGCCATCAAGTTAAAGAAGAAACATCTGCAAGTAAAGATGAACACACACCTACACACAGACACACCAACTGCATATAATATGTATACTAAACATTCACCTATTAGGTGAACCTGTGATTAGTAGCTGAACTACCGGAGATGGAAGAGTAATTCAGACTCACAGTCTCATTCTGACCCATCCAAACAAAGCAGTGGCGTGTCGAGCTGAAGCCTCTTGACATGTAATTACAGAAACCTCTGACAGAGCTGCCTAACACTGCGCCAGAAATCCAATACCTGCTATCTTATAATCTGACCTGTGACCTGTCAGGCTCATCTTTGAGAGAGCTTCATCGATTCTCTGGAAGGAGTACTTTTCGAAGTGAAATATATACTCAGACTCCCAAAATCTATCTATCCATATGAAATATCCATCCAAGTCAGTCACGCATTAGAACTAGTCTTCAGTGTAAAAAGACTTTATACAAAAAGCATTGTGAAAACATTGTAGCCTAGTGGGTAGTAGCCTAGTGGGTAAGACACTCGCCTATGAACCAGAAGACCCAGGTTCAAATCCCACTTACTACCATTGTGTCCCTGAGCAAGACACTTAACCTTAAATTGCTCCAGGGGGACTGTCCCTGTAACTACTGATTGTAAATCGCTCTGGATTAGGACATCTGATAAATGCTGTAAATGTAATGCAACACTAATACTTATAATGTAATGCATTGTAGTCCCTCTTACTTGCTCAAGAACACAAAGACTTACATTACATCAGTTAGGTGAGAACTGCATCTCCTATCACACTGCTATGAATGACACCTGTGAGATCCTAAAAATAGATCCAGAGCAGTTAGAAGGCACGCAGCAGATTACACAGATTATCAAAGAAACTATCCCAAAAACAGATCAAAGTGACAAATTGAAAATAAGCAATCTGTGATACTACAAAATCCCACAATTCCACCCAAAACATGGTGCTTCAGTAGGCAGCCAAGAATAGACAAACCACTGTCTACCTTCAGCCTCTTCAGCATTTAACAAACTGCTGAGTGAGTAGATCCTCGGAACGTTCATTTCATGCTAAAAAGCGTGTGGATGACACTATGTTACGGCAGGAAAAGGGCCTCCGTAAATTTTGTTCTGACCTCAGTGTGATTTTTCATGAACTAATGAATGGGTTACATTGGACAGTTGTTTTATTTCTCAAAGCAAGCTAATGAGCAGTAAACAAAGAGTTAACATTATTCACCTTCACAATATCAAGGGGTACCTAAGAACACATGCTTATGAAGCATCCAAACCTACAATTACATAAAAATGAAACTGTTACATGGCAAGCATAGTTTTCAATGTGTGGTTATAGAGTGTCTGATTCTTGATTAAGATAAATTATTACTCCACAAGGGTAGGGTAGGGGTCACCAATTAAAATATATTAACTGGACATTCAAAGGAGATTCATAATTTAAATATGGTGACTATCTGCAGTTAATCGTTTTTTTTCTTTTGCCATTTTTGGTCATTATCCTGGGCTTGTCAAGCAGGTGCAGAATCTCTCTTTTGGTTGTAGTCTGGAGCCCTGCATGCATGGACTTGTGAATCGGTAAAAAAAATTATATACAAATACAAATTAATTGTTTCTTGCACCTGCTGCAACTGACTTTAGCAATATGCAACACTGGACTAGAATAAATGAATGTAATGAATATATATATATACACACACATATACACACATATATATGTGTGTAGAAACACCTGCTATTAACCTGAATTTTAATTAATCAATTGGTGTTAGAAATAGCTCATATGAAAAGCTAAACCCCTACCAAATGATGTTTAAAGCATTGAAATGACTAGGTTTTACTGAAAAAAGATTTATAATTTAATCAAGACAGAAAGGTCAAATTTTGGCAAGACAAAAGTTTTGTCGCCTATACAGAAATTGAACAAATTTACTGCAAATATGTCAGCAAATTAGGTAGTGGTGCTGTGAGATCCAAATTTAGTATCTTGTATGACTTCCATGAGTTTGAAAGACCGCATCCATGCGCTTTGGCAAGGATTCATACATTTTATTGATGAAGTAATCAGGAATAAAAAAGAAAGCAGTCTTGCTTGCCTCCCAGAGTTCATCGATATTCTTTCCATGCTTCCTCTTTCATCCTACCCCACACATGCTCAATGATGTTCATGTCAGGTGACTGGGCTGGCCAATCCTGGATCATCTTGATCTTCTTCGCCTTGAGGAACTTTGATGTGGAGATGGAAGTATGTGATTGAGCACCATCCTGCTGCAGAATTTGGCCTCTTTTATGGTTGGGAATATAAAAGGTAGCAAAGATTTCTTGGTATTTCAGACTATTGATGTTGCCCTCTGTCTATTGATGTTGCCTTTGCTTTCCACCCTTCTCTCGCACACCCCCATACTGGATGTAACCCCAGACCATGATTTTTCTGCCACCAAATTTCACTGTTTTCTGAGTGAATCTCGGATCCATGCGGGCTCCAGCAGGTCTCTGCAATATTTGTGGCGACTGTGGTGTAATTCACCAGAAGATTCATCTGAAAAATCCACCTTCTGACACTTTTCCAGCATCCATCCTTTTAGCAGGCTGTGGGCCTTGGCAAATGCCACACCGTTTTTCCAATTGTCTTTAGTTTAGTGCTGGATTCTTGGCAATGATTCGATCATGGAGGTCATTTCGAACTGTTCTGGTTGACACAGGGACTTCAGGTGACCAGGTCTCGTGGAGCTCTGCTGCAGTGGAGAATGGGCTGGCCTTGGATTTTCCAGCCAACAAACGGTTCTCTCAAGTAGTTGTCTTGCGGGGTCTGCCTGACCTGGGCTTGTCAAAAACATCTCCAGTCTCTTCAAAAAAAATTTTATCCTCTAAACTTAATGCTGAGACACATTGAAGGTGTCTGCAACATCAGCAGTGGATCTGGTCTTCAGCCCCTTGATAATCAACATTTTGGTCTCAGGATGACTCTGAGGCATGTTTGCAGAGGTCTAGTTGCAGTTGATGTGAAGGTCTAGTGTACTGGGCTTCTTTTTATATGCACCTGAGACCTAATTGATCCATTATTAGTCACAGGTGAAACTCATATGACAAGGCGACAAAACTTATGTGTTTGCAAAAAGTGACTCAATGGGCTTTACCAAGCTTTGAATTTTAGTTTACAGTTACAGTTTACAAAAGTTTTTGGGAATAAAGCCATTTCTTGTAAAATAAATCTTGATTAGAAATATATTTCAGCGGCACTTGAGGTCAATTTGTACACAAGACATTTGTTAGGGACTGTATATATTAATTTATTGCTAAGGTAATGTATTGCTAAAGTCAGTTGCAGCAGGTGCAAGAAACAACAGCTGGACAGTCTACTGCAGTGCAGACTCATATACACTCAACTGGAGCTGATTTAGGTTCAGAAATCCAGTTACCTTGCATGCCTTTCAATTAAGGAGAAAACCACATTAAAATTAAACAAATGAGCTTGTTGACAGCTGTGCAGCTTAAAAAGTACATATATATATGTGTGTGTGTGTGTGTGTATATATCTAATTATATATAGAACATGGATCACACAATCTGTGAACCATTATCATTTCACATTACTGACAGAGGGACACAGTTTGGAATTGTTTTGAGGTGAAACAAAAAATAACTGTTCCATTTTCAGACACATAAGTAGTAAATGAAATACCAGAGTGCCCCCTGCTGGTTAACACAATAACAACATTTTATTGGTCTGAGAACCCAGCTCAGAGAAAGGTGACTAGTGAATTTGCAAGGGTAGGTGGGAAAGGATGTGACAGACTCACCACTCGCTACAGACATTTGACTGTGGAACTCAGAAAACTGTGTTTCCACAGGAACGCTAATGGTGCGGCGCAGCAGGCGGACTTTGCAGGACTCTGCCATCCTGTGCTGTAGGAGAAGAGGGTGTATCTGAAAGAAAGAGAGCAGAGTACTGTATGCTAAAACCACTGAGAATGTGATGACACTGTTAGTTCGGACCTTTGAGTGATTCAGAAATGTAGAGGAACTAGTGCTAAAACACCAAAAAGCTTTTGTGCCCTATTTCAGTAATATAAGGCACATTTTCCAGTTGTTTTGTACTGGTTGCCAGTGTTTAGCAGATTCCTGAAGGAGTGCTGCCATGCCACGTCTCCAAATTAACTTGCTTTTGAGCATTTCCTACTGTTATGATGTGATCAGGCACACTGTTGGCACTATTTTAATGACGTGCTTTTGACCAACAAAAACCACAGGTAAAGTCAGTGCTGCAATATTAAACCTTATATAAGTGGTGAGATTTTCAAAAAGGGCAAATGCACATCAGTTGTGTTGGACATAAGCTTTCAGTGGTTGAAGGGATTCTGCTACCTGGGTCCTTTTTTGTTTATACACTTTATTGTGAACATGAATTTAAAACAGACCATCAAAGACAAATAGAAATTGTCTATAGATAGACCTAAAGGAAGGTGATGAGCCTTTATTACCCACCTTGGAATCATTGAGAGAGTACGACCTTGTTCACATGGACGTCTTTTTTCTGCTTAAACGCGGCTACAAAGCGCAGCAAAAACTGTTAATTTTGAACATCTGTGTCGAGAGGGCCTTAGGATAACCCTTTTTTACACTGGAAAAGCTAAATTGACTTGGATATGGCCATAAATATCATTTGTGCCTTGTGCATTTTGCTTTGCCTCAAATTTCAGGTTTACAAAACTGGAACATCAAACAATTCTGACTTAAAATTGCTCCATAAGTAAGGTGTTTTTCAGTTATTCAGGGATCTGTAGTTCTGCCTGTATTAGCATTTTTAGTCTGATTGACTTTTTACACCCTGCTGATCAAGGAAGAGTCCAGCATTATATGAGCATTCATTTTAAACTACAGTGAAGGGTTTCTGGAGGACAGAGGCAGACAGCCGAGGACAAGCACTCACACCTCTCCTCCATTAGTGGAGCAAAAGACGGTGGAAAAAAAGAGGGTGCAGTAAAGGTGAGGAGAGGGAAAATCGAACACTCTGAAGATCCGTCCCTCAAGAGACGCGTTGGCAGAGGAAAAAACTAGGTAAGTCGATAAGTCCCCACAATTCCCAGAATCCCTGCTCTGTTGAATTGTGCCACTTTGCCACTTTTTCTATTTTATAAAATGGGGTGCAGGTGACAAAGTGCATTTAGAAAGCAGGCCTTCTTCTTTGGATTCTTCATCTACATTTATCTTGAAAACATGCATGGGCCAGAGAATCGGTGTGTATGTCACTTGTCCGACTCAACAGGAAGTGCTTCTTGTTTTTCAGTTCTTCTTATGATGTCTAAGACTCTAAATGGGATAGGATGATACCTGGACTAAGGGCATTGCTGGGTGACCAAAGTTGGGATCATTCGAGTAAGACTGGGATGCATTGCCCTTTGTAGTAATAGAGGGACGAAAAGAGGGAGAAAGTGCGATGAATGCAACAAGTACAGGCCAGTACTGTCTGAATGGGAAGATTTTATTTTTCTCGATCAATTTTTGTTTTGCTTCTGGCCTCCGAGAGTGTGTTTGATTTCTACGAAAATGTCTGAGCATGCCGTAGCCTGTACCACATGAGGGTACTTTTTATAAGGTGACCTGTTCTCAGAATGTGTAATTATATGAATGGAGTTCGGTTGCGTACACATTGCACAAACAATACAAAAATGTATAAATACATTATAATTTTTCTTCGTCTAGCACCTAACAATCTCTGAGCATGCTCTTCACTGACAAGTTTGAGCCTTATCAGGGCTCTTAGTTTGTAAACTCAATATTCTATAGGAATTGAACGAGAATTGCTGGAGTCTTCCTCTTGTAAGTCGCTTTGGATAAAAGCGTCTGCTAAATAAAGTAAAGTAAAGTAAAGTAAAGTAAAGTAAAGTAAAGTAAAGTAAAGTAAAGTAAAGTAAAACTGAGTTAAAGGTCCCCTGGCATTTTTTTTTTTTTGCTTTTATATTTGTCTCAGTGGTCCCCAAATACTGAAGTCGCTTTCTGAAATTCAGCCGTGGTGCAGAATTACAGCCACTTTTAGTCAGTCCCACAATGAGATTTTACCAGGACGCACAATTTCTGTGTTTGTGGATTTAAATGCTAATTAGAAGGAGAGAGGCGGGGATGAGGAGGAGAGCGGCCTATAGAAGTTGAGGGGGCATTCGGAGAAATGAGGTCATCAACACCATTCACCAACCACAATGTGGTTTCCAAAAAAAAAAAAAATCCACTTTTTCTTCCATGTCTTGTGTGACAGACCTAAAAAAAAATACATTTGTGCTAATTTCTAGATTCAATCACCAAGTAACTGCAATCCTTCCCACATTTGGAGGTCAGTGGACTTACTGTTTTAGGGGAGGTGTGGGAAATTCTCTGGGAGAATTTCAAACGGGAGGTAACCTTTCCACTTATGACAACATAAGGGGACGAATTCCAGATCCAACTGCCTGAGCTGCTGCTCTCTGAACAGTAAAGTAGAATGGCCAATGCACTCTTTATACATATTGCCCTTTCTAGCCACTACAGGAGCACAGACAGACTAGGGGAACTAGTATTAATGTTAAATATTCTCAAAAAGTACATTTGTCCTGATGGGGGACCTTTAAAGACAAAAAATGTACCTGTGTCATGGGTGCTTCAGTCCAGGGGCTTGTACCTTCCTGTAGTGTAAAAGAAAATCAACATGTCAGTTAGAAGCAGGAACTTTGGTGCTGAAGATTCATCCATCACATGCATAGCACACAAAATCACCACTAATCTGAAGCCTGATGGTAGTGACTTTGAACAGAATATTAATTTTAGCTTTAAAATATGTTGTTTTTCCTCATTAAGAAATATACAAAATACACAGACAGACATCATTACAAACACATGCTATCAAACACAGTTTCACATTCCCTGTATAGTAGCCTCCAACACACCTCCAGCCATGAGCCCACCATTAAAACATTAAAATTCTAATATTTAATATGCTAAAATTCTGGAATGGGATGGAAACAAAAAGTATTTCTGGGGGCACACACACTCATTGACTTACAGACAAAAACACTCACTCCCTCTCTGTCGATTGTCTATGAGTTGCAGAGTCACAAACAGCTTCATGCCGGTGCATACAAGAAGGGGCCACACTAATTCTTTTTCCAAGGATTAGCTGCTTGTTCCACTTTTTATTTCCCACACAAAATCCAATCGCTGAGCATTAAAGCAGCTGACCTTTGAGAGAGCAATGCTGCACCTGAGATAAGTAAAGGGATTTGTCATATGTAACCTACCGCTGGGACAACATTACAATGAAATGTGTTTTTTTCTCATCATGCAAATTTCATTGTAATGTTGTCCTGGCTGTAACTTACTTACAACAAATAAAACTGTAAACTATAATCAGTTTTGCCTCCAATACCTATACTATGCCTCAAAAGTTTAGGATAATTTAGAAATGTCCTTTTTTGGATAGGAAACAATAGTTTGGTCCATAAAAACGACATCAAACTGGTCCAGACACTGTTTTGTTGTGAATGACTCTAGTAGTGGAAATTCTGTGTTCCAGTGGAATGCTGTATAAGTTAAGCCAAGTGTGTCATTCATTAAAACCCTTTTCAAGAAGTTCAGTATAGCCTAAAACAGTTGCACTGATTATAACCAGCTTTCTAAACCCTAGAGGAAGACGTTACAGGGCTTATTCATGACTGAAGGGAAAAAGGAAATAACAGTCTCACCTCTGGACAGGTACAATGGTGACAAATATGTACTCCTGGTATTTTATGCTACTAGTATTGTGGAAGCTGAACAGCACAGTAAAACCTCCCACTTACACTGACATCACAAGCACAAAGTGGTCAGAATGGGATCTCCTTGATTGTGTGTGGAGAGCATAAGCATTGTTCCTTCACATGGACACAGTGAAGACATTGAGAAAAACTTACGACAATGCATATTATTTACATTTACATTTACAGCATTTATCAGACGCCCTTATCCAGAGCGACTTACAATCAGTAGTTTCAGGGGACAGTCTCCCTGGAGCAACTTAGGGTTAAGTGTCTTGCTCAGGGACACAATGGTAGTAAGTGGGATTTGAACCTGGGTCTTCTGGTTCATAGGCGAGTGTGTTACCCACTAGGCTACTACCACCCCATATTATGAAACTGATCAGGTTTGAAAAGTTCATAGTCAAAAGTTGCCCAGGAAATACTTTTGCTATTGTGTAATGTTCAATCACATTTAGCCACCTAGAAAAATACCACGCTGTGATCAGCATCTTTTAAAACATTCTTATCCTGTATAAGTATAATAAAAATATTTTAACATTATTCAGTGTGGCACAGATCCGAGGTTAAAGCTTTAGGGGTGGGGATTGTTCACCCCACCTTTGAGATCCCAGAGGTGCTGCAGGATGTTGTTGGGATGGATGAGCAGCACTTGCCGTATTGCCAAGGCAAACCTCCCCACCATGTGGTTTTGACAATCGACAGATATGTAGACAGCCTTATTTCAAAAGGTACTCGATAGCTTTGGCACAGCTCATGTTATAGATCAAACACAGTGGGAATGGATTTTTGAACAAAAAAGATTTGGTGAAAAATATATGGTACCTCTGGGTTCAGCCAAACCATTTCTCGTCTCTGTGCTGCAGTGGCAAGCTCATCCCGTATTGACTGCGGTATGAAGCATTTCCCTTATATTGACCGCAGTATGAAGCAAATACCCAGCTAGCTGCAGCGCATTAGCCACCTGCACTATTCATTAGCTCAGCAGAGCAAAGGCGCCTCCAGCCATGCTCAAAAATGTCACCATGACAAAGTATGGAGCTGGCATTGCATTCTGCATTTTCCCTCTCTCCTTTCCTCCTCCCCACAACTCTGGCTCTTCTGTCACCTCTCTTCACCCTCTCTTGAAAAACATGCATCTCTATGTTACCCCTGAAAATGTTGCATCAAGAAAAGCTAGTATATAGAGAATGAGAGATGTGTCAGTGTTACATGACACTGGAAAAAAGCACAATGCACAATGGAAAATTGTATTTATCTGCAGAAAATATGATTTTTGACCATGAAATATTACAAGGTGTACATGTAATTTAAGTACTATGAATGTTAGTGAAAGGTCAGAGATGATTTCTTCTAAATGAAAAACAAAAATTGTTACCTGCTGAAAGTTTAAAAATCTAACCACGCAGAATCAGGATTATTGTTTTCTTAAACTATATAAACTACATTAACAAATGCACTACATATTTTTATACAGGACTGAAAAAGAGCATAAACAAAATTTATTGGATGCGATTGTAACCAAATGGGGCAGTGGCTGTCCCATAATCAGAATGTTGCCGGTTCGAATCCCGATCCGCCTAGACGGTACTTTGCTCAACTGTGCAAATTTTTTTATTCTATTAAAACATATTATCCACATTTGTTTCAAAATTAATATTAAAATATTGAATTTTAATTAGGGTTGTCAAAATTAACAAATGAATCACTTAATGCACTTTACATTAAAATAAATGAACACGTCCTGTGTAGGGTAATACCCAATGACAAGTCTAAGCCTTATCAGGGCTCTTAGTTTGTATACTTGATATTCTATAGAAATCGAACGAGAATTGCTGGTGTCTTCCCATTGTAAGTCGCTTTGGATAAAAGCGTCTGCCAAATAAAGTAAAGTAAAGTAAAGTAAAGTATGATATGGATTCCTCCAAGTCAGAGACAATCCCTGCATAAAGATGGAGTAAAGGAGTAAACTTACATTATTTTCAGAAGGCTGCTGTGCTCAAACATGACAGCAACTGGAGTGTCCACAATGTGCATGTGTCTGGATGTTTCTTTTTTTCAGGCATGCAGACAGTCGAAATCAGGCAAGCCAGATAAGAACATTTCGCCTGAACAGCGAAGCAGAATGGCCACGCTTTACACATATCACCATTTCTAGCCACTGCAGGTCCACAGACAGGCTAGGGGAACTAGTAATAATGTTAAATAATCTCGCAAAGTGAAAATTTCATAATAGGGGACCTTTAAGTGGAAATTATACAAATTAAAAGCTGCCTGGCTGAACTGAAAACCATACATTTGCACTAAATTATATTTCCATTTTATTTGCTGTCTGCAGGAAGTTTTATTGAAACTTTATTGAAAATCCCTCAATCACAATGCCCATCACTCCCAATTTAAGCAACTTTCCCACATTAATCTCTGTCTAGGAGCATTCAAGTGTGTGAAGTACAGACCACAGGAATTCAATATATATTAAAAAGCCTCACTATGTACCTCCTCCTTGTCCAGTAGAAGCATTTTGCAGTCTGTGACCACACAAAACTTTTGGTTCCACACAGGTTGATTTGATGATGGGTGACCACAGGACATCCATTGACTCGGAGCACCTGCCATATCTGAGACAAAAAGGGGAAAGGAGACAATATTAACACAGGATACACAAGCCTGCATGAGCGATCCAGTTGAGTTTACCCTGCTGAGGTTTGCAGCAGAGGGATCTGCCAAACAAACTGATTCAGGACCACAGGCAGACACCAGCTTTGTATTCAATTTCCCTGTCGAAACACATTTATATGGAAATGAGCCATGTCCACATTCTGAATACAAAGAGAAAAAAAACAACTCTGCAGAAGAAAAGCATTATGCCTATTGCTTAATTTGCCAGTGTTTGAAGAGCTGCTTGAATGAAAAGGTGTCCACATTGGCCTTTTCATTTTTATTTTACACACATCCAGCCTAATCGTAAATGTGTAGAACAGGGTATTTGAAATGCCTGAACCTTGGTAAGAACAAAGTTAAGCAACTTTAAGCAATATCTGTGCATTTCCTTTATAAGAGTAGATTTCATTCGGATGAATGTTTGACCAATTCCTTACCAGTTTCATTGTAAAATTGCTATCATTGGTATCTTTGTTGCAAGCCAATGTGCTTCCTTCCACTCATGTACATATTATTCCTGTACAGGAGCTGTTCCAATGATGAAATTAGGTGTTGACAAAAAACATCATTAGGCATCATCACTGACATTCATCCATCAACACAACATTTCTTGTGTCAGTATAATATTTTTTATCACACTCTTCGTTACAGTGGGTTGTTAAAGTAGGTCAGGGAGTCACGACTTCATCTCTGGTGATATTAGTATGAGTGAGAGCATTGCCAGCATGGGGCAAGAAAGTAGATCAGACAGTGTAACAAACAGCACACCCTACACAACACACACACACACAAGCACACAAAACATCGAACTAACTTGCATATGCACCAAAAAGTATACACATGCATCTGTTTTACCTTGCATTTTATTTTACCATTTACATTTTTCTAGGACACAAACACATTTTCCCTGCCACAAAAATACAGGTATGCTGAAGATACTGAAGATAAAAACATTTGCATATATAAACATAGGCAGAACATTTATAGACTGGACTCTTGGGATTCAGTAAGGTAAACATATGAGGCTCACAAAAACTACACTTAATCCCATAATGTAATATTGTGAAAAATGTACAATCATACGAAAATATGTAATATCAACTGCAAGTTCTTTTTTGTGATTAGCAAGGAATTATGACTGATCCATAAATTTGCTCATCAGCTTCAGGAAACGTGACGAACCTTTATTCCCTGCACATTTCATAATTCCCTTAGAACTGAGGGTTTCCCTCCGTATGGTTTGGATTCTTGTATTGCCGAATACCCTGTGCAGTCTACCATGCAGGGAAGTATAGGTTGATCGAAAAGCAACACTATTGCTTTTGTTGCTATACCAACGCGAATGGGCTATTTCTGGTATGTTTCCGTGACAACTAGAGTAAGCATAAAAAGTTGAACAGAAATCTGAAAGAAAAAAACAACAACAAAGGACTAAATAATCTGGTGAAAAAAACGTGTTTTATATATATAGACAGATACACACACACACACACACACACACACACCAGGTTATATATAAATTAGCCTTTTGGCCTCTAAATTAAGAGTTGTCCTTTCTACATGTATGCATTAATGTTTTAATTTGAATTTGCTGTTTAAAGCATGTAATGCAGGAAAATTCCACATTCCTTGTTGCTGTTACGCAGCAGTTCGAGCATTCTATGGAGCAACAACACGTCTCTGACCTGCTTTTATTGCTATATGTTTGCCTGAAAGGCCATCCATGAAATTGAAATACAGCAGGCCAACAGTCAGTTATTTTAATTAGAGTGTTGAATCAAATGTTATACATGGATTCAGGTTGTAAAAACCATGAAGACCATGTCGTGTAGGAGAAGAGAATAGAGTGTGTAGAAAAAACTCTTTCTCCCTCCACACAAAGCACTGTATTCAACCACTCCAATTTGATGTTACCTGGCAGAAAGAGGCATGGCACAGTAGAGGTTAAAAATGAACAGTTTCTAATTTATTAACACCGGTAAATAATTATTGTAGTTACATGTGAATATTGAATGTAAAAAGGTACCAAGGTTACAGAGAAAATAAAAATGAGAAGAAAGAGTAAAGAGGGAGAAGAGAAAGAGAGGGGGAGATAAAGGCTCAGAAGCCTTCCGGCTTCCGAGGGAAAACCCCCTGAGCAAGAAGCTCAGAGCTCCCTTTTTCCACATGTGAGCATACTTTTATACCCCTGGCCTACAGGAAGTTGTCACTGGCCTACAGGAAGTTGTCACTGACCAATCAGAACCTGTTGTTTCTGATGTCACGCCCCCGGTGCCTCCCATTTGGGGAAGACAAAGAGGGTGGGCGGTCCTGACGGCTGATACTTCACACGTTGCCGTCGGACAAAAGGCATGTAAAAACCGGGGTGTCGAATCTTCACCCACAACCGTCGACACAGGAATGTCACACCTCCCCCTGCAGACATCTGTTATGCAAGGCAAAAGCAGGCTCCCGTGATGTCCATTCTTACAAGGTCAAAAGAACAGCATGAGTGTGTATTTTATTTAAAGTGAAAGTGAAGTGATTGTCACATGTGATACACAGCAGCACAGTACACGGTGCACACAGTGAAATTTGTCCTCTGCATTTATCCCATCACCCTGAGTGAGCAGTGGGCAGCCATGACCGGCGCCCGGGGAGCAGTGTGTGGGGACGGTGCTTTGCTCAGTGGCACCTCAGTGGTACCTTGGCAGGTCGGGATTCGAACCGGCAACCTTCTGATTACAGGGCCGCTTCCTTAACCGCTAGGCCACCACTGCCCCGGCTGATGTACTTGGAACTTCTGTACCACCCTATGACCCAAGCACAAAGTTTTCTTTTGGAAAGCTGTCCATCAGTCCACCAAGTCACGTGACCTTCAGGCCTCCCAGAATCCATTACAGCATGCAGAGGGGAGAAATAATACTGTTCACAAATCACTGCCTCAAGAGCCAAGGCACAACAGTCATAAAGCGTGGGGCAGTTTAACAGCACGTTAAATCATCAACAAGCCTCAGCGCTCGCTTCAGGAACCAGAGTCTGATACCGACAGCCTACTGGATGACACGTTATGAGATGAATCAGACAAAAATGAGAACTAAATGCAATGGAGCATCAAGAAAATTTCTTGCGATGGCAGCTGGCATTTACACTTCAAACTCATCTGCTGAAGATATAGCTCTACTGTCAACCACGAGAAGACTTAAAGTTAAAAGACCTATGTTGTGAAACTGATTGCATTATTCAATGAAGGTTTTCTTAATAACCTCTAGAGCCTGAGGGTTTATGTAAAAATGGCCTGTTCAGGCTTCACAGCAAGTACAGATGTGAGCACCTCCTTTACTGGCCAATTGTGCGCGTCATTGAGCCCGGCCCTTTAATTTCCTTTGTGCTGCCTGCGTCTGAGTGCTTCTTGAACAAGGGTGTGCACATAATAGGACGGTGTGTGTGTGTGTGTGTGTGTGTGTGTGTGTGTGTGTGTGTGTGTGTGTGTGTGTGCATGTGTGTGTGTGTCCTGCAATAGGATTAAGCACATCCTATCAGGGAGCAAGAGCTGCTGCATCCCCATATCGATTCAGCGTACAAGCAGATTTACGTTCATTTAGCAGCATTAGGAACCGGCCGCTGCACAGTCTCTGCCAAAGACATTGTGCTCTCTTGCCCAAGATCAATATCAATATCACTGATAATCAGTATCTGCCATAAAGCAAAATGCAAACAACACAATGATTTATGGCCAAGGCCTCATTTCATTTCCTTTCTCAAAAAGTGCAGAAAACACTGGAATATTATTATAATACAGTACAATATGAATCAAATGTTATATTATACAGTGCTATTATATAGCCATTATGTAATACTGTGCTCATTTTAAAAAACACTTGATCTTCACGAGATCTTGATCTCCTTTACCTGCAACAGTTTCTCATTAGGTAAATACACACAACAAACTATGTCAACAAATGTCAAGGCTCTGCTTCTGCTTATCAGTCAATTACACCAGCACAGCCACCTGACTCTTAACAATCCAATTAAATAATGAGAAAAAAACACATCTGCACCGCTGCCTCACCGCCGATGCAGCAATCCAGATAAGCCCAATTAAAGGCAGGGAAAATCCAACATGTCACCAATGACATTTATTGGCAATAACCTTGCTCCCGATAAATAAAGCAGGAGGCAGTGTAATTACTTAACTGATAGCAGGTTTTGTTAAAGAATTAAATCATTTCTTTTTTTTACCCCCTGTTTAATCTTGTTATTCCATTCCCAACCTGCCTACAACAGAGCCATGGCCAAAAACAGGCTCCTTATCAGCATTCGACCATATGGAAGAAAGAGAGAGAGACAGAGGGAGGGAGAGAGAGAGAGAGAGAGAGAGAGAGAGAGAAAGAGGGGCCACTTCTTTCACTGTGCGATCATGACACACTGTACAACGCAAAATGTCACAGGTGACCTGCTTTTCATGGCCAGCTGAGCAGTGCCTAGGCACATGGCTTTAGATTTATATTTCATAAGGTAGGACTGCTTATTTTATTACCTCCTCCCTTCACCCAACCCCCCCTCTTTCTCTCTCACACACACACACACACACACACACACACACACACACACACACACACACACACACACACACACACAGATATAAACTGAGTCATGAATTTGTAACATTAATATGGAATATTAAACATCTAACAATCTGATATTTCAATCTGTGCAACCAGCACCTGTCCCTAGCTGAGCAGACAGACTGTCCCAATAGTTTTCCCTCAGACAACAGATTCGGCACAACGTGGTCTTTGGAAACTTTCGCAGTCATACACACTCGGATAGCTGAGAAGTAGTTGATCAATTCAACTTCCGCATCTGAGAGTGCTAATCTGACAACTAAAAAAACCTACCTTGTATGAGAGACATGCAGTCTAGATACATATTCAGCAAATCATCCCCATTGATATGTATTTAATTACTAAAACTAGAAATGAAGGACATTGCATTTGATACCCACAACAGAATTCAGTTGAGACTGGTATGAAAACACAGAATATAACTGGGAAGCAAACATACACACATTTCCGTCATTTCAATTATTTTGACTGATCTCAGGGTACAAAGACAAATAATTACATAAAACATGGAAATGTTTAACACCCAGAAGAACACACAGAACACACACAGCATTCCCGAATTAATTCAAACAGTGCTCAGGATTAAAGTGAGCAGTTTCCTGTGCAGACAAGCATTTCATTTTGTTTCATATCAAGGCTGGTACAAGATGAAAATAAAGTTTGTAAGGCTTCAAAGGGTCATGAATAATATGCTAAATGAATGAATACTGAACAAATTATTTTCTTGCGCACACACTGCCTGAATTTAGTGCACCTCCTATACCTACCATCTGTCTACAGTCCAAATCTGAACGGTAGAAAACTGCTGAGATATACAGTACTTCATTTAAAAAAAGCCTGGATTAACAAAACTTGGGAGAAAATATGATTCTACTGACTTGGAGAATTGGAGGATATGGTTCTTATTTGCGCTGCATAATCAAGTCCGATCTGTCAACAGTAACACAAAAAAAAGTCTCTGTAACTCTGAAATTCTCCCTGTGGTTCAAGCAACAGACACGTATTAGACACGTATTGCGCATGGGCTCAGCGCTATCCAAGGCAGAAAAAGTCAAAGGTAAGAATTTGTAGTTACATAAAATACAATTAACCTGAAAAAAAAAAGAATCCCAACAATTTAGACTAATCTTTTCTGCAGAATAATGTGTCCTAATAGAGGAAACTGAGTAAAAAACAGAATCACTGCACCCACATTAAATCTGAGAGCAGGATGCCATTTGATCAACCAATCAAGAGAGTTAGAAGTGCGAAGGCGCAAATAAAATTAAGTTAGCTGTGCGCCCGACGTCCCACACAAGAGAAGCAGCGATTGTAAACGTGAGCAGCGTGTTTGACTGCAAACACTGGTGCATTTGTGTACGAGTGGAGTAAATTCTCGTGAGAGGAGAGCGCACGGGAAATTGGGATTGCAAGCATACATTTGCTAAACCAGATGTAATGATTAACAGCAGCGCTCTTGACACTAGACAGGGAATTAATGTCATTCCCAATCAAGCTTTGTAAGCACTGGTGTCATTTATTATTGCATGCTAAATGTTTGGAACACATATGGAAGTCAGCAGAACTAAATGTATCGTAATCTTACAGTTTAAGATTTTCTAAAAAAAAAAAGTCTAAATCACTATTTGGTCACACAAAGGTGAGACCCAATAGTGGGGCAGTGGTGGCCTAGCAGTTAAGGAAGCGGCCCCATAATCAGAAGGTTGCAGGTTTGAATCCCGATCCGCCAAGGTGCCACTGAGGTGCCACTGAGCACACACTGCTCCCCGGGCGCCTGTCATGGCCACCCAGTGCTCACTCAGGGTTATGGGTTAAATGCAGAGGACAAATTTCACGGTGTGCACCGTGTGCTGTGCTGCTGTGTATCACATGTGACAATCACTTCACTTTCTCAATTTAGAATGAGGGTTCCATAGTTTTTTTTTTTTTACTGCAATTCCATCTGTATTCTAAAGATTCCTGCCTTCTTTCTTCACATTTATTTAACTGTCAGCTTACCTCAGATTTCACCACGACACAGTTTATGCACCGTTCTGAAGACTGACACATCCTCAGACAGCCCTGAGAAATGCTTCTCATCACTTTTGACATCAGCAGGGCGTCTGAAGGACTTGTGTAAAACACACTTTTAAAAACTCGTACAGCATTCAGGCCCCTGGCTGAAGCCAGCATTATCTGAGAGGTGGTGTAATTAATAAAATATTAGTGAGACTGAACAATTTACGCACGTGCTGCAGCACTGTGCCAAACTCATACAAATTACCAATGCTAATTGATCGGGTTTAAAATATGCCGATACTTTGTTCCGCTCTAGGCTGATGCAGCATAAGGAAGCACATGAAATAATGCATAGTAAAGCAGCGTATCAGCACATCAGAGAAGTAGTGGCTTAGCCACCACATACACAAAATTGATCCGGTTTCTTTTAATCCCATTTCCCCACTAAATTACCCCATTTGCAACTGAAGTGTAACGTGGGGAAAATATTTCGCTCCTCAGAAACACATCACCTATGCTCACACGGAACCAATGTTTCATTAACCCTGAGAAATGATCACATCTACTTTTAAAAACCGGAACAGCAGATTTTGAAACACAGTCGCCTGCTGAGCCACCTCAATTGAAAACTGTAGCTGCAGAGATTCTGAAATCTCTGAATTCAAGAATCTGAGATCAACGAAGCTCGGTTGGAAAACGATAGACCAATTATACGTTGGAAATAAACTATTGTAAAAAAAAAAAAAAAAAAAAAAAAAAGCCGTCAGTGAGGAAACCTCTAATTACATGCTTTCTCTGCTAAGTAGGTCACAACATAGGGGGACGTGGTCTAATTTGCTTTCAGTATCTATTTCACACGATGTTGAAATACAGATTTTAAAGAGAAACTGAGGAAATCGCACCGCACAATTCTATAACATAAATAATAATATTACATAGAAATCTCTGGTGCTTAAGTGTACTGTGTTCAACTCAAGCGGAACACAGAACCCTCTCCCCCTCCCTCCCTCTCTCACTCACACACACACAGACTTGAACACACTAACCGATCTAGAAGTTGTTAGTTTTTATCTTTAGATAACTTTTGCTATGCGTACGGTGTGTAATTACACATTTTATTACAATTTTCGGGGTATGCATAATACATAAAGAAACAGAACAAAGTTCATTACCTGCCAAGGACTCAGAAGACAGGCTGCCGTGGCTGTGCATCTCTTCTCCTGGTGTCCGCGTGAGTGAGCGCCTGTGTCTGTGTGTAAGAGTGTGTGCAGCCTTGAGTGATTGCTTGTGAGAGGGTGTTTAGATGACGTGCTGAGCTGCTGCCGAGTGCTGGCGGGAGACTGACGCGCTCTTTCTGTTTTCCGTGGTGATAGTCACCTCACCCTGCATGCTGCGCACATGATGTGAGTTACACACGCACATGTGCGCACGCACACACACACACACACACACACACGCGCATTCACGGTGTAAATGTCCACTGGAAAATGAGCGGATGGCGAGGGGAGGAGAGTGAAGGGGGGGGGTCATTTAAAAGGAAACGAAAGGCTGAGAGATGTGGAGAGAGGGATGCAGCAAAGTGGGAGGAGAGCAATCACCTATAGTGCACGTTCACAATTGCTATTACTCTTCCTCCAGCTCCTCCAGAGTAACCGCTCTGTGCTGACTGAATTATAAACCCTCTCCGCCTCTGTCGCTTCCTAACAAACACACAAACACACACAATGCATAAAAGGTGGAAAAAACTATTTGTTTAAAATTGCATTCATAAAAATGTATAGGCTTTTTCTATCTCCCTATAAGACCCAGCTTTCCGGAAGGTCTACCTGGAACAGCAATGTCAGCAGTGTCTTCTTTTATTTTAGTGCCACACCATTGATTGAATGGATTACGGTGGATTTTCAACACATATACTGCATGCACTAAAATTGTTTTCATCAGAGTGGCTGTGTTTAGAATGCACCCAGATTTACCTCTGACACAAAACACTGTGCTTTTACGTTCTGGTACAGAATTGTTTAGCCATAGCTTCTTTTCTGAGGAAAAGTCTCATTTAGAATCCATCTAAACACAAACAGCAGCTTCCATCGCAGATGTGCTTCTTATTACAGCCACCAGAGGGCGCCACGCATAATGTTCTTCACTGCTGTAAGATGTGGATACAGACGTATACCCTTACACAACCCTGACTGCACAGACATTCACACACACAAACATTATTATCCACTGAGCTAAACTGAACTGAATCTGATACTGATGAACAAGGACAAGCATTTAAGAAAAGACACAATATGTTTCGGGTTAGTAAAGCATCAGCGTGTCACAGCCTTCAAGAACAGACTATGTCAATTGATTCCAGTATCTATATTGCACACAAATTGTGATGTAGAAATGTAGGAATTGCATTAAAAATAAGTTTACAGCCTCAGTCCCACCATCTGTCTCGTTCTGTGATGTGTCCATGACAGAGAGCTGCAGTTTTAAGCAATGAAACATCAATCACACTCATTTTAATGTTGGATGGTACAGAGGATGTTTTGAGGTTGAATCTGGGAAGGATTTTGATGTCTGAGTAGTTTAGAGTAATAAGCATTGGATTAGCAAGTCGAGGCTGAACTTACATAACCGTTTGACCACGGAGACACCACGCAGGCCATACCCCTGACCAGTCTTCTGACCGGTCATCTGCATGGATTAATCTTGCCTTCATTTATTATGGGTCTCTCATTTCATCATAGTTGTGGACCAAATTGTTTTGGATAGATTAATTTTGTTTTAGAATGATGAAATTTTATATGGAATATCTAGGCTCTTCTCATCTACGGTTCCCTGAGGGTAGAATTTGCACCTACATGTCTCTCATTTACCCTTAAGTTGATCGTCAAATCATCTGTACATAAAGAGTCCGGTAGTTGAACATAAGGTCATTTACATAACATTTACGGCATTTGGCAGATGCCCCTTATCAAGAGTGACTTACAACGTGCTTTCAAGTTACCATTGATGAAGTGATCAGTTGTAGTTCATTAGGACCCCAACTATGAATACAATCTTTTATTCACTCTTGTTGTAGATTCTGTACACAAGTTAGACAATAAGAAGGTTACAAGTTAATCTAAATATTCTTTAAAGAGGAAGGTCTTGAGCTGTCGTTTGAAGGTGCTCAGTGACTGAGCTGTTCTGACCTCGAGGGGAAGTTCATTCCACCACCGAGGGGCCAAGACGGAGAAGAGTCTAGATGAGCATCTTCCTTTTACCTTCAGAGATGGAGGGACCAGGCGAGCAGTACTGGAGGCTCGGAGTATACGAGGTGCAGTGCGAGGTGTAATAAGGGCTGTGAGGTAGGATGGTGCTACTCCATGTTTGGCTTTGTAGGCCAGCATCAGTATTTTAAACCTGATGTGTGCAGCTACTGGGAGCCAGTGGAGGGAACGTACCAGAGGGGTGGTGTGGGAGAATTTGGGAAGGTTGAAGATTAGTCGTGCTGCTACATTTTGTATGAGTTGTAGAGGTCTGATGGTACTTAGAGGTAGACCAGCTAGAAGGGAGTTACAGTAGTTCAGTCGTGAGATTACTAAGGACTGAACCAGTAGTTGGGTGGCCTGGGTTGACAGATAAGGGCGGATTCGTCTGATATTGTAGAGAAGGAATCTACATGAGCGGGAAAGATTGCTGATGTGAGTCGAGAAGGAGAGTTGGTTGTCTATTGTTACGCCAAGGTTGCGGGCTGTTGCAGAAGGAGAGAGCTGCGAGTTGTCTAGGTAAATAGCAAGATCCTGATGTGGTGAAGAATCTGCTGGAATGAATATTAGTTCAGTTTTGGTGGGATTGAGTTGGAGGTGATGGGCTGCAATCCAAGACGAGATGTCGGTTAGACATGCAGAGATTTTGGAAGACGCATGTAGTTCAGAGGGAGGAAAGGAGAAGAGGAGTTGTGTGTCGTCAGCATAGCAGTGGTAGGATAATCCATGTGAGGAAATGACCTCGTGTAGAGGGAGAAAAGGAGAGGACCTAGCACCAAGCCTTGAGGGACACCAGTGGAGAGTCTACGTGAGGTAGAGGTGGATCCTTTCCAAGTTACTTGGTAAGATCGCTCATCAAGGTAGGAAGCAAACCACTGCCATGCTGAGCCCCGAATTCCAAGCCTCTTCAGGATTGACAAGAGAGTCTTGTGGTTAACAATGTCAAATGCAGCAGATAGGTCGAGGAGAATAAGAACTGATGACAGTTTTGCCAATCTGGCTGCATGTAGCTGCTCGCAAACCGCCAAAAGGGCAGTCTCAGTATACAAGGTGCAGTGCGAGGTGTAATAAGGGCTTTGAGATAAGATGGTGCTACTCCATGTTTGGCTTTGTAGGCGTCGTCGTGCGTCATCGGCATAGCAGTGGTAGGATAATCCATATGAGGAAATGACCTCACCAAGTGATCTCATGTAAAGGGAGAAAGGGAGAGGACCTAGCACCGAGCCTTGAGGGACACCAGTGGAGAGTCTACGTGAGGCAGAGGTGGATCCTTTCCTTGGTAAGATCACTCATCAAGGTAGGAAGCAAACCACTGCCATGCTGAGCCGAATTCCAAGCCTCTTCAGGATAGACAAGAGAGTCTTGTGGTTAACTGTGTCAAATGCTGCAGAGAGGTCGAGGAGAATAAGAACCGATGACAGTTTTGCCAATCATGACAGATGACATGATAGCTGATTGTAGACACAGCGATTTTGTTAAAGTAGAGGAGGGAAGCTGGGCTGTAGTTGTTGATGTCTGTAGGATCAGCAGTGGGTTTCTTTAGGATTGGAACCCTGGGTGTTTTAAAGGCAGATGGTACATGGCCAGATGACATTGAGCTGTTTATGATATAAGAAATGAAAGGGATTAGGTCAGGGGGAGATGGTTTGAAGCATTGCTGAAGGGATTGGATCTAATGGACAGATGGTTGGGTTGCCTGTAGATATTATATGAATGATTTCATCAGATGTGAGCTTGGAAAATTGATTTAGAGTAGTTGTGGAATTTTCAGAGGATAGAGTAGGATTTGTGGTGGAGAATGTCTCACATTTATTTTCAATCTTCCCTGTGAAGAAGTTGGCAAAATCATCAGCTGTTAGGGAAGTTGGGGCAGGGGGAGTAGGAGGGTTGAGTAGGGATAAGAAGATGTTGTGGAGTTTTTGAGGGTTGTGGGCAGAGGCTTCCAGCTTTGCTTTGTAAAAAGCAGTTTTAGCAGAAGTGAGGTTAGTGGAAAATTTGCACAGAAGATTCTGGTAATCCAATAGGTCTGAGTCAAGCTGTGATTTCTTGTATTTTCTCTCTGCTGCTCAAAGTACTCTTTGATTACTGCATAATGTATCAGAGAGCCAGGGCGCAGGGGGAGAAGTCCTTTTGGGCTTTGTTGATAGAGGACAGAGGTGATCCATGGAAACGTCTTCCCCTATTTCAGCTTGCCTGCATCAGAGCTCCGGGATCCGTTATTGAACCACAAACCCATGAGTGAAGGGAAGCATGGCTGTGCTCAGGTAGTTTTTTGAGCTGTGTTTGGTAGGAAATGGTCATGGCCGGAGGTTGTATGCCTCCAGGGTCTTGTGTGTGTGTAATGGTCATTGTGTTTGTCTTTTCAGGTGGTGTGCGTGAGCGGAGTGATCCCCGCTGTGAGAAGAACCTTCCCTTTCCCCAGTTCCTCACTCATTTATCCTAAGCTGATTCCTGTGTGTTGGTGTGAATGTGATGTTGAAGGAAATAAAGTTTGTTTGGCATCGCCCCACTATTTCAGAAGTGCTGGGATCAAACATACAGCATACCCCCACACTTTTATACACAAACTATATAACAACTCTAAAAGTTAGCCTTTTGATATACAGTACAGGCCAAAGGTTTGGACACACTTTCTCATTCAATGTGTTTTCTTTATTTTCATGATCATTTACATTGGTAGATTCTCACTGAAGGCATCAAAACTATGAATGAACACATGTGGAGTTATGTACTTAACAAAAAGTGGAGACCTGGCCTCCACAGTCACCGGACCTGAACCAAAACAAGATGGTTTGGGGTGAGCTGGACCGCAGAGTGAAGGCAAAGGGGCCAACAAGTGCTAAACACCTCTGGGAACTCCTTCAAGACTGTTGGAAAACCATTTCAGGTGACGACCTCTTGAAGCTCATCGAGAGAATGCCAAGAGTGTGCAAAGTAGTAATCAGAGCAAAGGGCGGCTATTTTGAAGAAACTGGAATATAAAACATGTTTTCAGTTATTTCACCTTTTTTTGTTAAGTATATAACTCCACATGTGTTCATTCATAGTTTTGATGCCTTCAATGAGAATCTACCAATGTAAATGGTCATGAAAATAAAGAAAACACATTGAATGAGAAGGTGTGTCCAAACTTTTGGCCTGTACTGTATATGTGCATATATGTACTGCAGATTTCACAGCACTGTGTTTTGCCAAACTATACAAAAATGTACATCTATTTTTCAGGCCTGGATGAATTCATAAACTAAATTCATTATTGGATTAATGTTACTGTCACGGGTGGGCTGGACATGGCATGAAGGAGGACGCATTCGCACGATCACAGGACAGGGGTTTAATACAAACTTCACGAGACAAGGGAACATTAACATGCACAATGACACGATGGCGAACAGACACGAACAGGATAGCTTTATACAATTATATAAATAGACAGCAGGTGAACACGATCAGGGAACATTACACAGGACGAACATGAAACTCCGGTCCGGACTCCGGATCCGGGGTAACCCCTGCCGGTCCGGATCATGACAGTTACGTTCTTTACAGGAGACCAGTCTGCTCAACCTCACACATGCTATTCCACCAATATCCTTAGTCAAAAACTAGTTCAACAAGGCAAAAAAAATTTTGATGTTCTGATTCAGAATGCCACACTCTCTTTATTACACCCGTCGTAGTCTCAGTGTAATCCTCAAATGTCTTTTTATTGCCTATAATAAGAAAATGATTCCAATTTTACACACCCCTGCATAATTCCAAGGATTTACCCAAAGTCACTAAATCTGAACATTTAAGCCTGAAAATCCTTTGGATAAAATCCAGATACATGAAACTAAGAGATTAAGTGTGTGAGCCCCTGTCAACCTTAATTAAAGGCAGAATTTTTATTTATAATGAGGCCAAATTCCCAAACTTACTTTATCATTGGGTTTAAGTAAATTCTCTGGTAAAATATGAATACAAACATAATGTCTTCATAATTATTTTCTGTTGTTTGCCTCACACATGACCATGCCAGTCAAAAGTTAGTGTGCACCTACTCATTTATGGGTATTGCATTTTTTTAAATGGTAGAGAAAAACTGAAGGCATAGGACTATGAAATAACACATATGAAGTTATGTAATAACCTCACATTTCATTCTTTTCATTCATTCATGTTTATGAGCATCTCATGAAGTGGATTTTCACGATGACAATAGTGAACAAACCAGCCATGAAGGTAAAAAGAGGCGACGTTATTTATCCAAATTACTGCACCTTCTCATGCTACAAAAAATACTAAATGTTTCTGGCATTAGACTCTCCAAAATGGCCCCCATCTTAGTATTTGTCTTAGAAATTTGTCCTCTGCATTTAACCCATCACCCTTGGTGAGTAGTGGGCAGCCATGACAGGCGCACGGCGAGCAGTGTGTGGGGACGGTGCCACCACTGCCCCATGCTTATCCTTCTTTTTTTATTTCTGGTACTCAATGTATGGAAACAAAGACATAACCTATAAGTCAGTATTTTTGAGAGCTTTGAGGGGACCGAGCATCCTTTTTTCAGTTCCAGGAGAAAGGACACGAGGGAGAAGTGCCCATCTGGGTGCGCCAAGAACACAGTATATCCGTAACTGTGCATGTTCTCAACATGAAGGGCTGCTTACTGTCAAGTGTTACGAAATACATTTAGTCATATATCTGTGTGTGTGTTTGTGCATAGATGTTGGAACAGGCAATTAAAATTTCATTCTAACACTAAGTCATCGCGGTTATTTTGGCATGGGGGTCCTCGTATAATTATTGCCAATTTGGGGAACTGCAAATCAATGCACAAAGTCAGCGGATCTCCGCCTCAGTCTTTTCACTGACTGGTTTTAATGGCTCTGCAGCACAGACAGACGCAGCATGGACTCCTTTAACATTTCATGAAAACACTGCAACATCTCAACAGAAATTGTCATGCCACAGGGTGTAAACGAGGCACAAACGCTAGACATGTGAAAAATATAGATTTTAATAAAAGAAAAGAAAACACAGCGCAATGGCCTGAAACACAAAAGAATAGAAAAGCCGGAACAAGGCAAAAATGCAGGACAAGGGAGTGAGGGGGAAAAACAAACATATAAAGGGTTCGAATCCTCCATGCTAAGCGACCATCAGCACCTGGACAGCCCAGGGCTGCCTTGGCATCACAGAAGTACATTCAACATCCAAACTTTTTTTTTTTTTTAACTCTACTGTCAACATGATGCAACTGCTCTGAGTCCGAACTATTGAATGAGAAGAATAAGAACCACTCAGATATCAAGGCACCCTGTTTTGAAAGAGTGAGATCCTATGTCTAATGACCATCGAAATGGCAACTCGGGTGGCAGATCGGTGACAATTGGACAGGGCCTTTCAGCAAATATTTAATAAATTTATAAAATCTGAAATCAGGTGCAAAAACTACTGCGTAATGACTGTATTTAAGCTGAGCACAGTTTTACCAGACAACTGTCCTATTTTAACAATTTTAAAATGCTGTTTCAATAAAGCTTGGTGCCAAGGTACTTTAGAGCAGGGACACTTTTACAGTCCTTGTTATTCACAGGCACGTGGGCCATTTGTGTGAAGAGTTGGAGAGCTGGAGATGCCACTCAAAACCACCCAGCAGGGGCTGAATGCAGCATTATGCCATGCTGACATTCTGCAGAGGACACGGCAATTAGCAGCGGCATCAAGCGCACTCTTCTGTAACTGTGTCCCTGAGCTGTAAATGCTGCAGATTCAATCTTTTTTAACATGTGTATTAACATGTGCATGTGTATTATCTAACTATAACTATTATCTAGTGTGGTACTGTTCCACGTGCAGAGGTCATGAAACTAGAGAATAGTGTGATTCTGAACCTTTCTAAAATGTGAACTTTATGTTAACTTTCTGAGCTGGCCAAATGTTCAGTGATTGAATTGTTTAAGCACGCTGACAGACATGGAATGTCACGTGGAATTCATAAATGACAACCACTAGAAATCAACTGTCTGCCCTTCTGCCAGGGTGAGGATTAAAGCTCATTCCCAGACTACAACAACTGCACTGGCGGTTGTGATACTGCCAAAACTATACAACAACACAGAAAGATTTTTGGAGCCCATGCCCTTACACAAATGCAATTAAAAATTTCTACTTTGTAGTGTACATTCGCCAGTGGGTCTGAACCTGATCACTGAATTCCATCTAAAACTCACATGCCATTTACAAACAACACTCAACCTTAAAGGTCCCCTATTATGAAAATTTCGCTTTGTGAGATTATTTACCATTAATACTAGCTCCCCTGGCCTGTCAGTGGTCCTGAATTAGCTAGTAATGGTGATTTGTATAAAGTGTGCTTTGCCCATCTGCTTCACCATTCAGAGAGCGGCAGCTCAGACAGTCTGATCGGGAATGTCTCCCCTTATGACGTCATAAATGGAAAGGTTACCTCCCCTTTCTCATGATGTGTCTGCCGAGAGAATTTCCCACACCTCCCCTAAAAAAGGAACTCCACCATCCAAGGAACAGCCACCATCATGGTTGAAAATGTGCAAAGCATTGCAGCTGCTCGGTGATTGGATGTAAAAATGAGCACTAAGGGCGCCAGTTGTGGCCTTGCGGTTAAGGAAGCGGCCCAGTAATTGGAAGTTAGCCACTGAGATGCCACTAAGCAAAGTACCATCCCCAAACACTAATGTATTTTTTAGTTCTGCCACGCAAGACTCCGAAAAACCAGTGGGTTAATTAAAAAAATGTCTGGAAAAAACGACTACATGACTTCCTGTTTGCCACAATCAGGAAGTGATGACATTATTTCCGTGAATGCCCGCGCTGTTCTAAAGGCCGCTCTCCTCATCATCCCGCCTCTCTCCTCCTCATTAGCATTTAAAACTACACACATGACTGACAAAAAGTGTCTGTAAATCTGCACCAATGGGGATACAGTATTAGGGACCACTAAGGCCTATAGAAAAGCAAACATTCATTATAGGGGACCTTTAGGGGCAGTGGTGGCCTAGCGGTTAAGGAAGCGGCCCCGTAATCAGAAGGTTGCCGGTTCGAATCCCGATCGGCTGAGGTGCCACTGAGCAAAGCACCGTCCCCACACACTGCTCCCCGGGCGCCTGTCATGGCTGCCCACTGCTCGCTCAGGGTGATGGGTTAAATGCAGAGGACAAATTTCACTGTGTGCACCGTGTGCTGTGCTGCTGTGTATCACATGTGACAATAACTTCACTTTCCTTTAAGCAACTGTTTCATGTGTTCATTCTATGAAGTTCTACGGTAATAAAAATATTTATAAAATAATAAAATGAGTTGTCCATGGTGCTTAATCTTGGAGGTTTAATGCCTCAATTAAATGTATACTGTCCAGAATTACAAAAGATTGGAATGTCGCGGTTGATCATGAACTTAATAAATATCAGCATCTTAATAATCATGCAACAATCTAATGTCTTTCTCTGTCAAACACACACAGGAGCATGGCAAAAGGAAAGCCAGTCACAACTGCACAACTCATTCTTCTCATTGTGCCAGGTCCACTAGGACATACGCAATAAATGACAATTTCCAAGAAACCGCTTTCAAAGCACAGAGCAATGACAGATAATGATGGGCTCATGTTAATGAGCGATAAATGCACTGAATTGTGACCGAAAAAAGTAGACCAGGCCTGTTAGTCACACAAAAGACACATTTATAACAATTCTAAGAACAGGGATCAGAAATAAAAAAGAACAGGGGTATATGCTAGCCTGTGTTCAACAGTGCCTTATTCTTTTCTTTCTGTTTTTTCTTGATTGTTTTCTTGACCGTCTAGTTTAAAGGTATCCGGCACCAAGTCGGCAGTAGAAAATCCGATAACAATCTTGGGCAGTGGTGCCACGGAGCAAAAGCACCGTCCCCACACCGTCCCCGGTAACCTGTAGGGCTGCCCACTGCTCGCCAAGGGTGATGGTTAAAAGCAGAGGACACATTTCTCTGTGCTGTGTCACGCGTATCACTTTCACTTTAAAAAGCATGTCCTGCAAGTCGCTTGTTTTTCCAGCACGTCCCACATATGCTTTATGGAATTTACACCAGGAGAACTAAGATATCTGGACTTCCGCAAACCATTCCTGTGGCCGGGTACATTATCCGGGTACATGAACGAGGGCACTGCCATCACGGAATCCCTTTTCCATGAACGGGGTTTATTTGGTCAGCAAAAATGTATGAAACCATGATTCATCAGATCATTACACTTGCTTTTTAGCTACGCCCTCATCCAAAGCGACTTACAATCAGTAGTTACGAGGACAGTCCCCCTCTCTCTGGATGACGTGTCTCGCTCGGGGACACAATGGTAGTAAGTGGGGTTTAAACCTGTCACTTTGTGGTCTTCTGGTCCGGGGGCAGTGCGTGTTACCTACTAGGCAACTATCACCCCGTGTTTGGCACCAAGTGTCTATATGTTGTGGGTGTAACTGTATGATTCCTCCATCATGCACTTGACATACCTGGACTCATGCACATGGCACAGCCTGTTGATGGCCAGTTGATTAATATATTTATATCCATGCTAAACTTTTTACATCCTTGTGCAGGTCAGGTCTTTAAAAAACAAACAAAAAAAAAAAAGCCACACGCTCCCTTTTCACACCCGAAGTTGCTGTTAGTCTATCTGTCGTCCGTGTCGGGTAGATTTACGACGTAATGCAGGGAGGGGGGGGTGAAATAAGAGCGTCCCGCAGCCAGCCGCTCACCTGAGACCCGCATCCAGCCCTGCTGCCGGCTCTGGGGCGCGTAGAAGACCTCGGCGTCCATGTCGGGAGAGCGAACCCCGGAGCGGGAGTCTCGGAGCGGGAGAGCTCCCATGCTGCATCGCGCGCGGCTCCGCGTCTCTCTTTCACACACACACGGGCATGAAGTCATCTCGGTCGGGGTTTTTTTTTTTTTTTTTTTAACTCTACGACAGATTTTCGACACTGTTATTTCCACGGCCTTCAACGTACAATTCAATATTTGTTCAATATACTCTCCCTACCCTCCTTATTCAACAGGTTCCCTATAAAAGGTGCTGTAATTAGTGTACCAAAGAGTTAGGTGAATGACTTACTTTATTTATAAAAGTTTTTTTTACAGGTAACAACAAGCTACTCTTGAAGCAATTCGCCTTTTTAACGCTATATATTTTAGGAAGCCACATTGCTGTGGGTGTGCGCTTCAAGGAACAGATTTTTGAAATACGTGCACACTGGCACACCTGTTGTGCAGTGTTTAAATTTAGCCAGGCATGGTGTGTGTGTTCATTAGTCTTCTTTACCACCCGGCATGCCGGCCGTGTGCAACAAGGGCTCTGCCTTAAATCGAATCACAGGGGCTACAGAACCCAGGGCTCCGGGCAGTGCTACTGAGTGGCAGGCTGATGTCTCCTTTCGGCAGGCCTATATTCGGCTTGATGACTCGGTACGCGTTTGTCCCTTGCACTATATTTACATGAGACTGTACTGTCCAGCATGCCACAAATTAAGGAAAGACACGTGGCAAATTAAAGTGGACTGTTATTGCAGCGAAGAAACTGTGTGTTTTTTGGGGGGGATTTTAGTATCCCTGTCTTCCATAAATTCTTGGAAGACAGAGATCCTCCCCATGTCATCAATTTCATTCAGCTGCCCCAGTTCATTTAATAACCATTTTATTAAGACTCATGGTGGGAGTGTGTGCCCTTAATTACATTGTTCTCTTGAGGTTCACACTCCCATTGTGAGTTCAATATGGTGTGATGCAGGTCTCCTTCTCTCTCTCTCTCTCTCTCTCTCTCTCTCTCTCACACACACACACACACACACACACACACACACAAAATCTTTCATGGCTTAGAATCAGAAATGAAGTGGCCAGCCTGCAACAGTATGATGATGAGTGTCATCCAAAAGAAGGGCTGGCTATCGATTTGCTTTAAGATCCTGTGGATCTTCAATACAAAATCCTGCAAGGTTTATCAATCTGCTACAAATCTTAAAACTCCCCACAGATCATTTGGCATGGGCCACTGTGTGTTCCAGGCAGATGCTCACCTTGTAGCAATTACTAGATCAAGGAAAACACGCCTCAGCATTTTTATTATTGGAAGATGTACAAAAATCATTTACATGACATTTCAGGTCAATTCTACACTAGCTTCCATCACAAAATGTAATAATATATTATACAGTGTACAAAGGGGTACGGTACAGCTGCAAACACAGGTGTACTTCTCTACACTGCATACATTTCACGTTTCTGTATTTTTATTTCTTATATATATACAGTACAGGCCAAAAGTTTGGACACCTTCTCATTCAACGTGTTTTCTTTATTTTCATGACCATTTACATTTGTAGAGTCTCACTGAAGGCATCAAAACTATGAAGGAACACATGTGGAGTTATGTACTTAACAAAAAGTGGAGACCTGACCTCCACAGTCACCGGACCTGAACCCAATCGAGATGTTTTGGGGTGAGCTGGACCACAGAGTGAAGGCAAAGGGGCCAACAAGTGCTGAACACCTCTGGGAACTCCTTCAAGACTGTTGGAAAACCATTTCAGGTGAGGACCTCTTGAAGCTCATCGAGAGAATGCCAAGAGTGTGCAAAGCAGTAATCAGAGCAAAGGGCGGCTATTTTGAAGAAACTAGAATATAAAACATGTTTTCAGTTATTTCACCTTTTTTTGTTAAGTACATAACTCCACATGTGTTCATTCATAGTTTTGATGCCTTCAGTGAGAATCTACCAACGTAAATGGTCATGAAAATAAAGAAAACACATTGAATGAGAAGGTGTGTCCAAACTTTTGGCCTGTACTGTATTTCATTACACATCCCTTCCTATATGTTCACAGTGGGTACTATTGTGTTATGTGTATTTCTGGACTTCACCTTAAGCATTTCAATATTCATCCATCTGCAATATTTACATATAAAACCAACCTGAAACGCTTTAACACAATAAACTGTACACTTCTGCCCTCTAGTGGCGCTAGATGTGCCGACAACTCCTGAAACTTGGGTAAACTTCTCAGTAAGACCTATATCTTTCACTACAATAAATTAAACAGACACACAGACAGATACACTGACTACAAAGGTCCATTGCTTCAACTGACAGCTCTTTTGAGCTGGACTGAGCAAATCCCTCAGGACAAAAGTCTCTTTCACCGAGTCTGCAGTTCAATTGAATGAAGCGGAAATCCATTTACCAGTGCAGTGACTATGGCTTAAATTCAGCATGCCTAAACAAATTACTCAGGAGGGGACAGAGCCTTTGATATGACAGAAAGGCCCAGGGGAAACCAAAAAAGTACACCTCTCTTTTTTATTTCAGGGGGGACGGACAGAGATGAGAAAATCTACATTTATGGACTTCATTATCAGATAGAACGTGTTCCTCTTGGCTCAGAGGAGTCACCTCATTTCAGGCTGCAGTATGTACACAGCCTGGTACGGCAGAGCAGAGTTAGCTTCCACCAAAGCAGTCCTCCGCGCGTAGACTAAATACTTATTCCATCAAATTGAGATCTGCTCAGACGCAGGTGCAGAGGCCTACAGGCCTATCAGTTTATTTCAACTTCCTCCATGTAGCATGACTTCCTCAAAGCCCTTTATTAAATGTCTTCCTTTTCCTGACATTGTACACACATACACACATTTCTAATCACACTGAAAGCAAATCATAACTTGTGGGCAAATGAAATGTACATGCAAGCAAAGCTCTGCTCTTAACACCTTTTTTAACCCAAACCACAATATGGGCCTATACAAAGCCGGTCAAAAACAACATAATGCAAATCAGTAAAAAACATATGTTACTGTACAACAATATGTGGGTTTCTAAAGATTTACGGCTGGAACTAGGCAGTTTACATCACAAACAGTACCACCATCACTGAAAACAAAGCAATGCAGTTACAAACAGGACTTAGGTTTCCTTTTCTCACATTTTGACATCAAATGGCCAATATAACACACATTAGTTAAATTCGATTATTTTAGAAATCCCATTCCTTCAGTGAAATAAACACCTATGAAATTGGCATGTCAATTCTTACAAAACAAAATGCACACAATATTGTTCAGAGATAATTCAAATATATTATAGAATAAATGCACAAATGATTGTAGAATAAAATTCTGCTTAGTATGCATTGCTGTTGTGTTGGGATATTGTGCTGATCTTTCAAAATTTTCACCACTTTCATGACATTCCAGAAGACAACTTGTATAACTTGTTTCAGATCATAAAGACACCTTTGGGGGGAAAAAGCATGCAGTAAATGAGTGCAATGGACCGAATATTAAAAATAATTTAAATAATTTAAGTTTAAATAACTGCAGGTGAACGTAATCACACTGAATGATATGACTGAAAATAAATACATACATACATGTCATATCCCCTTCACTTCATAAGAAGTAAAATAAGTATAGGGTGGTAGTAGCCTAGTGGGTAACACACTCGCCTATGAACCAGAAGACCCGGGTTCGAATCCCACTTACTACCATTGTGTCCCTGAGCAAGACACTTAACCCTAAAATTGCTCCAGGGAGACTGTCCCTGTAATACTGATTGTAAGTCGCTCTGGATAAGGGCGTCTGATAAATGCTGTAAATGTAAATGTAAATGTAAATGTATAAGCAACTGAAGTAATCAATTCAAAGAGGTATTGAAGAAAGGTCTTTAGCTCGAAACTGAATAATAATGAAAGATACCTGAAATTGATTAGGAGTGGTAATTACCAAACATTACAAGTATATCTTCTTTAAAGTTAGCATCTTTTTAGTTATAGCTTCTAGTTTTGTATTGAGGTTTGGGTGGATTACTGGAATGACTTATCAACAGATAGCACATTGCAGTGGTTAACTGTTCTACTGTTCCCTGTGGGTAGGTGTGTCTACACTACAATCTGCAAATAAGGAAAGAAAAAGATGTGTGTGTGTGTGTGTGTGTGTGTGTATGTCTCATACTTTTGTCAAAGACTATTGCTTGTAAGCTTGTAGGTCGTCTCTGCCCTAAATGCTCTGAGTTTGTAAATCTTTTGGTTCAAGTCTTGATTGCAACAAATAAAAAAATTAGCAAAATGGCCAGACAATCATGTGGTGACTGGTGTGTTTATTGGGACAGCATCATCTATCCATTTCATGTAGTCCAGACTGCCATCTTCCACAGGGAAGCTTAGGATTTCTGGATTTTCATACGGGTGAATTGACCTAGAGAAACACAAATCTGTAAGATCTTTTTGTGTATAATAAGAGTCGAGATATGTTCCAAATTCTGTGTAACAAATGAGCACAGACGGACAGAAAAGACTTATCTCCTTCCTTAAACTGTTGCAGGATGGTACATGACTGCAGTCAGTACCAGCAAGTCTAAATGATTTGTTTTATTATCACGACACAAATCAATTACTCACATGATATATTCTGTAAGCTTCTGTATTTTTGAGCTTCTTGTTCTCAGCAACTGTAATAGAACAAAGTCATGAGCAACAATCTAAATATGGACAGCTTTTCCGTGCTTCATGTGGTAAACTCGTGACCACTCACAAGGAGGATCTCTGTGGCCTCTTGGATCTCTCCTTTCCAGTAATACCTGAGGAGAACAACACACTATAACAAATAAACCGCAACGTCCATATTCAGACTATAAAACATAATTACCAGCAGAATATGTGCATGCTTCTATTAACAGCATCACTCATCTAGCGTGAAATGGATTTCTGATAGATTTCTTTAGGCCAATGCAGTGGGGTGAGTTTCATTATTTGGGTTAGGCTGTGGCCTCCAGCTCTACTTTTACACATAAGTGTAACATGTAGGTGGATACATGTGGTCCTCTCTTTATTGAGAACAACAGCTGCGAGTAACGGACACAGTTTGCACAGAACTTACATGGTGGCAGCACGTGGGAGAATGTTCACGCAAGCCACCATCCGCTTCTCCATGAGAGCCCTGAAGACAGGCAGAGAGCAGAGATCAGGTAACACATTAATCAGGTAACACATTAACCCATGACAACTACCTATAGTTCTATAGGTTGTACAACTCAGAAACAGGAGTGTGTCTGATATATCTCCAAGGCAAAGGCTGTTGTAAGTGATCTGTTGATGTGTTCATGCTATTCTGAAATGAACTGAAATGAAGATGCTAATGTATGGTGAGATGATGATTTATTTGAATTACCAAATAAATGGACCTCAGGAAAATGTTATCTTTAAGAAATATTTTGATGTTTGTTTCCTACGCTTACTACAATGTGCTTTTGTAATATTACTGTTAAACGAAGTCAAAAGTTATAACAGAACTTTCGGGCAAACACTGGTGTCCACTGACACATGTGGGTACGGTGTCAGTGGACACCACAGGATCCTCTTGCAGGTGTTACTGAACTATAAGGACAGTTCTGCAATCAATAAAAAAACATATTAATGTCTCCCAATCATGGATGGATTACTTCGACATAAATTTAATTAGCTAATGATGTCATTAAGAGGAAGTAACAGTTCATTTTGTTGCTAAGGAATACAAGGGCAACAGTAATAATTACATTTGTTTATTGATGCCATTGGTAATTAGGTAGTGACAAGCAACATAGTCACAATGTTCTGTTATTAGCATGTCATTACTTTGTTGTCATGCTTGTCACTGACAGAACTGAACTGATTGTGCGTTAAGGGTCAAAATGGAAAGTGACATCTGAGAACCACCAGACTACATCTTCTCCTGGCCAAAAGCTTCAATCACTAACATGTCACTGAAGATGAAGCATCTGGAGTAGATACATTCAGCGGGTGACATCACTAGAATGGGACAAACAGGCGAGTGTGCCGACAGACTTTTGATGGATGTGACATAAGCTGTCTGAAATGGCTGCCGTAATTCATAGGGTATAACAAATGATTAAATTTTTTTTTTAAGTATGTTCCCCCAGGATGAGACCAAGTAAGAGCGGCAGAATTAAAGGTAGGCTACCTGCAGCAAAATAGATTAATGTTGTTTGAGGGGGAGACAAACATTGACATTGTCTACAATGTCAGCTAATATATTTCCACCTTCCCCACACATTGCAGGCCACAAGACCTTAACGGTTGGTGTATCAAAATAGCCCTGGACACGGACCAGTACGTTATTTTGTTTCCCTTACTAGAGTTACCTGCTTCAAACTGTTCAGTGTTCACATAGCCTGCCTGTTGGATGGTACTAACATGGGCAGTGGAAACAATCCGTAACTCTGTACAGAAAGAAAATTGGCACACTTGGGGATATAACACGGCAGAAATATTGAGTTTCACTTCTCCACGCTGGTTCCTGAGAATGGGAAGGAACCGACTGTTTTTGGCATATGATGATCTCGACTCAAAGCAACTTTGTTCTCTACATGCTCACAGCTCACTCATTTGCATGCAGCTGTGAAGTCACAAGAAAAGCACAGCTCCTCAAAAAATCTTTCCTACCTTGGCCAATGATTCAGACTATTATTTCTGTCATATTGTGCCTATGGCCTAAAGGACGGTGATAAGTTTTATTCTTCATTGCCATTGTAAACAGCTAGAAGAAAAAATGATTATAAAACTGTTTTCTTAACTGTTGACATATCAAATGTTCTGCAGAAAGTTCATCCTACAACTCCCATAAATCTCCAGCACTAGGTAACCTTTCTTCCTCACTCCAGTTAATCCCAAACCAGTTTGTAGAAGAAAGAATCCGTAGGCCCACGTGTTTTACCTTCAGTCATGGAACAGCCAGAAAAACAACTGTATCTCACTTTAAACCTTGGTGATGTACAAGGCTAAGATGTTTTCCAAACAAGTGTCCTTGTCCAGGCGTCATTGACGTAGCTGGTGTGATCCTGCCTTCCTACCCTTCATTACCTACAGTGGTATAAATAAGCTTGTGAACTTACTAATGGTGGGAGTCCTCTTGCGAGTTCCCCCCATGGCCATTGTAAAATAAACTTGGATAATCAATTCAATTATTTTATCAAATTCCTTTATTGCAGCTCCCCAGATGGGAAATTTCCCACCCCAGAAATGTCCAGAAGGAACCCACATAGAGTGAAAGTGAAGTGATTGTCATTGTGATACACAGCATAGCACACGGTGCACATAACGAAATGTGTCCTCTGTTTTTAACCATCACCTTTAGTGAGCAGTGGGCAGCCATGTCAGTCGCCCAGGGTGCAGTGTGTTGGGAAGGACCTTTGCTAAGTGGCACCTTAGTGGCACCTTGGCGGTCCAGGATTCGAACCGGCAACCTCCTGATTACAGGGCGGCTTCATTAACTGCTAGGCCACCACTGCCCCTGTACAACACACATACTAACTGTGAACTCATCAATGATATTATTTCTTGTTCCCTGAAAAATAAATTTATGCAGAATTCTGAAAACATGAATTTCAATTAAATTAAAAAAGGACCAATTGGGATGTTTTGACAATTAGTGTATATGATTAGCTCTTAACTATTTTTACTGACAGTTCAAGTCCAAATAGTGAAGTGATTGCCATTGTGATACACAGCACATGATGCACACAACAAAATGTCTACCCTCCTTTTAACCATCACCCTTAGTGAGCAGTGGGCAGCCATAACAGGCACACGGGGAGCAGTGTGTGGGGACGGTGCTTTGCTCAGTGGCACCTCAGTGGCACCATCTTCTGACTACGGGTCCACTGCTCGTGTAGCCAGTAAAGCAACTGCTGCATTCCAGTAAGGGTCAGGTATTTGATTGAATTAATGCATGGCCATCTGCTCACCAAGGATGATGATTAAAAGCAGAGGACACATTTCGTTATGTGCACCGTGTGTTGTGCTGTGTATCACAATGACAATCACTTCACTTTCACTCTATGTGGGTTCCTTCTGGACGTTTCTGGGTCGTGAGATGTATTTATTTGGATAACTAGATTGAAATAGTTAAACCAAAACACAGGTAAATGTAAAGATTAGAAGATAAAAAGTAAAAAAAACAGGTCACTTTCCATGTCCCACATCAACCCACAAGACCAAAAACACTGATCAGTTAAGAACTGCTCAGTTATTTTGAGCTATGTATTTTAACATTTATTACATTGTTATATATACAAATGTTTAAAGAATGATCTAAATTGAAAAAGCTGGGCACAATGCAAACTGATATGATTATATAAATCCTAATAAGATTCACATAAAGGTGCAACACTAAGGATAGATCATGTGTTAATTGTATTCTTTCTTTCTCGTGTTATTTTATTTACTTAATCCAATAACTTTTTTTTTTTTAGTTCCCTGTGTTCTAATTATTTACTGGGTATGTGTGTGGAGTCTACACTACACTGTGCTGGGCTCCATTACACTGTTGTGGGGTAAACTGGAGTTCATCTGAGCAATCTTTTGGCACAATGTACACAATGAGTAGCCAATCACTCGCTCACACACACACACACACATAAAGAAAACACACCCTAAAAGTGGATTTCGGTTTATGCCATACGACAGAAGGTGTCACGTGGGTCAGAATATTTTCTGCAACTAATAAAGACAGCAGATCTAATAAGTACAGGCAATAGTACCCTGGTGTACAAAACACTGAGGTCATAATGTGGTTGAACAAGAGGCTTCTGTCCAGTAACAAGCAGTATTTGAGGCTGGATCAATATATGTGCGGTGACGTTGGTATGGTCGACATTTGACAATCTGTGCCATGCCAATGCGAGTTGCTGCATGGGTCTGTTGGTAAAATAAGTCCTGGTGTGTGTCAAATAAGTGGGGATATGAAGCTGAACCGTGCTTCAGCTTTGCATTTATTTGTTCCAAGTTTGCCTTAGCCATAATATTACAAATTGCTGACATGACTAAACAAACGAAAGATGTTAAATTGATTTTACAAATTAAATAAAACAGATAAAAAAGGGAGAGACTTTTCTCACCCCACCCCTAAAAATGGATCTCCACCGACCCTCTAATTACAATATTAGGGGACCACTAAGACCCATATAAAAGCAAAACAAATTTCATAATAGGGGATATTTAAAGTACTGATCTCCACGGGTCTGACTTGCTTTTAAGCGCATCCAGACACTCAAATGGATTGAGTACCTGACAACAGCAGGCTGGGAATATAAAAAAAAATTAAGAGCTTAAATTTGGAGATGCTATGACCCCCGCTCTCTGGCCATCACAAATCCTTGCTCTTGCAAATCTGTTCTGTTTCCGACGCATCAACTTTAAGGACAAAATGTTCACTTGCTGAATATCCATAATATTCGTGACTGCCTCATGTTCTGTCATTTAGGTCAACAGCAGTACTATATATTAGTCTGATGACCACAATAAATGCAAGGAAACGAAATAACTGAACATATAAATATATTATTTTGAAAAAAAAAAAAAACTAATTACAGGGAAGAACACCATCCATAAATATTGAGTGGGGGTACCTTCCAATGTCCTTAGCGGTCTGCTCTGTGGGGCAGTTGATGAGCATAATGGAGTGATGACCTGCCACGTAGCTGCCAGTCAAGGCGGAGTGGAGCTGGACGCCCAGAGTCCTCAACACGGGATATAGGGCAAGGGTCAGGAGTACAGTCTGCACGGGCCACAAGAAGACCTAGTTAATCACGTAAAATCACTGCAACACTTAACCATGTCTCTATTACCAACGAAATAGCCAGTATGTATGAATAAATAAATACACAAACAACAAAAAGCATCTGTTCCACTTGACCGTATGCCTCGCACACCCTTACAATGGACCGTACTCTTCCCAGACTGAGGTCAATTCTTCCCAGATTGTGCGTGGAATGCTTGCAGGACCGCATTGCATCATTATTTGAAATTGCTGACCACAGGAACTGTTTGTCCAAGGGCCTGAGGATGGCATCCAACAAAACGAACGAGCTACGGCAACGAGCTCCAGCACAGTCACGCGGAAATTCGATCCAAGTCAGACGCCGGCCCATAAATGACGAGTTTTGTATGTTTTTGCGTGCGCAGACAGACACGCGTGGTCTCCGAGCTGTGTCCGTGTAAATAAACGCAGGCTGGCCGCGATTAGGCAGAAGACGCGAGGACCCGATTAGCGCAATCTAGCCGCTTTTCCCGGTCGAGACCGCACAGATAAGTTTTTTTTTTTAACGGCTTGAAACGTAACCTACCCCGAGAACGAAGACACACGTGGAGCGGGAAAAAGTTTGGAACACGGAGTCTCTCTGCCACCGGTGACACAGCCAGTCGAGTTTGCCGGTGTGAATAAACGCCATGTTACAGAGATTGTTTCAAGCAACGCGCAGCTCGCTCTTCTTCTTCTTCTTCTTCTTCTTCTTCTTCTTCTTCTTCTTCTTCTTCTTCTTCGCACGTCTGCGGCGCGGCTGGCGGCGGCCCGTATCAAGTTGCGTCTCGCAGGTGGCAGGAGCTCCGCGGAGCGCCCCTGGTCCCCGTGGTGACCGTAACAGGTACCATCCGGCCGAGTTGCGTGACAGGACCGCGACAGCGTGCGCCGGGCCTCGCCGCCATTGGACGACGTCGGTTTCCGGGTTCCGCGCCGTCCAATCGGATTCGAGCAGGGCCGTCCTCCCAACAGACGGTCCCAGTGATAATCATAAGCCTCTTATGAATGTAATAAACTTTAGTGTTGTCTTTTCGGGGACGCCGAGCCATAAGCGCCGCATCCACCCGGAGTAAGATGAAATGGTGACGAGGATGAGGTGAAAGCTTTCATTGCAGTCCTGTCCTTAAAAAAAACAAAGAATAATAATAATAATTATTATATTATAAGAATTATTATTATTATTATTGGAGTGGAATTCATTTTATCTGTGCTTCGGATTTTACCATACTATACAGAAATGATCTATTTAGAAATGTTTTAAAATAGCTAAAAAGTTAAAAACCATGACACCGTTTATTTTTGCATATTAGCAATGTCTTAGTAAGCAATATAAATTAGCCAACTTAGGCTACCAAAAATAACAAAACCAATGTTGCCACTATTTATAATGAAAATGTATAATATTTAAGAATGAAGGATTTAAGAATGAAGGGAGAAAAGAAACTGCAGTGGGACCTCTTCATCATGAGTCAATCTCACTGCAGTGATGACATTTGGTCCCTCCAATAGGGAATACAGGTAAAACACCATCCATGCCTATAGCCTGCACAACTCACAATGCCCACGAGAATCACTTGGCATCGCACTCCATGAAAAAAAGAAGAAAAATCAAATCTACTCTTCTGAAAGTGAAAGTGGCAGCAACTGGTCTAGGCCTCAAGTGGTAAAGAGACCGATTCATCTTGCCCCACTGAAAGAGGAAAGTACATGAAAAATAAAGATACAGCTGTTGAATACAAACAACATGTAATTCATACTGCAGCCAACCCTGACAGCTGATCCTCAACCAAAGATGGGCCGCTCAGAAAACCTGGCATAGCCTTTGTCAACAGACGTGGGCAGAGTATGCCCACTCAAGTATGAGTAGCGTTACTCCAAAATAATAATAGTAAAGTAAATGTACAAAGTAGTCATCCAATTAAGAGTACAAAAGTATGTAGTGATAAGATTACTCAGGTGCAATTTTTTTAGAAATAATGTATTTAGAGAGGAAAAATATAAATGTGCAAATTCTGCTATTTTAGGTTATAAAATAGCAGAATGTAATAATAACATAATATATATATATAATATAATAATAACCTAATAAAGTGCTGTGCAGATACTGGCAGCCAAGGATTCAGGTTCCTACAGTACAAGCCTGAACAAATCAAAACATTCTGTCCAACTCAAACAGATTGATCAAGGTCACCAAAAAGAGAAAGAAGACAGGTCATTATGCTGAATATGAGGATTCTTTTGATGGACCACTAAAAGCTGCTTTGTGGATGGCTTGGCTCCAGTGGTTGTGAAAATGTTGAATCTTCTGTAAGCCACTACTAACAGCACTACTACCATGAAGGAGCTTATCAAGCATGCACGTGACACTGAACAGGAGATGACAAACACATGAATTGCTCAAATGAAAGCAAATGAGAGGAAGATTTGGAAAACAAAACAAAAAAAAATCACCTGCATTTTTCTAAGCTTCGCTGAATCCTGCATAGTGAGTCTTGTGCCTTGCAGCAGGGTGGGAGGGCCCATACCAGGTGCTGCAGTGAAAGTGTATTCCCGCCAGTCACTGCAAGAGATGATCTTGTTCCCGACGCTGAGCAAACCTTTAAGGTGAAATGTTAGTAACATCTCCCTTAAAAAACTACACTGCTGAGTAACAAAAAAACAGCCAGTTTGAAGTTTCTTCAAATTGAGACTTTATTACACTCGCATTCACATATTTGACAATTACAATTAGAATGTAGAACATAATCACCTTTTGAATTGAAATTCATACTTATTTAACATTGTTTACAGGCTGTGCTTGTGAAGAGGTCTTGCCTTTACTCAAAAATGAGAAACGTTTCAGCTTTATTTACCACTTATAGTATGACTGTAGTGTTGAAATTAGAATAGTATAAGCAATGGAAACAGTCAATAATACTGCAAATCATTTCTAGTGACCTGATCTCCTTCAGGGATTTATCATGTTCATGTTTCATATCATAATTATTTTTTTTTTTTTTGCCATGACAGGGACAGGGAGCAGTGTGTGGGTATGGTACTTTTCTCAGTGGCACCTCAACGATTCAGGACTCGAACTGGCAACCTTCTATTAAAGTTTAAAGTGAAGTGATTGTCACATGTGATACACAGCAGCACAGCACACGGTGCACACAGTGAAATTTGTCCTCTGCATTTATTCCATCACCCTGAGTGAGCAGTGGGCAGCCATGACAGGCGCCCGGGGAGCAGTGTGTGGGGACGGTGCTTTGCTCAGTGGCACCTCAGTGGTACCTTGGCGGGTCGGGATTCGAACCGGCAACCTTCTGATTACGAGGCCGCTTCCTTAACCACTAGGCCACCACTGCCCCAACAAAGACACTTCACGTCCCTGGGTGGGCTTGAACCACCAACCTTTCGGTTAACAGCCGAACGCGCTAACCACGCCACAGAGACGGGTCCTCTTCCATACCCGCTAGGCCACCACTGCGCCAACAAGTTAATTTACTTCATTCTCTGCTTATTTGTTATTCGCTGTCCCTTGTTTTTCATGGAATATTTTTTTTTGCAAGGCCAAACTCTGATAAACAATGTGTCCACTAGATGTGCTGGCTCTAGCCATTTGGCCTTCAGACCCACACAGTAGATAGAAAGGTATAAGTATGTGTAACACCTAGTATGTGTGCTGGTGGTGCTTAGTGACAAGTGTGTTGACAGATCTTGTAAGAACAACTTTATTTCTCGCAATAAACTCTGTTTTAGCAAAGAATCAGCCAGCCTCATCTTTGAGAGGGGGGGATTCACATTTTTGGCAATAATGTCCTATGATGAATAAATTATTAGAAACACTGACCTCAAATGCTGCCTTTTGAACTCTAACTTTATTTTAAACACCAACACCATTTTTGAGGGGCAGAGGTGGCCTAGCAGTTAAGGAAGCGGCCCCGAAATCAGAAGGTTGCCGGTTCGAATCACAATCCGCCAAGGTGCCACTGAGGTGCCACTGAGCAAAGCAACGTCCCCACACACTGCTCCCCGGGCGCCTGTCATGGCTGCCCACTGCTCACTCAGGGTGAGGGGGTTAAATGCAGAGGACAAATTTCACTGTGTGCTGTGCTGCTGTGTATCACAAGTGACAATCAACATTTCACAGGTTGTCGAAAACCAAAGAAAAAGGGGTTTTAAAAAAGGATTTAAAAACAGACAGAGAAGAAACCTGTCTCACATGAAAAGATCCTCTCTAGGCTTGTGCATATCATTGGGCATATTTTTGCATCCTGCAACTGAGAGCAATCACTAAGGGGTTAAATTCAGCATCTGCCATTATAATGTAAAGGGACAGATGAGAGTATTTCTATTGCTAGTCAACATCCACCATCATAAAGTAAAGAAATGACAGAAAAAGAAAAGGAAAGAAAAACCGGAGTAACCCGTGCCGGACCGGATCATGACCGTACACTTCCTCCTAGGCACGACTCCCGACGTGCCATCCAAAACGGTCCATGAAAGGGAAGGAGAAAGTCCTCCCTTCAGGCCCGGGCCAAAGCATGGCTCATCCATGGGGGACCAGAATGCTGTCCGCAGCTTCCCGTCACTCCGGTCATTCTCCTGCATGCCCCGCTGGGAAGTCCGCCACTCTCCTCGTCTCGGTTGTCACAGGGAGCACCTGAACTGTGTGACCAGTCTCCTCAACCCCATGGTAGCTTCTGTAGGCCATCGAGGTCTGGCCGCATGAATTTACCGGTACTCCCCGCTTCCAGAATCGACAGGGGAAACATGGAGGGCGTGATGGATCTTCTCGGCCCCACGGAGTGTCTGTCACGCTTGGGGCAACGCTAAAAACATGGCATGGATCTTGGCAGGGAACTGCCGATTACCGGAGGAATCCGGAGGAGTCACACCAGATCCAGATGAGACAGCGGCATCGGGGGAAGTCCGTACATGGAACCTTGAACCCCACCAGACACGGAACGTCCTCCCGACGAACCATGGCTCTTTGGATCTCAGTGGGGCGGCGTCGAATGAGTCCAAATTTGGTCAGGTCATTCTGTCACGAAGGCTGGATGTGGCGAAGAAGAAGGATGCATACGCACAACGTCACAAAATGGGGGTTGAATACATAGATGACACGACAAGGGAACATCACCAGAAAATGACCCGACGGTGAACAGACACAAACAGGGTAGCTTTCTATATTCATGCACATGTGATAACAATCAGGGAACATTACACAAGACTAACATGAAACTCCGGTCTGAACTCCGGAGTAACCCCTGCCGGACGGGATCATGATACATGGGTAAAAATGACAAATGACAGAACAAAGGACAAGACACAGCAAGGATACATTTTCACTGATTACAACAGATACAAACAATCAAGTTAGTCATGGAATGCAAACGCAAAACTCCATTCTGAGAAACACAGAACCAGAGACCCAAGAAATTACTTGTCCAAACACTGAAAATAGATTCGCAAGGTTGTGTGGGCTGAAGCTCAAGTTCTGTCAGTGGGGACTTGAGAAACAGTGCAAAGGCAAAGCTATTAAATGCCTTTAATAACTTAGTGGATCATACACTATGGCACAAGACAGCAATCATTAATTCACTAGGGGACTATAATTGATATTTCACAACACAAAGGGACATTTTTGTGGTCTAGCAGTGAGCGAAAAGACATGCAGAACGGTGTACAAATCTGGTCTGAATTACAGACCATTCCTAATAGAGAGAAATAAGCATTTATTGGCCCATGTTGCAATTTCCCTATATATTTTTTTTCTTTAAATACTCCATTTTACTGTTTTTCAATACATGGCTTCAATACTTTTGTATGTATTACATACTGCATCTACCATTTTCCCAAGGTATTTTGCTTCTGCTGCTCTCCAGAACTGCTCCACTCAGGAGTAGCTGGGGTTGGTGAGGTACAGGCTGCTCATTCAAACCCTATATAAAAAAGAAAAATGTCAGAGTAGCAGCACAGGGCCAAATTTTTCTCTGACAGTTAGCAGTATTGCTCAGTAAAATGCCACACTGATAAGAGAGTGGATGGCAGGAATTGTATGGAGTGATAAGCTATGAAAAGCAACAAGGTATAGCTATAATGGTAGCTGAAGGGCAAAACTCAAATTCAAAACTCCAAAATAATTTTCACTTATGCTGGCAGACTGATGTCTCGTAATTTCACAGGATGAGCTAAATGCTCGTTTTAAATATTGGTCCCTAAGAGTTCTGGGGGCAAAATGTATGACAGTTTGTGTATTTAGACAAACTGTCTCATGACTGTCAAAGCTATATTGCACACCATAAACCCAATAGACATTAATCAAAACAAACTTTTGTTTAAATCAAACACTAATCATCTAACACACCAAAATTTGGACTAACACTACAGACCCCTGAATGGCCCTATTAAAAGTGTCCCTAAGAACTGCCACTAGATGGTAGTGTGGCTTTTGTCTTCCTGTCTTGCTCCCTCCATGTTGTGAGTCATACCCCTCAGCATGCATCTTTGGTTATTAGAGGACAACGCTTGTCAATAAGCTGAAAATAAACCAGAAAAAAAAAGCAACAAATTGCCACTCCACCAGGGAGAAGAAACAGCTTGCCACTCAGTCGTCCAAGTCTTTTGATTCACCCAAAGGGACTGTGGTAATGAACTATTGCAGGCCACCCTCCCGGTTTTCATGCAGCACTGTGCCACCCCTGCTCCCCATCTCGCGGTGGGGGAACAGTGGGGCTCAAGGCTGCAGAACTAACCAATTTTTCCAGCCCAAAGATTTTACGCCTCATCAGAGGAGCCCTTGCAAAGCCTGGACTCAGTAACTTAAGCTGCACGTCCACCCCATGAAAGAGGACAGCCAAAATAGAAGGGTGGACGAAAGAAAACAAACAAAAAGAGTCAGATGGGAGGTTTTTTGATCTGTTCGTTTTGTGGGGTTGCCTGGTAGGGGGCCGGGACTCCTTCAAATTTAACAGCGTTCCACTGGAGTCCCTAGGAATTTACAGTGGCAAACAAACAAACGGCTGCATCTTATTTTTCCTGCATTCCCTCTTTTATAACTCCAAACTTTTAAGTAACGAGGCCACACGTCTAAAAATAAGTGAAGGAAAGAGAGTGAGAAGAAGTGTGTGCATGCGTTCGCACGTGCTAACTGGAAGGAGGAGAAACGAACACAGGACAGGAGAACAGGAGAATCTTGATGATAAGACTGAAGTATTCAGTATTCGTTTTTCCTGTCTTTGCTCTCTCTGTGCTTTGTGATGACTGCTGCAGTCACCACACACACACACACACACACACAGGTAATGTTGCTTCTGGGCAATGATTCTGCGGAGAGAGCTTGTAACAGATGGAAGCTCTTTTGGAGTAGAGTTAGCAATCCATCATCTCATTCCTGGATGAGTGCGGTATTCCCTGAACACTGCTGTTAGGGACCATGCTGCCCGCCCTGGAAACGGTGAGACCAAAACACGAAGCTGACACTCCTGTCTTTCCCTAATATATCAAACTTCAAACTCAGACCCCTCCTCCCACCACCCTCTGACCTCCACACCAATGTCAGGACACCCAAGGAGCCGAGCCCAACAGCTCCCCGGTTGCTCCACATCATTCCCCCACAAAAATACCCCAGACGCCGGTGTCTGAAATGCCTCACTGATACCCACTTACGCCTCTAACCTCTCGCATGAAACGTCTCTTGACCCCCTGCTTCCAAATTTTTCACACGGCCCAAATGCACGAGTCCCCAGAGTGGCAACACTTTCAGACACCACATCATTCAACACCCCCACTCCCCATTTATAAGTTGCCCTTAACATCAGAGAGGCCCACCGGAGAGAAGGGAACAGATCAAAGAGACAGCGACATACAAAAAGCTAAAGGAAAAGGGGTGTATTTATAAGAGTAGAGAGGAGCAGCGGCAGTGAATGAAATAGAGCTATCCAAAATGGGGGGCAGGGGGTGTAAATGGTAACCCTTCACTTTGTATCAGAGAGCCTGTCTGATATGTATGGCTGGACACACCGTGGATGACCACGCTCGGGTACAGACCCTCCAGAAAATCCATACCTGTTCATTACAGCCCTCTGCCTGGCAGTTGGACCAAACCCATATTGTGTCCAACCACATGGATGTCCTGGTCTACTGCAAGAAAGGATGAGCCATCACCACTGACAGACCATGGCTGAAGAGGTTCTCAGTCTGCGGGCTTTTTGATTCCTTTCAGTTGACGAAAGGTGTGTGTGTGTGTGTGTGCTCGCACAAGGTTTTTAAAGAAGTGTCGCAAGAGTGGAATGTAAGAGGGGGGTAAACAAAATGAACGGCAAAGTGGCAGAATTGCTTGCACTCATCAGAAGCTTATCATTATTAAAACATCTGAACCTGAAGCCAGTTGGAAAAGGGTTCTTCTGTTACGGTCCTGCTGTCCAGAACTCACAACAGCACTCATCCACACCCACTTCAGTCAGGACTGGGTAACATTGCTGCCCCTTTGACACCCTCTCCAAGTTCTATGCCTTGGTTGGGTTGGTGAGATTGTCCCAGTTCACTGGCTGACCTCTGTGGCCTACACACGATCCTGCAATACAGGCACAGAAACACACATACGGCACTGCCGGATCACATAGGCTTAAATAAGGGGCTGATTAGACAAGAGAAGCTGTACCTGCACACTCATTATACCGTGAGGACTCCTATCTGTGCAGAAGGGCCCGGGTGAGGAGATGGGATAAGGGACCCGCAACCGCTGTGTGCACACTACGGGACTGGGACTTATCGGGAGATTGGTGGACACACGCTGACCCTAACACTCGGGGGATGAGGATGTGCCACGGGGGGTTGAGCCGGCACAGACACAAATTTCCTATTAAGCAACCATGAGAATTGCAGTTTCTCATACCTGTTCTATGCATTCTATAAAGATGCACACATCTATTTAAAAAACATATATATCATGTCAACAGCTCTGTATATAATTAAGTACTTAACATTGACAACAGAAATATTGTGCCAAAAAAAAAATTGCAATATTAGAAACTTTAAAAAGTAGAAATTTAGTGCTTTTTGCTGTAACCAATGCTGTAACTGCACTGAGTACAGTAAATACATGTGTATGTCTGGTCTCACGGACTGCTCCTTGGAGTGTGCAGGGCTTGATCCAGCGTGAATAAGGCAGCGTAGGACATTTAGCCATTTGTGCCAAGGTCACAGTGACCATCCGTGGCCTGTAATCTACAAGCTGCGCACCTTCCGCCCTGCTTCTCTAACTATTCCCTTCACAGGCCGTGTTCTCTTGTTCTGTGCTTTCTTCATCCTGAACATACAGGGCGAGAGAGGGAGAAAAACAAGCACCGCTTTAATTTCCCTCAGAGTGGCCTTTCCACTGTCCATTTATTATTCAAAGGAGTTCTGTCAGCGTACTGATAACCTTTACATCAGCCTGTGGTTAAGCAGTGCTCGCCCCAGTGCTAAGGAAGGCAGAGGAATCATGGTGCATTGAGTTTGCATGTGAGAATATGCAAGAGAGTGATGGAGAGATAGAACAGGAGAAGGGAAAGAGAGAGAGAGAGAGAAAGAGAGGGCAAAAGAAAATGAATGAGAAGCAATTGCTGCAGGACCTCAGTTTTCCCCTTGGTTATTCAAAGGGAAATCGATGCTAATGAGTGCAATTGTTGCGGTACAGCGGAGGTGATAAGAGAAAAGCCCCAGGAGAACGTTAAGTCCTTTACCAGGCCACAAGGCTCCACGGGGGCCAGAGATATAACGTAACACAGAGATACAGATTAAACCGAAAGAGTGTAGATATATTAAAAAAAGGGAGTGAAATGGGTCTACGGGTCAGAACAAAAGACCTTGAAAAGAGTTGCAGGTACTGTACAAGCTCACAAACGAATGAGGAAAAGGCCAGAGGGGACCGAGGCCCCTGTCTAGAGGCTCATAATGTGATGATGTATTGGTTTGGAGTTTCGTTATCACTACTTCCGAAAGCGCTTCAAACTGGGAGCCTAACCCCATTTTTAACTCTGGCTCATGTTCTGGCCTACAAATTCTTCTCCTTTTTCCTTGTGGGAAAAAATATTGGTGTTTATAGACCCTGTCTGTATTGCAAAATGTAGTAATTCATTGTCTTTATTGTGAATAAGAAAATCTCTGAAATCCAGTGAGACGTGAGATGAGCATATCCAGGCCAAGCCATGATACAAGGCAATGTTAAGCTATAGACAGAATAAACATCGCCCACTAGTCATAGGGGCGCACAGCTGATTATGTGCAATGGATGGCCTCTACATGGCCTGCAGGGGGTGCACTCATCTTCAGCCATCGGATCGCAACCTTTTGGACTTCTTCTCAATCACCTTCAAAATGCCCATTAGTGCAATATATTATGGATGACTGGTGTTCCCTTCAACAGAATAACAGCCCTGGGGAATCAGTGCCAATGTCCATTCAAGCTGTCCCGGCTTGTGTCCAACACTTTGGTTGAGACATTTCATATTGTTTTTTTGTCGCCACGCTCATATGTTTGGACATACCATGGCAAAAAATGTCATTTTGCATTGAAATGTGGTTCTTTCCATGTGGTTTTCCTCCGACTCCTCCAGTTTCCGTGTATTGTGTGTTTCCCTGTGTATTTTCCACAGTGTTTTCTGCTGTACCCTCTGCAGACCTGTTTACTTGGCTCTTTTTCTCTGTGTGCTTTCTTCGGTCCTTTCCTTCACTTCAGAAACCGGAATGAAACAAACGGATAGAGAGAGAAGACACAAAAGGAGCAATGGAGATCAAATAGTTCAGTCCTATTGTTCCTGGGAGTCTTTCTCAGTCTTTGGGGAGTGGAGCTGCACATTCCTGCATCCGTCTGAGTGCTTTCAGATAGAAAGACATTGACTCTTGAGACGGCTATGAAATGCTTTGGAAATGATTGAAAAATGAGTAAAAGTGTGTATTTTTATTTCTTGACTTCTGCAATTGATTTCTGCTATTATGATTTGAGTTGACGAAATCAGAATTTAAGGAATTAAAGTTTTATTATGAGTATGTGCAAATAGGTGCTAGCCAAAAAAAAAAAAAAAAACTGTTATGCTGGTTTACATTAGGTCCCTAGGTCATAACTGAGTACAAATGTGTGTGTGTGTGTGTGTGTGTGCTTGCTTGTTTGTGGTTTATTGACAATTGGATCAACACCCTCACCTGTGGTGTATAAATTCCCCTGAATCTCCCTTGATGACAAACAACACATTTCAACTGTTACCCCCACTGGCTGATCAATAAACCAATAAACCTTTCCCAACCAACAATATGGACGCAGAGCACACATTTCCATCCTGTGAATGATCAACAGGACGAACAGCTACAGGATTGGATAGATTCAAACTGGTCAACCTGTTGTCACACACGGGATGCAGTATGTCAAGTATGTCTATTAGCACCCTGGAAAGTGTTAAATACAAATGTGAAGTGTGCCCCCCCCATCCCACCAGGATTGTAAGGTAACAATCAAAAAGATTACCATTCATTGAGAATGACATGCACCAATGATTAGGCATGTCATTTGTTCCACTGACAATGATTTTGTCAGTGGAACAAAAACTCAATCTAGCATTCAGAGAGGGTAGCCAGTTTGGCCACAAGAGGACAGTAAATTACAAAACGAAGGTTTTTACGTTGTGCTACCTTTAGCTTTAACTGGTCAAGCAATTCTGGCATTGCTTGTACTGGTGCAACTGGTATGAGGAATGCATGCAGCATGTTGGGAATTATTGTACAGCAGGACTGTCAAAGTGAATGCATGAATAGGGTGACCAGATTTGAGCTTGTGAAAAAGAGGATGCTTTAGCAGGAGCCGGTTGGGTGGGGAACTGACCCTTTGGTGCCAGGAGAAGTGTATATGTGTGTGGACTGCCCATGAGGTGACAAATGTTTAGGCAGCTCAAAAACCCAAACAATTCTAAAAACCCAACCAGTTGCCAGTAACAGGTATCAGAAATGTACGGGTCACTCTGTGCCTGAACACATTAAAAATGTTTTGCATTTTAAATGCACAAATTTTCTTGTTGTGATTTTTGCATTTCTTAGTGCTCTTAGTGGAACCCACTGTACAAATCCGTGGCAGGGCTTATGTACCAATATGGTCTCACTTTCCAAAACTGCTGAAACCAGGACTGGGTCTCGGCTACCGGAGCCCATCTGTGATTATATGGGCACAGAGGGGGGACTTGCCCACTACAGTTGTACCCTTATGGCTTAATACAGTTCTGTGGCTAGTACTAAGGCATTTTAATCCATAATTATATCCAGGTATCATAATTGGTCAAATAAACTATGACTGTCAATGCATCAACTATTTTAACATGTTATCTTTGACTGTCAATTCTGTAAACTTCTAGCCAGGCTTTCAGTTGTGTCCAGTTTGTCTCAGATTTTAATATCCCTTCAATTTGAGAGTAAATTATGGAAATTAGAGCAACATACCTGACAACATTACTGGAGACACCTGGAAGAACAGCACAGGGATTTTGAACAATTATCACAAAAGGACAGAAGGTATCTGGTTTAGTGGAAGCCCCACCAAGGCTGAATCCCACCGGGGCGGGTGAGCAGTGAACAATGCCTATTTTGTCACTAAATCACAATTCATGTCATCTTATCTGTCAGAGAGACAAAGCTCATGACAAAGACTTACATCCATCTGCTGCATACTGAGGGAGTCTTAGACACCTGCTTTACGCAGTGATCTTTCCAGCATGCATCTGAAACACCAAGACAATCTTTGCTCTACTATTTCCCTTAAATGGCTTTTATTCTACACAACTTAACTTAAACCCAATTTTATGGGACTTTCTTCTGAGCAAATGTGATCTATGGCACCAGTAGGATCTCCATGAATTGGGATTTGTAACATGAAGAGAGAGCACTCCTGGTTGTGACTGACATGACTGAAAATGACCTCTCTCATTTACATTTACAGCATTTATCCAGAGCGACTTACAATCAGTAGTTACAGGGGCAACCCCCCTGGAGACACTCAGAGTTAAGTGTCTTGCTCAGGGACACAATGGTAGTATGCGGAATTTGAACCTGGGCCTTCTGGTTCATAGGCGAGTGTGTTACCCACTACGGTACTACCACCCTAGATAGAGTAGTGTAGAGTAAATAGAAAAATGGGTCAGTGAGTTAGCAACAAATGACAGTAAATGAACAGAGAACTAGACATTTCCAGCAGCACTAACTTCTGCAGCATTACTAATGGTGAGGGCAAGACTGTTTTAGTAGGTTTTTAGCCTGGATTCAAATACTGATAGTCCTGGGATTTCTGTTCTGTCCCAATGTTCCCATATGACACATCTCTTTGAGCTGTTAAATGTACTCCATGCCAAGATAATACATTGGAGCAATAAAGTATTTTGCAGTTACTGATCATGCAAGTTGTCCCATGTAAGAAGATGAGAGAGGTCTGTAATTCACAGATAGACTTCAACTGTGACAGAGAATGTAAAATGAATAAGAAAATAACACTGTATGATTTTTACATTTGTATAATGGTGCAGAAAATGAATATTTAGCACATACAATCAAGCAAAAATTGTGATCCCCACAGACATGCTACTTCTTCTTTCACCTTTAAAAAGGAGGGGAGAGGGTAGTGTAGGGGATCTGGTGGTGGCATGGCTTGCACTCAGTGCCCTGCGTCCGGTAAGCATGCCCAGCTAATGCTGGATGCTGGGGATGATCTTTGTTCCAATTTGGCCCTTAATCTGTGTTAATATGTGCATCGCATCACAGCAATACTTTGACTTTTCACTGCTTAATGTAACACAATCCTTCGTTAAGGGTGGTAGTAGGGTGGTAGTAGCCTAGTGGGTAACACACTCGCCTATGAACCAGAAGACCTGGGTTCGAATCCCACTTACAACCATTGTGTCCCTGAGCAAGACACTTAACCCTGAGTTGCTCCAGGGAGACTGTCCCTGTAACTACTGATTGTAAGTCGCTCTGGATAAGGGCGTCTGATAAATGCTGTAAATGTAAATGTAATGTAAATGTTAATGTGAACCATGTTATTTACTTCTCTTGTGAACAGGTGTAATGTTGTGAGTAATATATGTAAAAGTAAATGATGGAAAAGTAAAAGAAGGTTAAAGGGTTTATTCTTTTCTCTTCAGATTTAAGCCTTGTAAAAAAAAAAAAAAAAAAAAAAAAAGCTGCTGACCTCAGTGACAACGGGGGCCGTTCAGCTGCTGTCTGCCTGCTGCCCTGTGGACTTATTTTCTCTCCCACGCTTGCAGGGAGCTGAAATTTCTCCACCGTTCTGCAGATGCTTGCTGTGTAAATGAAGATGAACTAGATTTTGGCCCACAGCTAGTTACTTTCTTCGCGCATGTGTGTATATGTTTCTCTGCGTGTGTACACAGTCCTGGTTTACAGGCCTGTTTCTCAGACTCTCATTCTCTGCACGACCCTCAGGTGTGCATCCCTATACGTACAGATAGTGCTACACCCCTTGCTAACAAGCAAATGATGTGATGTGAAATTCCTCACTTTATTTTAACCGTGTAGGTGTAGGCAGAACACTGTATAGCAACATAATAGGCAACACAAACCTTTGTGCACATTATGTATATAACTGACGGTTGATGTTATATATACATATGGACTTATAGAACAAATAGATAAATAAAAGAACAAACCTACAGTTTCTTGGTATTTGGCATATTCAGAGAAGAATTGCTCACACACATGATCTTTCTAATCATACAGCATAGTGGTTGAAATACTGTTAGTACTTAGTGTTAATACTATCAAAGAGATAAAGAAATTTTTAATAAGACTTGAATTACTGATTACAATCGAGGTATAGATTAAGTAGAGATTTAATCATGTTATACTCTTTGATCTAAGGTTAACTGTCGTTCAGTCTTCATTTGACTAGTGTCTGCTGATTTACTTCATTAAAGTCCAAGGATCTCCATAGATAATTGATGGAAAGTCATACTTGAACTGAGTGTTAGGGTGTTAACATGGCTTTAGTCATGTATACTTGTGAGAATTTTATTAATCTGTCAGGAATTAAACTGACTGTCAAAAAGTACTGTGAAACTCTGACATTATGTTAACATTCCTTCATGGCTATCGTATCTACCCTTTCTGTATGATTAGCTGCTTGTAAATTTGTAATGGTTGTTGGTAAAAGTATATCAGAATTTATAAAATCTTAATTTCATTTGAACTTCTCTTCCACCATACTTATAGGTCTTCCAGTTTTAACATAAAAAAGACTTAAGACCATGAAATAACACATGTAATAAATGAATTATTACATGTAATAAAAAACATTTGAGGTTTCAAAGCAGGGAGTTTTTGCTGTGATGGCAGCATTTTACACTCGTGGCTTCTCTAGACCACCTTAAAGTTAGACAGGGGGTATCATTTTCCAACAGTCCTGAGGTCTTACGCTGTACTCTTGTCATGACTCAGGGTTCAAGGGCAAATGAGGCGCAGAAGAAGGAAAATGATTTTATTCAGCACAAAATAAACAGACACAAGGGTCAAAAAGGAAACTGAAATAAACTTAAATGAACCAGAAGGAATGTGGCTTAAAACGTCTAGTCCACATTAATGCAGCATTCTCCCTCTGTCACATTGGGCTGGACAAGGCGAGGAAGGAGGACACATACGCACGACTGGTCTCCTCGACCCCACGGTAGCTTTTGTAGGCCATCGAGGTCCGGTTGCACAAATTCGTCGGTACTCCCCGCCTCCGGAATCGCCAGGGGGAACATGGACAGTGTGCCAGATCCTCTGGACCCCACGGTAGTTTTCGTAGGCCACCGAGAGTCTGTCACGCTTGGGGAAACTTTAAAAACATGGACTGGATCTTGGCGGGGACCTGGCAATCACCGGAACTGCGTTGCTGGAATCGCCAGGGGGAACATAGACTGCATGACAGATCCTCTCGACCCCACGGTAGCTTTCGTAGGCCGGCGAGAGTCTGTCACATGGACTGGATCTTGGGCAGGGAACTGGCGATTACCGGAGCTGTGTCGCAGGAATCCGGACGAGACGGCGGCGTCTGGGAATGTCCATACATGGAACCTTGGACATGGAACTATGGGGCAGATGTCCTCCCAACCAACCACGGCTCCCTGGATCTCAGCGGGGCATCAATCGGCTGCGTCCACATGTGGTCAGATACTTCTGTCACGTTGGGCTGGACATGGCGATGAAGGAGGACGCATACGCACGACTTCACATGACAGGGGTTCAATACATAACACGAGAACATCAGAGGAACATCAACACGCAATGACCCGACGGCAAACAGACACAAACAGGATAGCTTTATACAATTATATAAATATACAACAGGTGAACATGATCAGGGAACATTACACAAGACTAACATGAAACTCCGGGCCGAACTCCGGACCCGGAGTCACCCCTGCCGGTCCGGATCATGACACCCGTGACAGAGCTCTAATCTTGGAAACCTAGTCCTGGTCCGTGATCAGAACCCTGTTGTCATGCTGACTGGCACTGGCCATGACAACTCTTTTCATTCACTCATGTTAATGAGTGTCTAGTGAAGTGGCTTTTGATAATGACAATAGCAAACAGAGCAGTCATGAAGGTATGAACATGCGACTCTGATTCATCACTTCATCTGATTCTGATTCTTCACTTTCTCTACAAAAATCTAAATAAGTTTAGTGCATTGAAACATAGCTGTTTCAAGAGGTCCTGCTAAAACTCTAGTAAGATGTCCAGATGTTGTGTTGGGGTGTTGAGATAAAATTAGCCTCCCCTATCAGGTTCTTCTTACGTCAGCAATAATTGCGCAGCATGTGACAGGAAAATAAAGGAAAGTCAGGAAAAGGAAGACATAAGTGCCAGTTCTTCCCTCTCATATACACTCATAGAACATTTGATATTAGATATTTTTGTGTCCTTAAGAGTAGCAAGACTAATGGACGCAATGCTTACAAATCACCACACATAAGAAAAATGGTCAATAATTAAAGTTTTTCATTACTTCCAGAAGACATAATATCCCTTTATCTTATACATGAACACCCAGAATTTGCAGAGAAAGGAAAAATGAATTATGCTCGGATTTGCCTCTGACAGAAAGGCCAACTTTATGGTTCCTGCAAAAAGATAAAGAGCTCAAGGGAGATCTGTAATAAATGTGGTGCAGTTTACAGCCCAGAATCCCTCAGATGACTTTTCTGGTTAATCGCACTCATGCTGGACACTGGTCCTAACTCAGCCCTGTCACTTAAAACATTTCAACCAAAATCTTTCCATTCTAACCATATCTATGTTTTAGTGTCTTATATTAAAATCTCATACAATATGTGTATCACTGTCACACCATGGGTATTTAAAAGGAATGAACCTACAGAATATTTAATATTACTTCATTCATACTTTTGGGCTAATTCAGTTTACGTTTAATGCTGTCTGGATAAAGATCTTTTGAAGATCTCAGGGCCTTGTGTAATGAAATGCCTAGCTCACCCAAGACCTAGTGTACATTTTAGTGGCACACCTGACTAAAACAAATTTTGCATGATCACAATCAGTGATCGGAACCCTGTTCAGGGATGCGGGCAGGAACCAGTTGGGGTTGTATTTGTTGCGTTTGTTTCCTGATGACCAGGTCACAAACCTTACGGTTGTTTTTGAGTTTATTTCTGTTTCCTTTTTGGCCATCCTGGCTTTCTTCATCTCCTTTCAATAAATATAACTTCATTCAGACCATAAATATAACTTCTTCAGACTAGTGGGCGTGACAGGATGTTTATTTTATAACTTTTTTTTTCTAGTGAATGTAGTGACATTTACAGTCAGGTCCATAAATATTGGGACATCAACACATTTCTAATGTTTTTGCCTCTAAACACAACCACAACTTGAAATGAAACTGCAGACTTTCAGTTTAATACCTGTTTAGTCACACTTTCCTTGCAATGAAGCTGAAGTTGAAAGTTGAAAGATGGAACAGTGTGTGGAGACAGTACCTTGGTCAATGGGACCAAGGGTGGTAGTAGCCTAGCCTAGTTGCTCCAGGGTGACTGTCCCTGTAACTACTGATTGCAAGTCGCTCTGGATAAGGGCATCTGATAAATGCTGTAAATGTAAATGTCAGTAGTACCTTGGCAGTTCAGGATTTGAACTCAAAACCTTATAATTATGTGTCTGCTTCCTCAGCTTTTAGGCCAATGGTTCCCAACCTGCCTGGTGCCATGGGTGTGCCCACCAGAAAATTCCACAGCTGGGCGGGACATACACCTGATATACAACTTTTTTTAGACTTTCCAAACACATTTCATTTTTGTGTAAAGTATCAGTATCGGATCAGTATCACTGATACCAACCAGAATTTTACTTGGTGTCAGATCGAAAAAGGAAAATCTGCTGTATCGCACATCTGTGCCACACGACAGTGCATTAACCTCCTTCAACCTTCCTCTTGACAGTACTATAGATTGGAAGTTATGTAGACTCCCAATGAGCCACAAATCAAGTGTTCATCTGTAACACCTTTCACTTGCTTTGATGCTTGACAATTCTAGGTTGAAATTGCACAGGAATGAAAACATTTAATGATTTTGTGTTTTACATCTATTAACAGTCAAGGTCAAACAGAAAAGATTTGTTTTGCTGCATATGATGTGGTGAGGTCACTAAAGGGTTTTATGAAATTGGAAAAAAACATAATTTGAGATAGATCAACCAATGAAAAAATATAATAAACAAGCATTTTAGCAAACATTTAATCTCCTCCAGCATGCCATTGTCCTTCAAAACACCTAATTTTTACATATAAATAAAGAAAGCTCATGAATTCTTCATATCTCTATATATTCAGAAAATGCATCAGTCACTAGTGTGCACAGCACATTTTTCTAACATAACATGTATCATGTTTAGCCCTTTAGTTTACACATTCTGTGTTAATGTTTAAGGATATTGTGCTGGGAAAAGTCAGATCACAGTTTTAAAATGTACACAGCATGAGCATAGCATGTCATGGGTTAATTCAGACATGCCCCACTTTATGGCCAAAAGGGCAACAAATGGCCTGAGGTGCAGGGAGGGAACAGTCTTATATTTACATTTATGGCATTTAGCCAATGCCCTTATCAGTAGTTACAGAGACAGTCCCCCTTGAGAGAGACTCAGGGTTAAGTGTTGCCGAAGGGCAGAAGGGCAGTGGTGGCCCAGCAGGGCAGTGGTGGCCTAGCGGTTAAGGAATTACAAGGTTGCCGGTTCGAATCCTGATCCGCCAAGGTGCCACTGACCAAAAGCACCATCCCCACACACTGCTCACCGAGCGCCCACTGCTCACCAAGGGTGATGGGTTAAAAGCAGAGGACACATTTTGTTGTGTGCACCGTGTGCTGTCCTGCAGTGTGTCACAATGACAATCACTTCACTTTCACAAGTGTCTTTCTCATGGACACAATGGTAGTGAGTGGGGTCTGAAACTGTGCTTCTGGTTCATATGTGAGTGTGTTACCCACTAGGCTACTACCAGCCAACAATCTGATTGGTCTTCTCACCTAGCTTTTCCTCTACTGTCCTTCCCAGAGACACAGGCTCCCTCTCTGGAGTTTGACTCTTGCTCTATCTCCATCTTTTCCTCTCTATCGCTTTCTCATTTTCTCTAATTTGTAACATTTTACATTCATGTAACTGCAATAGTAATATACCTGTGTTAATTCCAATAACTTCTATTGTGCTATGCCTCTGTATGTCCAGGTAACATCAGAAGAGGTAAAGGCATTGCTAGTAATTCACACAGTTATAATATTTATAAATTTGGATTTTTCATTAGTTTTAGTTTTTATTTTTCGTTTAGATTTTTTTTTTCAAATTCAGTTAGTTTTAATTAGTTTTTAGAGGCAGATTTACTAGTTTTTATTAGTTTTGATATTTTGAAATTGCTTAGTTTTTGTTTAGTTTTTATTAGTTACAGTGTTAGTTTTTAGTTAGTATTTTTTTTTTTTTGTAAATTAGGATATTTGTCAGGTGCATGAATCAAAATCACCAGAATAGCCTTATCCATCTTAGCTCCGATAAGGTTATTGACTCTTGCAGCTCCGGGTGTTTTTAATTTTGGTTCGAGTGAAGTGGTGAACTTTTTGAAGGTAATCGAGTCACACAGTCATGTAGACATTCCAGTCTTAATAAACATATTTACCAATGCTTCTTCTCATTTGTGGTGTTCCTGCGTATTTACTAGCCAGCAGCTACTTGGTCGGTGGTGGAAGCAGTCCATTATGGATGCTGTAGTATCACGTTCCTTTCCCATGTTACCTGGCCTGGCTACCGCTTCTCTTTCGGGGGAGGGCGGGCGAGAGGCTAGCTTGTTCAGGTACTCTTGGTTCGCCTTTTTGTGTGAGCTTTTCAAATGGACTTTCAGATTCGTGGGGTTTTTCCCCTCGAGAAGTATTCCACATATTGTATCACCTGCTTCTACAACAAGGCCACTGTCATGATCAAAGAAATCCCAAATAGTACTTTCTTCCGCTTTCTTCCGACTTTCGCTGCAGCCATCACGCTAGCCGGCGTCGTCACGGACAGACTATGGACACGTGACGTCACAGACCACGTGTTACCATAATGGTCAAAAACCTGGCTTAAAACTGGAAGCGTGAAGTAAATAGATTTTAATTCAACCCAAAAGGCTTATTACAAAGACGAAAACGAAGGACGTTTTTGCTATAATATTAGTTCGTTTACGTTCGTTTTGTATACACACAAAACAGTTTCAGTTAGTTTTCATTTTTTTTAACTCTTTATTTCAGTTAACGAAAATGCTTTTTCAATTCTAGTTTTAGTTTTATCGTTAGTTTTCGTTAACTATAATAACCTTGGTAATTAATTAACAAGATAAATGCAATCTCTGATGTCCACCCTTCACCGCCAAACTGGATTCCATTTTGCCCGATGTGCTGGCTTTTTATAATTGCACCTTGGTGGTTCGAGATTTGAACCGGCAAACTTCCTTTTATAGATCAGTGCTTGATCAGTGAAAAAAATGTGTTCTGTTCAGTACATCAGTAGGGTGGTAGTAGCCTAGTGGCTAACAAACTCACATATGAACCAGACGACCACAGAGTCACAGGTTCAACCCCCCACTTATTACCATTGTGTCCCTAACCACTCTCCTGGGGGACTGTCCCTGTTAGTAATGATTGTAAATGGGTGTCTGATAAATTTCGTAAATGGAAATGATTTTCAGTTCTTTGACACAATATGTGTAACCAAAGATGGCAATATGTTTACACATATTTGGGTAATTAACAGTTGTTATGGATATGTTAAAATGAACAAGATTTTTTTCCCCCAAATCTCAGCCAATAATATGTAAGAATTTAACAATTTGTCAATTTTGAAACCTTTGTAAGTCACAGTGAGAACAGAGGACCCAGGGGCAAGATGTTTGATGCAAACACAAAAAAACAAATAGGGACAGGGCCCCAAAATATAATTGACAAGGACAACTGTACAACTGACAAGGAAATCTAAGCTCTCCCTACAGGTTGTCGAGAGAATCTCGGAATGGTCTGCAAGCAAAACACACACTAGTAGGCACACAAGAACCAGCAGGGAAATGTTCTCTGGAGTGTCACACATTCATATACATTTGTGTGTCGTTGAAACATGTGAAGGAAAAGACCGAAATCAGACAAAAACAGAATCCGAAAACTCCACATGCAACAGTGCTAACCACATTGCCACACTGCCATGGCTGATTAATATTGATACCATATGTTTCACAGAGGCTTGACCATAAAGCATGTCCATTCACACTATTGAGCCTCATTTAACTACACACTAAAGTCCATATAAACCATAAATCATATGCTGCCTTTTTTTGTGTGTGTTTTCATTATATTATTTGTGAAATAATGTAAGAGTGTAAGAGTGAAAACTGAAACTCTGAAAGCAAACCCTTGAAAAAAAAATTTGTTCACGCAATTTTTTTGGCTTTTTTTTGTATTAATTATAAATATTGGCTCTATCATGATGACACTGCCTGGCTACTTCATTGCAGTGCTCACTTAGGTTGTTCTTCTGTGTCTGCAGCAAATGAATATATATGGACAAAAAGGGGCACATGTTGGTGTGGCAGACAAGGGAAAAAAAAGAAGAAAAAAAGAGAAAAAAAGAAAGGAAGAAACCTTGGAAAGGAGTGAGGCCGATAGGAACCACCTTACAGGGTAGAGTGAGCTTGCAATCGGTGTCAGTGCAGGGTTGGTAATGATTTATCTAGGAAAGAGAAATGTCCATTTGAATGCTACTGGTCCATATGAAGATCCCTGGAACTGTAGTCGTTAGGGTGTTAGTGGCTGTGGTGACCCTCTGGTAAATTTCACGCTGTGTTGTCTTGTCAGAAGCTCATTACCAGGAACCAGGATCTAGGGTAACTGTGAGAGAGACAGATTAGACTTGGATGGCTGGGACCGAGTGGTTGTGGTAGATGCCTGTGTACATGTTGAGTGCAACAATGATCCAAGTGGAGTATCTAGGACAGCCTAGATGATATGAGCATCATAGTATTTGTGAGTTTTAACTGTTATGGAATGCTTGGCTAAAAAGATATGTCTTTAGCCTTGACTTAAATATTGACACCGTATCTGATTTCTGAACATTAACATGAGGGCTGTTCCAAAGCAGGGGAGCAGAAAGCTCATCCACCTGCTGAGAATTTGTTAAAAAGATACATACAGCCATTCCCACATCAGCCATTCCCACTTTTGATAGATAGCTCATGTGACCTCCAAACTCTCTTTGTGTTCTTATTGTAAGGCACAGACTGGACTATCTAGGGTGCATTGACCTACAACCTTCTTTGTCACACATTTTGTCAGCGCTCTCTTCCCTTCTGCTACATAATCTAGCTGGTGACAATTGAGGATGCAAAAGTGATTCTTAACAGTATTATTCCATCAGCACAAGTGTCAGATACAGCCCTAGCTCTGCTTACCTGGCCAGAACCATGCAAGCCAGTGACATTACCAGTCCAGTCCCTGGAGTTTATATTTTGAGGTCCCTATTTCATTCAGTGTTATCCATGGACACATTATGAAATTCATGGACCAGAAACGCCCAAGACCAGTTACAACCTCTGCTATAGACAAAATCTCTGCTCATCGGCCCTCCAATCTTGTGTCCAATTCTCAACCCTTTTCTTCTCGCCTCCCTCCCATTTGCTTTCATCTGCCCCTCCTGATCAGTCCTCCCTGTATGGTTCCATTGCAACCCTTTCATGAAAATGTATCACCTCCATCAAAGCATCATCTCACTCACATTCCTCATCATTTACCCTGCAATCTAGGGATATACAACTCTCTCACTCTGTTCTTCTCTCTCCACCCTCTCTCACACACACAGACACATACTTTTTTATAGAGGATGGGAGTGTACAATGAAAAGCACCTACATTTTTGGGAGAGGAAAGGAAAAAGGAAAACAATAGGAAAGAGACAGGGAGAACAAAGGGCACTGAGGCAACGGATGTGACTGGTGCATTAGTCAAAACAAGACTCCCATAAAAAAAAAAAACGTACAGAACATGTGGGCATAAAGTAAATGACATTGACCAATTTCAAAGAAATGACCTCTTCCATGGTTGAGACTGATTATTTAGACAGACCATTGCCAAAACGTACGTCTATGCACATAGGATTACATCTGCTTGCTGTAATTTCTGCTGCATTTCTGCATTGTGAGAGGAAGTGCACATCTGAGTTTGAAAGGTAAACCTAATTATTTAAATTTCGCTGAGACTGAGCTCAAACATCAAAGTGCATTTTCACAAAACAAAAAGGTGCAGGAGAGTCTGGAGGGGTGGGTAAAAGGAAATGCTTCTGCAAGCCGAGGTGAGATTGTACAAACACAGCCTATACTTGTTGCTGTCACTCTGCCTTTTTGTTTTTATCATATCCTGCAAAAAAAAAAAAAAAAAAAACTTCATTAAAGACAGGAACTGAAAACACAAAGGTACAGTCTTTCCACATTAATGTGGCAGCCTCTACAGGGTTCTGCCCGACTGTTTTTAAGGAGTCCTGATCATTCGTGCTAAATCGACCTCAGTGTGGATTGATCAGGACCCATTAATAAGGTGCATGAGCACCGGCTGTGTGAGGCCAGCAACCCCAGGGCTTAATGTAAATGTCAAAAATTACTCTCTGTCGCAGCACAAAATTTTATTTGTTACAAGGTTGTTTTTCTCTACAAATAGCAGGTTGGTGTGTGGTGTGACGAGTTCACCCCTGACACACAAAGTCACACGCAGGAACACCATCGGGTCACTGAATAACAAATGCAAGATTTCAGCTCACATACACATTTATCACATTTAGTATGTTTTACACAATATACACTGTAGGAGTCTAAATAAAAAAAATGTATACGAAATGATTAGTATCATAGAAATCAATGGATTTACTTATGGAGAGTTAAATATTTTTGATAAGGCAGCTGGAGAAGGGAACAGAGTCAAGAGACAGTTTTCTTTACCTCCCCTGACAAGATAGTTCGCGAATGTTTATTTATTTATTTGCATGTTTTATTTTTTATTTTGCATATGGATGAACCTTTAATGTTGTGAGTTGTTTTGATTCTGAATAAACAGGTCAAATTTACAAAGATGTTTCTGACAGTGTTTTTCAAGTGGATAGGACAAAAGAATCTTCAGGGAGAGTCAAGCAAAGATCCAACAGAAAACAGGAATCTGTACACACTATGTGGGCATAAAAATGTAAACACTGAAAAACTGATAAAACACACTTAGCTAAATATCTGGCAGTCCGGTTGTTTGTGCATAGATAATTAATGTATATAGATAAAAAAAAGCAAAAAACATATATGTATATAAATGAACAACCACTACTGTGTGAGAAGCTTTGCGCATGACAATTTCACTCATATGCACCATACCATATGCACTCATATGCACTGTTCCACTGTATTGGTGTTATATGACCTTACAATAAAAGTGATTTATTTATATTTTTTATATTTACTCTTATATATTTACTCTTTCACAATTTACATCTTACCTTTTTATATAAATTATGTACTTACTGGGTATATGGCTCCTCCATACTTAGCATTGACAAACAGATCAATTAATTGAAAAATCTCATTAGACACTAATCTGGATAGTGTCCACAGCCTTTTCTGCCAAAGAGAGTAAAGCTGTATTGATTTTTATTTCCTTTTCATCCAGAATTCCACTTACTTTTCTTGAGGAAGTCCTATGAACCTGATGTCTTGTTCTCTAAGAATGGGCTCGTCTAACTTGATTGGTTTAGCTATAACATGAAATAAAACCGTATAAGCCATGCTATGTGCAAATATACAGTAGATGAACTGCTGCAGCTTGTTTGCTTAGAAGAATGTTTGCTCTACCTAGTGCTGCTGATTCTAGGTCTCTGGGATAATAATGTTGGTGGTCATGTTGTGTTTGCTCATTTCAGCTATATTTCATGTTCTCTGGGTATCTCTGCAACAGGTGGATTAGGTGAACAAGATCTTGTTGAAGGACCTTCTGCCTTGTGAGATGGGAGCTTGAATCTAGAACTAGTTTTCTTTTTGTCAAAAGTGCAAATGTGGAAAGATATTACAGAAAGTCATAAAGCTTAAAGGCAGTCAGCCCATAAAGCATCTTAAAAGGAAGTAATAAGATCGTGAACAAATTAACAAATGACTAAAGTGACTTTGGTATAATATTCATATGCCATTTGGTGGGACTAGATAACAGTTGAATGATAATTAATAGTCAATCTGACAATTTTAGGTACTCCATTGCAGATTTATTGTTGGATTTGACACTACTCACCACCAGTCCAAAGTGGTCTGTACATTCTACTTAGACCTTGCTGAATACACAACTGAGCATTTACCTTCTTTTAGAAATGAAAATAAATAAAACCCTTAGTCATTCTTCTCCTAGATATTGATCCAGCAGTTTGTCACTGTGTGGCTGTTAACATCTTTGTGGTTTTTCATGCACTTGAAATGGATGAAAAGCAATTTCTGCAAACTAGTGACACATTGATCTTTTCACACTGATGTCACATAGGACTCCTCATGCATGCTGCAAAAAAGTCCATACACAAGCTGACAGCATGATTTTATTTTTTACCAATACATTGTATATAGCCCTGGAAAAATAAGAGACCAAAATGCACTTTCAATTTCAATGACAGCCATTTCAGGTCCATTCTTCTGTTGAGCTGCTGAAAAGATGATCAGGTCAACCAAATCTCAACAAACAAGGAAAGGTGTGATGATGACTACTACTGTAGACTTAAACCTCCTGTTTCATCCTGTTTTGACTGTTGAGTTAAATAGTTATTATATTATTTACTAGTGGGTAGTTTGTTTAGGTATTCACCCTTATTCTAACATTCAGTTCAACAATTTAAATATTTAGATGATAATTGGAACATTATATATTGTGTGCACCATGTGCTGTGCTATGTATCAGAATAAAAAAAATAATCACTTTCACTTTCATTTTACGGAGTGATTTCTATAGTGTACAGCGTCAGAGCCAATGTGATCGAACAGGCCAACTCAAAAAATAAAAAACAATGATTTTTCAATGACTGGTATGGTAAATGGAAGATAATCAGAATTCATTGAAAAAATGCAAAGCAGAATATACACTTTACAATAACACTAAATGTCAGGGGCGATGGTGTAATGGAAGGACACACTCGCACGACTTGGAACAAACCGGGGGTTTAATATATAAGAATGACCAGACAAGACAACAATCCATGACCTGACGAGGACATGAAAGGACATTTATAAAATCACACACGGATACAAACAATCAGGACAATCAGGAACACTACAACATCCAAACTCTGAACCAAACTGCAGAACCATGAGCTGTCTCCACTGCATGTCTTAATTGGCTCAATATTTTTTTCCCATAAAAAACTCTCGGCCTGTCCTTTACTGTGTACCAAGGCCACAAAGGAAAGAAAAGATAATGGATACCAAAAGTAATCTCAATCTGTAATATTTGATTAGTGCTCTAATGACTTCTAATGATTGCACTAATGGACTCATTCAGAGAGGAGGAAACTGCACATTGATATAAACACAGACACACACACACCCCTGTCACAGCATTAGGAGACAGAGATTTTATTCAGCACACAAAGTGGCTGCTCCAGAGGAAGTGCCCTTCCTCTCAGGCCCCTGTCTCTGTTCATCTTTATTCATCCTTCAGAGCTTCGCTCACTTACCAACTGCACAGCTCCTCGCAGGACAACGCAGGCTCAGTTATCATGGACCACTGTCCTCTGTCAATCACTGGCTTTGTCTACCTCTCGGACTCCCTTCTTTCTCTTATCTTCATCTTAGTCATCAAAATGCTTCTTTACAGGAACTTTTGGGGTTTTTTTTAGATTTCATGCTTTCCTCAGGCCTTCTGCATGTTTGCAGCAGTGTCCAGGGTGTTTTCTGTGTGATTGTGAGCATGTGTATGTGAATTTAAATATATTCAGGCTTTTCCACTAGAACGCCCATGGTCTCTGTGTGTGTATTAATCAATGAGTGTGAGTGTGTGTATTTCTGTATGTTCAGGCCCATATCTGACAGCCCAAGCCTGTGTTTCCATGAGCAGCTACAACAGACAAACGAGTGTAAATGGTGCAGTGTACCTTTAAGTGCTTTTCTTTTCACATCACAGGTAATGCGCATAGTCAGATATACTTATGACTAATGCTGATTAACATTGAGATTAATGTTGAGATTAACGTTGATTAACGATGAGATTAACGTTGCTGTTTGAACAAGTTGGATTCTTTGCAGTGTTTTAGTTTAGGAATGTCTGCATTCGAAAACAAAACAGGAGACACAAAGAAAACTGGACAAAAATCAAATCCCATTTTCCCAAATTCCCACGGCGAGAGCTCACAGCAGTGTGCCTTTATTAAAACCAATCGGCGAGGCCAGATTGTCAACACACGCGGGCACCATCTCACACACCACTGCTATCTGCTGTCCCTGACCCAACCCCACAAGAGACAAAGCGAGGGAGAGAAAGAGAGTTAAAGGCAGACAAACAGAGGGAAGGGAAGTGAGAATAAGGAAGATGGAAAGAGAGATGCAGGCTTTCTGTGCAGATTTAAAATAACCAGCGTAACAATGCTCATCCCCGGCGTCCAGCGTTGGCTGGGCACAATTACCAGTCCCTGGGCACAATAAAACAATAAACCGTTTTGTATCCCACCTGCGCCTAGGTTGTCCCCTTCCTTGGTTTTGTGTGAACATAATTTTACATTAATTTTTTGACAACTTTTGATTAATTTCTGTACACACAGCAGACAGGCCTACAAAGACTAGTGGAGGGGGTGATGATTTTAATAAAAGCTATTTTCCCAGTCTCTCTTTTTGAACAAACTGACTAAACAAACGGAAACTTTTCTTTGCTGGTGCACACATTGAGTCACTCTTCTCGCTCTCCCAAAACTAAACAGGACTTTTTGGTGACGTTCAGAAAATAGGATCACTAAACCGGGGGCTGCTATTTTGAGGGTGTGAACATGTGCCACCATCTGGAGCAGCTAATGAGGAGATTAAAGACAATGGCTAATGGCTTTCAGTGCATTATCTTGTTTGCCGCTAGTGGAGTGTTGTCTATAGGCACCCTGCCATGTGTCATGGCTGGCCGGAGCCCTTTGTCACGGACAAGCAAGCGATGGATGGTAGCAGGTGCCAGTCTGGAGGCACTCTGTTTTATTGCTGCCTTTGTTTCAGAGGGGGGCACTTGTCTGTAAAAGCAATCTAAATCACTTTGGTTTTTTAACGCTGTGTTTGGGTTGAGGTCTGCATTAGAAAGCGGGTGAAGGTTGAATAATTCATTAATTTGGAAGAGTTGTGTTTGACTCATCAGCCTCCAGGTCTACGAGGACGGAGTAGAGAGCCTGATGTGAATATAAAGACCTTAATTTCCTTCAGATATCAGGCAAACTGCAAAAAGAGCAGAGGGAAGCATACACAATTGCACTAACACAGGCATGTGCGCTGAGGATGCCCTCTCGCCCATTAATGTCAAAAAGCTTTGTACACCACTTATAATTAACAGAGGCAGGTTTACTTCACATTTTGAACTTTTACTTGCATGACGTGCACAGGGGAGTGGCGACAGAAACCAAAAATTAAATAGCACTTGATTGTGCAATTCTTAACCATTCAGATGATCTTGTCTCAAACTGTCATTGCTTTAAAAATGTTGTAGTGTATATTTGCACTATTAACCTTTCCAAGGATGTGATTTTTAAATGATCACATAATGTCATGGATCAACCGGACATGGCAAAAGTTTTATGCCGGGTGCCCTTCCTGACGAAACCCTTCACATTTACACAGGCTTGGTACTGACATTGCTACGTACATTCGCAGTGGCTGCTGGAATAATCCTTTTTATTTGATACATAGACCTCCTCCTTTCTTGTTATCACTCTGAACCAGCTGTAACAGTCATATGTGGGTGTGGGTTTTAAGATTCCATGCATTTTTGAGCTGTAAAATGTATCTCTCTCTGTATCATGCTATCAATGGGAATAATCCTATTCAACATTTGAGCACAAAGTCTAAAAAATTTATCTTACATGTACCCAGTCCCTGCACTCTTCATAAAGGTACAGAAAATAGTAAAATAGAAATGACAGCTTAATCATGTTTTATTGTAATTTCTTATTTCTAATTACAGAACTCTTTTATACATCCTAAATACTCAATTCTCAGTGATGATGATACAGTAGAAAGCAAGTAGTTAATCACAAAAAAATATAAGATAATTAAAAAATGCATGTCAGGAACACCTCCAAGAGATGTGTACAAGTGAGAAAGACAAACTACCATGCTGTTATTATTTGAGTTATTGAAGTACAGCAATAAAAAAGACCTGCAAGACATGAAATACTTTGTCTACCTGGGTACTCAGAATCATATGTCTAAAAGCAAAGTTCTCAGTCTGCCAAAGTGCTCTTTATGTAGACGTTCTGTAATTTGAGGAAATTATAATATGGGAAGTTAGTGGGGTGGTATATAAAAAGCACATCAATCTTTGCTAAATTGCATATTGCTTCCATGAGAGTTTCTGAGAAATGGCTGTTCAGCCTAAAGTTTGTTCCTGCTGCTTGTTAAATTGCATGATATTCCAAATTTATCAGTATATTTTTGACAAATTCTATGCTTCTTAACACATCCCCTTCAATGGCATGTCAGCATCCCCATTGGCTGACACTCTCACAGGCATGTTCAAATCTGCATATCCATGCATGTTCAGCGAAAATCACATGTCCTCCCATAAATCAGGCAAATCAAGTGCCAGGCTATTGTATTTGCTATGCATCTGAAAACCAGCAGTCCAGCATCTCATTATCATTGGTAAGGTGCACTCCTGTGAGATGAAGGACAATTTAGCACCTTGAACCTCTGGGTTCAGCACCACAGACAGCTCCTCAATAATGAACAGCCACTCCATCTAACTGCACTTAATGAAGCAACGGATTCTCCTTTCACTCGTAGGATCTTAGCGCTTTAGGGCAAAGTATTGAAACTCTGAACTTGAGGTTTACAAATCAAAGAATTTAAAATCTGAGGCAAGTCAACATGTCACATGATTATGCATAGAGTGTGCATGACAAATGGCATCCAACCAATATCTGCGTGTGGTGCAATCAATCATGTGACAGGCTTTTGAGCTCATTCTGAGGGTTGAACTCATATTAACTAACACTGGGGCTTCAGTAACACACTCCTCTGCTGCTGAAGAACATGGGATGTATGGATTTTCACATTAGAAATACATTTCTTGAGATGCGTCATTCAAAACGAACACACACAGACATACACAGATAGCAGATGTCTGGGCTGTGGCAATGGATATTCTGAGTGTGATTGTTTTTTCTTTGGACAAAGCTAATTCTGCAGTGAGCCACACGCCAGTTTCCAGCGTTCTCTCTTCTCCGTCTCGCTCCATCTCAGTAGAACGTCTGCTCTGGTCTACTCAATTCAAACCCAATCTGGCTGAATTTACTCCGCCTGTAATGTTATTTTCCTCTACGAAGGTGACCCCAGTTGGGGAAGGTAAGGCTGAAATATGCTGAGAGAGAGAATGTGTCTGTGTATAAGTGTGTGTCACACACAAACACACAGCCACAATGCTGCAATATTTTACATTGTCAGTGTTCTAGTTTTGTGTTTTGTATGTGTGTGAAGCACTGACTAAAAAGCTGCACTATTATGAATATTTGGTGGTGCTTCTGTGTGCATGTTTGTTTCTGTTATTCCATTTATTGTTCTTCAACATGGTAGCAATAGGGCCAGTTATGGCCTAGCTGGGTTTATGGGTTCAAATCCCAAACTGCAAACGTGCCACTGAGGTCCCCTTGAGCGAGGTACCGTCCCCGCACACAGCTCCCCGGGGCGCCTTCCCAGGGAACAGTGTGCGGAAATAGATTAAATGCAGAGGACACATTTCCATGTGTGCTCCCTGTGCTGTGCCTGCTGTGTATCACAATGACAAAAACAATAAATTTCACATGTTGTAGGACTCTGGTACTCCTAAAGATCTATATATAGATATAGCTAATATTGTGTGTAGGTTTGTGTGTTGTGTGTGAGTGTGTTGTAAGAAGTGCAATCTTGCTGTCAGTCCCTTCACTTGTTATTGACTCTTTTCTCTCCTGGCAATGGGGGCTTACTCATAAAAAGCTATCCCCTTCAATACGCTACCTTGAACATCAGCCTGGTAAAAAAAAAAACAGTACAAACAGCAAAAAGTGCAGTAATACTAAAGAGCAGAAACATCTAAAAATATACATTTGAAGACAGAATTGGAGGTAATTCTGGTCTTAGTCAAGACTTTTTTGGATTCTCTGAAACCTTAATGTAGTGAAGATAAACTAAATGACACTTCTGTAGGCAGTTGGTCACACAACCAATCAGAAAACAGGGGTGTGTACACTTTTTATTTCAAGCAAAATTAAAGAAAAGGAGTGTAAACAAAGAACTGTACAGATTATAGGCCATATTAAGGGTTAGAAAAGTTTTTACCTTTTTTCATTTTTTTATTTGCCATTTTTTAGTACATCACATTGCTTAGTACATCAAGACAGTATACCAAACTTGTGTTGCCTCTTCACTGATTTATGGAGTCATTATGACACACTGATGTGCATTAGTTAGAATGTACATTAGTATATTTTTTGACTAGACTGGGACTTATTGGGAGTAGAATTCAAGGTGTCGTTTTGCCACACTCCCGTCAGTCCTTAACCTCAGTGTACTCTGCATTTTGTTGGGTCCCTTCCCTGACACGGCATGGCTATATATGAATATGCCCCTTCATCCTCGATATAGATGCTGACTGAAACCATGTGAAACTGAATGATTTATTTGTAGAAAAAAAGCAACAATCAGTAAAGCTGCTGGCCCTGATTTTGTCAGTCCCAGGACCGTCAGGTTCTGTGCTGATCAGTTGTCTTGAGTTCAACAGTGGATTTTCAACATGAGTCTGAAAATGCAGGGAGTTCCGTCAACATCCTGTTTGGTTCCTGTCCCTAAAAAGATCAACCCGTCGACACCCGGTGACTACAGGCCAGTGGCACTGACTTCACACATCATGAAGATGCTGGAGAGATTGATCCTGAAACATCTGCATGTGTGAGTGGCGCCTTGGCTGGACCGCCTACAGTTTATATTGATCACATATGGGCTTTGAGGACGCCATCGTCAAGCTGCGGGACCAGGCTCATTATCATTTGGACATTGCTGGAAACACTGTGAGGGTTATGTTTTTTGACTTCTCAAGTGCTTTTAACACCATCAGACCATCACTGCATGTCCGCCTGAAGAGCCACAGGGGCGCCACAGGGGCGCCACAGGGGACTGTCCCATCACTCTTCCTCTTCACCCTCTACACGTCAGACGTCAGGTGCAGACCTCAGTGGTGTCACCTGCATAAATCCTCAGACGACTCTGCCATTGAAGCCTGTATTAGGGATGGACAGGACGAAGAATACAGGGGGTGGTGGGAAGCTTTGTTGAGTGGTGTGAGTTGAAACACCTACAGCTAAACATTACAAAGACAAGGAACTGATTGTAAACTTCAGGAAGCAGGCACCTCCTCCCACCCTGGTCACCATCATAGGGGCTGATGTGGAGGTAGTTGAGGACTACTGTTACCTGGGGGTACACATAGACAATAAACTGGACTTTGCAAGAATACCAACACAGAGTCGGCTTTTCCTACCGAGGTGTCTCAGGTTGTTCAATGTGTGTTGGAAAATACTGACCATCTTCTACCATTCTACTGCAGAGAGTGTGATGCTCTTTGCAGCCATATGCTGGGGCAGTGTGGTGAAGATGGCTGATGCCAACAGCCTGAACAAGCTGAAAAAGGCTGGTTCTGTCCTGGGTGTCAAACAGGAGAGTCTGGCGAAGGTGTCTGAGAGGAGAATGATAAAAAAGCTTCTCAATATCATGGAGAACAGCTCTCACCCCATCCGCACCTCACTGATGGACCATCAGAGCAGCCAAAGACTCATAGCCTCTAAATGTAGAACTGAGGTCCACAGGACATTTACATTTACAGCATTTATCAGACGCCCTTATCCAGAGCGACTTACAATCAGTAGTTACAGGGGACAGTCCCCCTGGAGCAACTTAGGGTTAAGTGTCTTGCTCAGGGACACAATGGTAGTAAGTGGGATTCGAACCCGGGTCTTCTGGTTCATAGGCGAGTGTGTTACCCACTAGGCTACTACCACCCTACATACCAGGACGTCCTTCTTACCCTCGGTAATAAGACTGTTCAACTCTTCCCCATTCTGTAGGTGATCTTCTCAGGATGAGTATTATGTCTGTTTTTTCATGGGCCTGTGCAATTATTCCCTCTTGTATGCTACTGAATGTTGGTTTTTCATCCATCACAACATGCTGCTACCTCACTCTCTATTTATGGCACAACAATATGTCACTTTTTCAAATCACTTATCTAATTAATGTCACTTTATGATACCTGTCACAGTTATTTATTTCTTTTTTCTGCACTATTACTACTGCTCTGTTCTCTTGCATTGAGCATGCTTTTAGGACAAAAGAATGTCCTTCGGGATTAATAAAGTTATTTCTTTTCTTATGTTACTGCTCTGTCTTCCTCCAGGCACACACACACAGATACACAAAAACAACAAAGTCATATAAACCTCCCTTCAGAATTGTGAGGGTATGATGATATCATGTTGCTGGAGGTGTCACTCTCTCTCTCACTCACACATACAAACATAGCCAGTGGCTCAAAGTTGACGATGCTGTTATCCAATAACTGTAGCTCTAAGAAATCCAAAATTGCTCAAAGAGAAGCATAGACACAGTGTAGCATCAATGGTGGAACTTCTGGAGTATCTGCTTCTGGGACCTAACCCAAGCCAGAGCGGGAGCCGGAGCTGGAGCATGCTGGCAGATTTAGTATCTGAAATGATGCGTTATTTCTGAGGGGACAGTTTGTCAGCAGCCATAAATAAAAGTCTGATCTCATGCTAAAGGCAGTGCGGTCTGGTTTGTAATCGCTTGTGATGGTTGTAAAATTGTGCCAGCCCTTCCATGTTCTTGCCTCCACAAAATATATTTATGACCCAGGCACCCATATGGTTATTTGACCCTAGAACAATGTTGGGGCACATCCACCAGACACTCTTAAGTACAGCAAAATAAGATAATGCTGTTGTGAATATTTGTGTGGCTGTTATATGGAGGACTGTCAAAGTTAATTGGAAGGTTGCCAGTTTGAATTTCTAAAGCAGATGTACCACTGTCTTGTCTTGTATTTAGAATTTTTTGGGCATATACCCAGTAGGGGAGGTAAGTGGGGAGGAGAGACTTGCGATTGAAGAAAGCGAAGCTTTCAGTTCACGAACAAACTGCAAGGGGTGCAAAGACGAGCAAAAACGTACTGCAACTTGCTAAGTACAAGCTATCAGAGCACACCATACTCAATCACATCACAGAAGGGGCCTAGCGGTTAAGGAAGCGGCCCCGTAATCAGAAGGTTGCTGTTTCGAATCCCGATCCGCCAAGGTGCCACTGAGGTGCCACTGAGCAAAGCACCATCTCCACACACTGCACTCCGGGCGCCTGTCATGGCTGCCCACTGCTCACCAAGGGTGATGCGTTAAAAGCAGAGGAGACGTTTCATTGTGTGCGCCATGTGCTGTGCTGTGTATCACAATGACACTTTACTTTCAAGGTGTAGTGACCTTAAATTTGAAGACAGGAAAGCTCAGTACACCCTCCAGAAATGTCCTTTTGTGGGTTTTATTGAACAAGCAAATCTAATGCTACAATAAACTATTTACATTTACATTTACAGCATTTATCAGACGCCCTTATCCAGAGCGACTTACAACCAGTAGTTACAGGGACAGTCTCCCTGGAGCAACTTAGGGTTAAGTGTCTTGCTCAGGGACACAATGGTAGTAAGGGGGATGTGAACCCGGGTCTTCTGGTTCAGAGGCGAGTGTGTTAACCACTACGCTACTACCACCTATATAAAACTATATAAAACATAGGAGAATAGAAATGCATATAACAAGGTTTCATTCATTCACACTTTCATGCCTAATCATGATACTAGTATAATGATAAGATGGTGACTCTCATTTAACTAGATATCAGGTTAAAACTTGATTGAGCAGAATGGTGTTGCAGATAATTTGTTTAAGCTGATAGGCGAGATGCCACGAATACCCTACTATTAGCAACATACCAATGGCAAAATGGCAATGGTAGTACGTGGGATTTGAACCTGGGTCTTCTGGTTCATAGGCGAGTGTGTTGCCCACTAGGCTACTACCCCCCAAAATTAGCGGACATTACCCAGTTCTTACATTTACATTCACAGCATTTATCAGACATAGTTACAGAGTCAGTAGTTACAGGGACAGTCCCCCTGGAGACACTCAGGGTTAAGTGGTAGCAAGTGGGGTTTGAACCTGGGTCTTCTGGTTCATAAGCGAGTGTGTTAGTACCACCCACTACGTTAGTACCACCACACCATTTTTAACAGTTCTGAAGAGAATGATACCAAACATTACCTACTTAGTGTTTCAACATAGCATAAATGATCTTTTACACTAATCCCGTTCAATAGAACATGATGCTTAAATTAATAATGTCTGATGCATCAGTGATATTTAGGGTGGTATGAGTCTGGGTCATTCTAGACTCCTTTCGGGTCCTGTGTGTATTGGGTCTATAGGTGAGCTCTGCTTGTAGGCAGATTCCAACAGGAGGAAGGGGAAGGAGGAACCCCCTCCCAGCATGGCGCTGCAGTGTCTGGTCCTTTGGCCCTTCCATTGTTATCACGGGGGCCTGTGGATGGTTAATTCTGGTGATCTTTGAATTACGGCACGTGGTGATTTGTCTTATGTTTGATAAGATGACCGAGGTGTCTCTGTGGGTTTCACTCCTCTACCAGAGAATAGTCATGATTCCTGTGTCAATAAGTCAAAGAGATAAACCATATTGATTCTGACCTCTGCTTCTGGGGTGCAGGAGGTCTTTAGGGCTCCAGAGCCATAGACCGAGGAATGTGAAACAGGAAGGTCTCATTTAAGATGATAGTGCACTTAATGTCTGTGAAAATTCTGAGTCATCCAGGTGAATTTGTCTGAAAGTTGAGTCATGGTAACTGGACTTTCTTTCTTTAAGGTAGAGACGTTTCATTCTGCATCCACAGAAGTTTGTCGATCTGAAACGTCTCTACCTTAAGTCCAGTTGCCATGACACAACTTTCAGACATAGTGCACTTAATGCGGCTACATCGGTGGTTGGTGAAGCGGCATCCAACCTGACTGTGCGTTCCCTAGAGCGGGGCTGTGATGTTAAGCTGGTAAAACCTAATAAATGTATGCAAAAGGACAAATATTATGTACCGAAACACAGCTGAAACACCCCTGAATAAAAGAGTAAGCCGTGACCCTAGTGGAATGAGCCCTAAGCCCCTGCGGGGGCAGGAAGCTCCCCATGCGGTAGGCCAGGCCGATTGTCTCCACCAGCCAGTGTTATAAGTGCTGGAGGTTGAGAGGTTTACCTCTGTATGGAGAAGCCCTGGACACAAACAGCTGGTCTTTCCTTCTGAAACCTCTCGTTGTAAATTCTGCAAAGCACGTACCGGACACAAACAATGCAGTCTCCGATCTTCTCCTGAAGCAAATGGAGGGAAGTGAAAAGTGCTCAGCTCCACAGCGCTGCAATTATAAGCAGGAGTTAACAGAGTTAACAGCCCAACCCTGGCATCTCCCAGGACAAAGTTCATGCAAGGAGGGTGAACAGAAAACATTTACATTTACAGCATTTATCAGACGCCCTTATCCAGAGCGACTTACAGTAGTTACAGGAACAGTCCCTCTGGAGACATTCAGTGTTAAGTGTCTCAGGGACACAATGGTAGCAAGTGGGGTTTGAACCTGGGTCTTCTGGTTCATAGGCGATTGTTCTTACAAAACATATGACTCTTACTAACTTTCTTTGCTGAGCACAGTGGGAGAAACAAGGCTGTCTTCAGAGACAGGAGTTTCACACTCACCTACTCCGTTGAAGGGAGGCTCCGAGAGCATCTGCAGTACCAGGGCCATGTTCCCACGATAGGAGAGAAAGCTTACATGCCAAGCAGAGCACGAGAGGGTGATTACCAACACACACACTGTAAAACCCCACATGACAGTGGGGCAGTGGTGGCCTAGCTGGTAGGGCTCGTAGTCAGAAAATTTCCGTAAAGGTACTGCTCCCTGCCTGTCATGACTGCTCACAGTTCACTAAAAGTGATAGGTTAAAAGCAGAGGACATATTTTGCTGTCACTTCACTTTCATTTTCACTTTCATTCGGTGGAAAAAGCACCACCCTTGTCCAACATGTCCTGCTGGAAACATTGGCACGACTAAAACTTCACATCACTGGGGGTGCGGCGCTGGCTTGCGAGGCAAACAGAATTCGAAGGCTTCCTTCTTCCGGAGGTCGCACCTCTGACGCACTGCCTCCACTGCTGGGCCAAACGGGTCCTTACAATTCACTGGAACATTGAGGAAATGTACATTTTCTCTGTCACATTAGCTGCTCTGGCGCCGATGATTATAAAAGTCTTGTCGAAGTTGGAGGCAGTAAAGCGCTTAATTTTACCTGGGAGCAATGGTCATGCTGAGGAGAAAGAAGCGCTCCTGGTTCTGGTGGCGATGATGGGCCATCGAGGCCTTGACCATTGGGGGTATTGGAGAGCCTCAGTTCCTCCATTGTTCAGGGTTGTTCAGTACCTATTATTGAGCATAGATTATTTTAGATAATGCTTTAAAAATAAGTGCCGTCTGGAAGACAAGATGGCAACTAAGATTATAAGGTAGAATTAGATGTGAAAAGAGAGTAAATTTTACACCTATCAGCATTCATTTGAATACAAATACAGAGACATTTGCAGTCCTAAAAATATAAATAATTTGCTACCACGACAAAATACACATAAAATAGTGAATGCTCTGCACTTTCCTAATACCCAATACTCTTGTAAAGCTGATAGAATGTGTGATCTCACTGACTGACCTGACCTGGTCAGAAATTATATCTGAATGCATTCCAGACACATATATATTCATACACACAATCTGCATTAGCAGTGTATTGCAGGGCTTTGCAGATGACCAAAAATGTTGCTTACACAAAATAATTATAACACACTGAACGGCATGGTACTGGCTGGGAATAAGGGCGAAGACGCTGTTTTATTGTGTGATTTAACTTTCTGTCATCTTCACTGCAGTATACCTGTACATATGATCTTCTGAAACTCCCTTTATGCTGCACTGCAGTCGAAACTTTATGATAGCATTGTGTGTAAGTGTGTGTGTGTGTGTCATTTTAACATTTGAATATATAAGTGTGTGTGTGAGGGAAAGTGTGAGAGAGAGAGCTGAGAGAGAGAGAATAAATAGCTGACTCTGTACTCTTAAAGGGAAAATGAGGTCCCAGCTATCCAATAACCTCTACAATGAGGTTATGGTCACACAGCAAGACGGGAATAACAGTTTATCACTTTAGAAGTGTGGTGTGTATGTGGGTGGTCTGGAGGTGGTTGGGAGAGAGAGAGAAACTGTGTTTTTATTTGTGGCCAAGCCTGGCTGCACAGGTATGTAATTTGATACCATAACTCATGTCATAGATGACAAGGTAGAGATACTGATTGGCACCAAACTACATGGGAGGTAATTAACAGGATGAGCCTTTGCATTAAGAACACTTTAGGGATGAGAAGGCAATTGACCTGTTACAGGCTCATGATAGCAAAGCAATAATCCAGCAGTCTGCTGCTTTAGAAGCTCATTCTCAATATAGAGGAACTCTGGATCAGTCAATAGAACCAATTTACCTTTCTGGAAGAGAGAATCTGAGGTCAAACCTGAAATGTCAGCAGAAGACAGAAAGCTTATGAAATTTGAACTGTATAACACTAACAAATAGACACCATGATTTGGACCTAGCATCCAGGAGAGATAAAATACCAAATAACCGGCATGTTGCAGAAGAAATTACTTTACAGCTAATGTCATTTAGAAGGGATATGCTAAAGCTATCTCTCTTCAACTCATGCTGTAAAGGCAAATATACAGTGAGTTGCAGCAGTTAGTGTAATGACCTCACAACTCCAAGGTTAGCTTTTCATACCTCTACAGCTATAACTTTTGCCACCACTGAATAGAACATATGAATCTGTTTTCCAGGGTACCACAGCTGTAGTTTATATTTGCTTACATTGACTTTTCCTCACACACAGTTTCTCCGTCTAACATGTATGTTGATTTAAGCCAACTTCAATAAATCCAATCCTCCTGCGTCTTCTGCAGCTCAGCTCCAAGCAAATAGCATTAACATTGAACAAGGGAGCACAAAAACTGTATGTGGCTGCATCAGGCACTTCTGTCTATAGCGTCCTTAGAGGGCAAGAAATCATTTTGGCTCAAAATTACAACTAGCAGCTGCGTCAATAGTAATCTGGTTAATAAATCATAAGGACTTAAAAAAAATCTCTTTCTGTAAAATATGACAGAGACACACTCTCAGTTACTTTTCAAACATGCTGGAACCTTAATCACTCAGAGATCATTTTCACCTTTATGCAACTTTTGACATTTCCCGTCCTGCATGTTTGTCACATTGCACCTATTCGTCTTGTCTGTGTCTCCTGAATATACTTGAACCGGTGCACAATGCATAGCCACTTTGAAGCGTCTTCTCTGGTGGTGTCCCTGTTTAGTGCACAAAGATTCCTTTAGTTGATATTTAATTTTTGTTTCATTTCAGAGTAATCTTCCTAAAATTCATATTTATGTGTAATTTTTCTTAGCACCATGCACTATGGTGGGTCTGTGTGAAACAGCATTTCAAGAGACAGTAAACTGTGTATACTTTTGTAATAAAAGTAAACCTCTCTTAAAACTCGAAGATGCTGCTCGTAACCCAAAGTCTTTTTGTTGTTGATGGTACACACCCTGTAAATAATATCATTTCATAAAAAAATCTTTGAGGAGGCGGTTTTTTTTCCAGTAGTACATGCAAGATCTTTACACCACAAAAACATACCATTAAAACCACCCTAATTTTGTTCAGGCCACCCTTGTATTATCAAAAGCTCTGAATGGTCAAAACTCCACAAAAGTCTAGGTCAAATTAAGTAAACTTAATTGTCATCTCAGCTATTCCAGTATATAGAAAGTCAAGATGATGAGGCTCAAGCTACAGTAAAACAAAAAACAAATAAGACACAGAGTGGACGTATATGTACTTTATTTTTTTAAATATAAAAGGCAATATAAAATAAAAATATATAAAAACAATAAATATCTAAATCTATATAGAACAACAAGCTACAGCTTTATTAAGTTGTAAAACTGATGTGGCTTTGTTGGCTATAGGTTTTGATCCATGTCTGTACATTTATAATTTGTCCCTTTTAATGTCAATCATTTTTTTATTGATTCCAACATGTTCATTTGCTGCTAATCAGTGCCAACCCTTGACCTGTGCCACTGTACAAAGACATCATTGTTATTGACTGGTGAAAGGAAAGGAAAGCATAGAAGTGGGACATAGCGATAAAGGTTTTTTTTAATAAGGATCAAAAAGAACATGGCATGAGGGCCAAAATCAGGCAAAACAAGGGAACTCGAAATAAACACAGGAAGTAAGTTCATGGTGTCCACGTCATTGTAGCTGCGTCCTCCAGTGGCTGGTCTCTCTTTTTATAGAGTCATAGCTGGCTATGGTTTTGTAATGATTGTCACCCCTGCACCATGGGTTCGATTCTTGGTTGTTGGTTTTATATCTGTGTCGGTATAACTCAGGTGCGCTGGTATTTCAGGTGTGGTTGTGTGTGGATTGTCCGCTGTGCGTGTGAACCTTCCCTTTTCCTGTTTCCACTTTCCCAAAGCAGATACCTTTATGTTTGTTTGTCCCCTATCAATATAAACCTGTTTTGTATCCCACTTTGCACCTGGATCCTCTAACCTGAGACAGGTTTTAATGTTGTGGTCGACTGTATGCCCTTCTGAGCAAGTTTAAATCTGTGTCACAGTCTTTTATCAGTGAGAGTGTTCCTATAATGACGCTATTAATAACACACGAACAGATGTACACACGTGCATGGACACATTCATCACGCATGCTCTTTCTGTAACACACTCACGTGTGGACACACACACATGTGCATTGTTTTGAATTGATTGTCATTCATATTCTATTCTGTGGCTGTTGCTGTCTCCTTTATATTACTGAGAGTCACTTAACTTTTCAATTTATTCCCCACCAAGAATAAAAAAACCTCAACTAAACCACAACTCTCCCAGCATGAATCCCTGAGGACATTAAACACACTTGCCCAAACACTCACACACGCAAGCGAACAAACCCACACACCATCACACAAGCACACACAGACAAAATGCAGAGGCACTGTGAGAAGGTCAGCAGCAACAAACAAATAAAGCAAACCTCGCCCCCCTGGTAAGAGTCTGAAAGTGCAACTCCTGGGACATTGGTTAAGCATAAACGGTGTGAATGCGTCTATGTTTACGTAAGGTTGAACTGGATTAGAAAGCCATTCATTCTCCAGCCAAAGCCTGGGCTTGAAAGGGCAATTTATACCAATGGGCACACCAATCTATCTATCTGTCTGTCTTTCTTCAACAATCTATCAATCAATATATTGGTTGCTCTGTACAGGTTATAGGTCACAGTAAATGTGGGAAAAAAATTTGAAATAATTTATTGTCTCACTGACAAAAGGTCAGTGTCAACCAATCTGTTATTTTGTCTTGTAAGGAGCGGTCTCAAAGGAAGACATCCAGAAATATCACTCAGACTTACTCAAACAAATACAGGAGACTCATGCATGAAATCACAAGAACCTGGAAGCAGATCAACGACACATGGTGCTCCGGACAGATCATTGCAAATTTTGAAACATTTTGCGCTAGAAGAATACAGTTTGCTCATCTAAGGGCTGCAGAACACTACAACATTTTTAAGCTGGCTGCATTGCTGCAAAGGGTTTTGGGACTTCAATCAGAAATACCAGCAGCCTGAGTGCCTAAACTCAGCATGCCAGTAGTCTGTCAATGGTGAAAAGGAACGATGAGTCCTGTCATGATCCGGACATTTCCCTGGATTTCATATTGTGTTCCTGATCGTGTGTACCTGTTACGTGTATGAACGGTCCTCATTCGGCCATTTGTCTTTTAATCTAGTTTCACTGTGCTCGTCTGTGTGAGGCCCATGTACCGTATTTATTTTTTATTAAACCCAGCGTTTGTGAGATGTGCATTTGTGTCCACGTGCCCCTGACAAGTCCTGTAATAAATTGTGTGACCACGACAACAGCCTGAACCAAAAAACTGCTTGATGCTGCTCTGGGATGTAAATCCGGTGAAAGGACATAGGTAGAAAAAAAACAAACAGTGAAGCATATCCATGCGGAAAGTGGTTTTGAAAGCTAAGGGTGGTCCAACTGTTGATTTGACTACAGATTTACAGTATTTATCTAACACTTTACTACATTTATCCAGCCATTATTTAAGATGGTGTAACCTAATGTCTCATGGTCATGTGTGGGGTCAATTATTCCAACTTTCCAAAGGGAACGTAGACATGTAACATTCACTTGCTGTAATCCTAATCTTTACAGTTCATGCAGTTGTCCGATCAATATTTACTGCAGTATTCTACAATACATGCAATAATTGCCTTTATTGAATTGAAAGATGACCTGCAGCAGGTGGCCATGGCAAGAAGATCAGGAAGTGGCAATTGTTGGTGCTAAGGAACAATACACTTTGTTTATTGGAAATACAGGCTGCTGTGAAAGCAGACCGCTGAACGTTCAACAAGATTCAGTCAGTGTATCGGTGTTTCAACTATTGACGCGGTCTGGAAACATTACTGCCTAAACATGAAGGTGCTGGGTGAAGGAGCTGAGATCTCAGTATGTACAGGTCATAAAACAATATATGAGCCATGTGTTACGCATATATGTTTACTGACTCTCCATATGCTTTCATGTATGTCCTTGTTGTCATAATGGAGCAGGAGTCAAGTGCAGAACCTCCTGCATTCATTTATGTCTATGAAGCTGGGTTCAGTCTTGTCAAGACCAGGAGACGTTGGTGGAATATCGATGGGAAAAGAGCAATTGTGCAGGTACCAGAGGTGCAAACATTACAATGTGTGCAGCTATACGAGAGACAGTTCCTGTTGCATATATCCCACCAGTTGGGCCATTTAACTCTGCAAAGCTCATTGTATTTCTTGACTAGCTTCACAGAGCAATTCTGGAATCTGAAGGGAGAGAAGATGCTACGGTCACAGCTCAGCATTACGCTGTTGAATCGGACAAAATTCCTTTTCATCATACAGCTACAGTGAGTGCCTGGTTTGTGGCTCATCCACATACGACAACGGTATTCCTTTTTGCAAAACTTGTTAGTGTTATGCAGGCCATACTGGCTGAATAGAGGATGTAGTTATTGTTTTGAAAAAGTAGTTAAGCGTCTGGGAAACACTGTAAAATTACTTGTTATATAATTCTGGAAATAAACTTACTCTTTTTTCACAAGTCCCTAAAACTTTTGCACAGTGCAAAGTATGGTACATTTTTTACATTCATCTTTTACTTGCAGCACAGTTCACTGCTGATGTCACAATGCCCACAAAAAGGAATGGTGCGATGAAGGAGAGAGTGGGGGCTGACTGGGGTGTGGCGCCTAGATGAATTATGATTGATGCGTTCCTCTCATTAAAGAAGACGGGAGTTAGAGGAAGCGACAGCCACACTGAAGCCTGCCATCGCTTCGTGTGAAGGGGAACATCAAATGCTGGCAAGTGTCAGACGCGTCAATGAATTTCATTTTAAACCTCTGCCGAGCTTTGAAGGTATTATGGTTTTCATGTGGAGATATATGTGTACCGCTAACGCCAAAGCCTGTTACAATGGAGGGCAATTAAACATTATAAAAATGGGAAGGGACAAGATAGCGGATAATCACCGCATTTCATAGAACAGCCTGCAACATCAAAACGAGTGAAAATATAATCTCCTACCTACATGGGTAAACACTTGGTGTTTTTGTATCTAAAGAAAGTGTGCCTGAGCATGTAGCTGGTCTGTTACTCTGCTTCACTTGTAGTTAAAAGGGTGGTGGAAATATGCCATCAAAATCTCACATACAGTAGGTGGTCAGTGGGTTTGAGATGAAGTGATTAAAGATCTTATCATGTGGTATACATTGTACTTATACTTGTCAATGATTCAGCAACAATGTATCCTGTTAATGGCAGCCATCATGCTCATCATGCATCGATCTAGAATGATCCCTGAACCTCTAAGGAGACAGGTGGACAGAAACCATTTCAGCGAAATATCTTGACAAATGAGTCTGTCTAGACTTCCGAGTTTTTCAATTAATCTGTCACTGGCTGCATGTTGCATTCCCTGCAGTTTCAGATAATGGGACCAAAGTGTTTATCTGCTTACCTCGCCCTCATCAATGCAATCTGTGTTGAAAAAGAACAATTACAGTCCTTCAGAGCAAGAAAGCAGGCGTCTGTCATCTATTAAAGAGCAAAGGTACAAACACACACATATGCATGCACTCTCAGCTGCCCACATCTGTGCACTTGCACACAATCACACATGCACACACATGTAGATTTATGAGGACCCTGTAAGGACCATGGCAATAACAATTTAGGGCAACAATCTAATGCATGTGTCTATCAACCTCTACCAAGAACCTGGAAAACCTCACATTTAAACTTAACATCAGTAGCTAAATCATGTGTTTTAGCAATAAGCACTTTCCTCTAAGTCATTTTAAAATGTTCACAATTAAACAGTCTTTTTAACAGGACATCTGAGGCTTGTCAGGAATAGGAACTAGAAAATACACACATTATTCATTATTCATTAGTGCTGCACTTACATTCACATGAATCACACATACACTTGTGCACTGTACTCTGGCAGGTACATACTGTTTGGCACTACAATTTATAATCTACTCACAACCTTTGACTGTAGCTCAGCATACCCACTGTAAAGCAGGTTCACTCAGAATGAAGGGACTATTGAATCACTGCTTTATATCAGTAATTCAATAAAAAAGCCTTGCAAGTCACCGGAGAGTAGTTCTGAAATTTACAATGCAGGGAGAGAGGGAGAGAGAGAGACCTTGGGCACAGTTTAAAATGCCACGTCCACCAATGTAGATAGGTGCATGCAGAGGGAACAATATAGTGCTTAAATTGAAAAGAATGAGTGGATCTACATGTCACTGTGAGCTTTAAACACATCTACACCAACAATTCTCACTTGACATTTAAAAGTCTGACTGTGTGTGTTTGTGTGGGCATGCATGTTTATCTGCTGTAGCAGCCCTCAAATGAACATGTTTGTAATGAGAGCCAACAGAAGTGTCTTTCTGCTCTTTTGGTCTCATCAATATTACATGGCCCTGTACGGCTGGTTGGCACCTCCACTGAGCTGATACGCCCGTGCCAATTTGGCAGGGTGCGTTGTCATTCAAGAGCAAATTTACAACAAAATGGGAGCTATAATGCCCTCCAAGGACACATAAACATACAGACCACACAAAAACATGAAGAGATTAATTATTTATGGCTTTATTGGCCATTGAGAGAAATGCTTATATTTTTTCACATGAAATAATCATTTAGTGCTAAATCTTTAATACAAGCTGATAAATCCATTAGTTATGAACATGAATTTCAAACGCTGCTCATGAGCTGAACGAGTACCTACAATATTAATGACATACTGAAAATTGGTTGAATTAAAGTAATATTAAAAGCAATTAGGAAAAGGACTTCAGTGAATTTACCCTCTCTGTCAGCATCTGTAGGGATAATTTATATAAAAAACTGTCTCAGAATAATCATTTTTCATTAAATGCAAATGAAGGCTGCAGCCATCTTCCAAAAAGAATTATGAGAAAAACAAATTCATTTTTCAATTATGTGAAAACTGAGAATTGAATTAACTTAAATTGTAAGACTGGACTATCTTTCTCTTTTCTGTCACAGCAAGGAACACTCTTAGAAAGGCAAAGAAAAATAATAGCTAAAAAAGAAATGAACAACGGAAAAACTACTGAGTGAACAAGCACCGTGGAAACCCAGAACGGCCCTATTTTATTTAGCATCTCTTTAAAAAATAAAAAGCTTTGTGATTACAATCAGTTTGAGTACAATGAATGTAAGCAATTAAATTATTAATTTGTGAGAATATTTTATAATTTTTCCCGGAGGTGTGAAAGCAGAATCAAACGGCTTTGTGCTCTAACAAGGACAAAACCACAAAAATTGTGCTACAGCTAAATTAAACCTACCACAAGTCTAATTATGCTACCTGCGTGTAAATACACTCCTGTAAACCACATGGGGGCAGGGGAGGGGGAGGCTGGGGAGGGAAGGAGGAAGAGGAGGATGACTAGTAATTAACAGTGTGTGAGGCGGTGTGTTTGTTGTGGAGATACCGCGGTAAACAGGCGTTTCTCAGCGCTGCAGGCGCCATGCTGGGAGCGTTCCTGCACTTCATTAGATGAGCTCGTCATTATTTACCCGCATAAACACTGCACACCCCCACACTAACCTTCCACCGGCTTTGTTACTCCGCTCCAGGCTGGAGCCCGAAGTATTGTTCCTCAGTGCAGTGGGTGAATGGCGGATAATGAGTAGTAGACATTTCATTTAAGAGGGAAGGGAAGGGTGGAGGGAAAGCGAAGGCCGATACGGCTTCATGGGCTTGGTTGGGGGGAGCTTTGTTATGGCTCTACAGCCCAGCATGGTTTCACACGCCCTCTCTTTTTCTTTCGGAAGTTTAAATCTTGCAGGAAATGAGCCTGGTCTTGCCATGAATGACCTCAGTGCGAGGTGTACACCACCTTCTTTGCAGGCCAGGCAGCCAGGAGCACTGCGATAGGGTAGTAAATGGATAGCACTGCTTAAATTGAGGTCATTGCTATTAACTAAAAGGTGTCTCCTTTTAGAACAAAATAAAAAAATTATTTGTGAGATCTTCATGATAGTAAAAAAGATAGAAAAAGTGTAAAGGGAGTCAATGAGACTAGTTTAACCTATTTAGCAGATCCAGACACACACTCTTTCTATGCAGTTACTGCAGAAAACAGTTCAGACAACCATTCAGACATACACACAGACTGTTGGTTTCCTTAGTATAGTATGAATAAATGGGCAGTGCTTCAAGAGCAATGATGAAAATTTTCAATTTAGACTATGAAAATAATAAATCATAAAAAAGAAGTATAAAGTCTAATAGACCTTTACAACCTAATATACTTTGAACATTGATTTCAGCAAAGAAACACAAAATAAAATAACTAGACTGAAACCGCCTGTCAGGATTGACTGCAGCTGGGCTTATCACAGGTGGCCAATCCTGACGGCGCATAAAGGCCGGTCATTTCCGCCCCTTCGGAAGGGACGGCATTTTCGTGAACGTTAGTGCACGGTTGTGTATTTGTGTATTTTCAGTTCTGGCAATCGCCACATGCCTGCGGGTTTGTTTTAGTTGATTTATCTTTATTTCCCATTCTTGGCCACCGCGCCATTGTTTATTTGTAGTTATTTATTGTGTATTAATAAAACCCCTTTCCCAGCATGTCAGACCTCTGCGCTTCCTTCCCCCGTAAGTCCGTAGTCGTGACACCGCCACTTAATTTCAGGCAGTGATATTTTTATTTATTTATTTATTTACGGCTGTGCAATGATGTCTCTTGTCACCATTTGTCCAGTTCTTACTTTAATATTTACTCTCTAAATAGTATTATTCTAAAATATTCTAGACTTGAATACATACAGTATAGGCCAAAAGTTCATTCAATGTGTTTTCTTTATTTTCATGACCATTTTCATTGGTAGATTCTCACTGAAGGCATCAAAACTATGAATGAACACATGTGGAGTTATGTACTTAACAAAAAGTGGAGACCTGACCTCCACAGTCACCGGACCTGAACCCAATCGATATGGTTTGGGGTGAGCTGGACTGCAGAGTGAAGGCAAAGGGGTCAACAAGTGCTAAACACATCTGGGAACTCCTTCAAGACTGTTGGAAAACCATTTCAGGTGAGGACCTCTTGAAGCTCATCGAGAGAATGCCAAGAGTGTGCAAAGCAGTAATCAGAGCAAAGGGCGGCTATTTTGAAGAAACTAGAATATAAAACTTGTTTTCAGTTATTTCACCTTTTTTGTTAAGTACATAACTCCACATGTGTTATTTCATAGTTTTGATGCCTTCAGTGAGAATCTACCAATGTAAATGGTCATGAAAATAAAGAAAACACATTGAATGAGAAGGTGTGCCTAAACTTTTGGCCTGTAGTGTAGTTTTACATAGTTGTATATCAGTTCAATGAAAAGGCCTCGGTGGATTCTTACACAGTTACAGCTGGATCTCTGCCTGCCAACCTGCTCACATATGAGAGGCTCTCGGAGAACATTAATAATATGCAGTGTAGGGGTGAAGCCTAATTGTAAATACGAATGTGTTTTTACCTACACTGAATCCTAAAATTTTTCAAGATCTTAATATTAGTTTTAGTCATAAAATGGAGGCTCAACGTGCGCTAAAGATCTTAGGCACATGAATACAAGATAAAACAAAATAGAACGCAATGGTACACATGGGAGTGATGTGCTGTCCAATATCATGAGATAAAGAACTGTAACAGCACCCTTTTTATTTTACCAAATGGTACATCACCTACTTGATTGTAGTATTGAGTGTATCTACAACAGAGAACATTTAGGAATGACTGTTGCAACAATAATAACAAATTGAAACTGAGAAACTGCAAATTTAGCCCCTTCAGTGAAAAATTGCTATGCAACATCAAGACGTCGTTTCTCATTCTTAAGCAGGTGAAACAATGTAAATACATAATCATCATGTAAGGACCCTCATGCTTAACCACCATAACCTCAGTGAGAGCTCGGAATGTTCCTCAACATCTTTTCGAAAAAGAGGTCATCTTACAAAAGGTCTCTCTCTTTCTCTATCTCTCTTACCCTCCCAATCACACACACACGAACACACACTAAACTACAGGCCCTTGGCAAGTACACAGATCAGATTGTTTCTCTAGAGTCCTGGGAGAAGATGATAGACTGTCAGGAGTTAAGTGGCACATTATTAAAAAAAAAATAAAGCAAAGTAGGAACAAAGCACTCTGCTCCCTGACATTACAATTTTTTCCAATATTCTTTCCATTCCGCCTTCCTTTTTTTCCCGGTTGGGACCTGTTATGCTAATGCGTGTCATCCTAGCCAGGAACGCAGGAGACGAGTGTCTAGGATAAAGCTGCTGTGATTTCACCCTGACATTTCGACTCCTGTATTAGCCCCGAAACTACCACGGTGAGAGCTGCGGGTAAAAGCACCTCCTCCCACGAAGCAAGATGAAGCAGAGTTGCTGCAGAATCCTCACACGGCAGGTGCAAACCCAAGTGGATCTGAGCTAATGAGCGTCTGCAGAGGCAGTTTCAGTACGAAGTTAATGAGAGATGTTATGAGAGCGTTAATGAATATACATGCGCACACACACTCACACACACACACACACACACACACACACACACACACACACACAGCAAGCAAAGATAATTGCTAGTGTTTCAGAGCCGATCAAAGTGCTCTGTGGGTGGTATGGAGAGAAAGTCCTGTCAGTGCTTCTGAGTGTGTGTGTGTGTGTGTGTGTGTGTGTGTGTGTGTGTGTTTGTGTGCGTGCATTCAGCATACTGCCATATACAAATCTGAGATAACAAGACAACAAATGACAAGTAATGAATGTCAACGAATGACCCTGCCTCCTCCATATATTTTTCAAAACAGGTTAAGGGAACAAAGGACCTATGAGGCAGAGGGCCACACAAGTGCACAGTGCGGTACCCACTCCTCACATGTGCAGCAGTATTCCAACATCAAAAGAGCTCTTCTTCGCTCGTCGCTGTTAGGCTGTCAGAGATGACAGTCTTAACACATAGAACAGGCTGTCAGACGCTCCATCAACGTCTCTATCACATCCCACTCTGTGCGTGTGTGTTTAGTGGGGCAGGGAGGCTGTCCTTTTCAGGTTCAGGAACCAGAAATCAGGATCAGGAAGGGTTTTGTTGTATCTGAAACGGTCTTTTGGCCCAGTTCTCCAAAGTTTTATTTATTGTTATTTGATATAGTACTGTCTTCTGGAAATGTGTTTGCTCTGGGCATGCAAGATGTATAAGACATTATTTCAAACCAGGTTCAAAAAGTAACTGGATCCTGAAAACAATGGATGGTTCAAAGGCATGGTTCAAACTCTGTAGCATAAAAAATGCCAGAGAGATGCTGCAAATATGAAAGGTGATACGAATTAAAATGTCATTCTTCACAATATTGATATTTAGCCTACAGTCTCCACAATATTTAATAAATGAGGATATTATGACATAACAGGTGGCTAAATAAAATGACCAAGATTACCGAGTAGTTATGGATTATTGAATAATGATGAATTAATCAATTAAGTAATTAAATTGTAATGTGTATTGAATCTTTGTAATGTCATTACTGTAATGTACCAAACTAGTGTCATCACCAAACTAGTCTCATGACCACTTTTTAACTGACTTGGTCTTGGCTCAGAATGAACTTCTCTATCTTGAATTGGTCTCATGGTTCACCTGACTTGACTACTCAGCAGATCCCCTTCCTTCGTTTACTGAAGGACACCTCACAAATGCCATGTTAAATGAATGCATCATTACTCTTAAATATTGGCAGGAGTGATGAAGATGGCAAATAGGTATAATTAAAACTACACTTATTATAATCACTCACTTACAGTATTGAAACCGGGGTGAAGCAGATGGTTCATATGACATTTCAATTAATATTATCTATCCCTACTAGACTCCGAATGTAATATTATTATATTAAATATAGTATATCTTACTTTTTTATGTTCAGATTCTCGTTTTTTTGCATCGGTTTTTGTCTTATCCAGCTCGATTCTTTTGGTTGTGTGATATCTCCCCAACATGACCAGTGGGTTTTATAAGATACAGACAACAGGAAGTCTGATGTATAAAATGTGAATATTTATTAAATGTAGACAAGAACATTGAAACACCATTTAAGATTAGGCAAAGCAATCTGCACCAACACAAGAAGGGCAGGGCGGATTATGGGATCTTAACACTCTCAAGGTACACTTCGAGGCGAAGCGTTAGGCTAATTCCTGGGGTGGGTCCAAAAACAAACACATAACAGAATGAGAAGTCAAGTTCATCTCTGGGGGTTCTGTTATTTTCCACTCCATTGAGAAGAGCTTGACATGTGAACAAGTTTCAGAAGCAAAGCCAACATGTCTTTGAGGTCCTCTCATGGCCAAATACAGCACTGTTTAGGCTCCACCCATAAGCCACGTACTGTCATAAATGTCAGATTTAAGCAAGAGTGTTTCATCAATTCACAACACTCATGTCTAATAACTTGATAATTTAGTTTGTTAGAAGTTACTTGCTGTTAATTAATGTGGTGTTGTTAGGTCTGGTGATCAGATGATTGGTGATTGGTAATAAAGATTACCCCCCATGAAAAAGGGAGCATGTCCATAGAACATGAGCTTAGTTAACATAAGCTTGGTTGTTATTTACTAGGTCTGGTGCAGACTGCTGAAAAGGGGGAACCAAACGGGCTATTGTCTTTCTAATGTCATCCCATTCTGAGAATATTCATGCAGTCTTGGTACACTCAGAAATAGGAATATGTTTTGCTTTGCTCTTTACTTGACCTTGATTTTTCTACCACACCCACACACACACACACACACACACACACACACACACATACTGGCCGGCAAGCAATCACTCAGTAAGATTGCTAATTACAAATAATTACAAACAGCGATTGACTCAGATTTGTGGTGAATCAGCATGTGCCCCATGTGACGCTCTCTCACTTTATCCGGCTTCAAACTCCATGCCATCCGTTCAGCTCCCTAATCTGTGTTGGCCTGGCACGTCATCGCAGCCAGTCACCATGGCAACGCATTTAGTATGAGTGACTGATAGATCTGGGCTTCGATGTAACGCAGCGACTGATGGAAAGAGAAACAGGGGTTGAAGAATGAAAAAGAGGGAGATTCTTATTGATTGTCTCTGACTCTGCCAGTGGTGGGATGGCTGATGCTCCTCCCACTCACCCCAGTTACAATACTCCAGGGCCATTGGTTTCCCACTGGGCTACTTGAAATGTCTTTAGGTCCCACTCGACTCTCCATGAGGTTCCCCTCGAGTAATTCCACACTTGCCTCTAGAGTATAGTCCAATAATAAAAGAGCGATATTAATGTTTTTTTTCCCAGGAATGTCATCCTCCATGTTATTTTTTTGTCCGTTGTTGTCTGTGCCTGAAAAGGTCAGTGTGCTTACATCACTTTGTTTGTCTTTCGGTGTAGTATGAAAACCATTTCACATGCTCTAAAAGTCTCTAAAACATTCACACTGTACATAGTATCTACAGGTCTGTTAAAGCTCTGCACATGGAAAAATCAACTGCAGAAAGTCCTCCAGTAACCAAATGCAATAGGTACAGGGACTAAATTTTTTTTTTTATATATTTGCACAATTTCATCCACACATATAAGCAAGGTTTCTCTTTTTTGTGCTTCTTCCACAACACCATATAAATATAGAAACATATTTTCTTTCTGTTAAATCCCATCATCATTCATGGTATCAATAGAATTTCCACCCTTTTATTTAGATATAAGTGAAGCTAGGCCCATGGCCAGTAACATCACACAGGGCCAACCAGCTGATGGCGGACCACTTTCAACAGAGAAAATAAAAGCAACACTCACCAAAAAGAACCCAGAAAATATGGGGAAGATGAGGAAACCAATGTCAAATGGAACAAGAGTAACAAAAAGAAAACGTGAGTGTGTAATAATAAAACCCTGTTAGAGACAAATTGCAGGCAATGTGTAAGAGGTGGAAATAGTGAGAGATTAGGGGGTTTGTGGAAGGGTAGAGAAAGTGCCTTAATCCACTGATTAGAGAGCAGGAAATGTTTTCAACCTTTTTTAAAGTGCAATAAAAGAAGAAGTTTGATTCTGTACAACCAAACAGATAAGCTGTTTGATTCCATCAGAGCAGAAGTGAGGAAAGAAGAGGGAAAAGAAGTGTGCTAGTCTGAAGTAAAGACTAAGATTTTTGGGACTGGACTCTGTGGGATCATTAGCCATGAATGTGTTCGAAAAGCTTTATTTGAAGGACCTGATTAGAATTTTGTCATGGTGGTGACAGTACAAAGTGACTAAGATTTTCTGTAGTGTGGGGTGATTGTCTTTGCAATCTGTGATAGTATCTGTTTAAGCACGTGGGGCAGTTGGTGGCCTAGCAAAGTACGTTCCCCACACACTGCTGCCTGGGCGCCTGTCATAGCTGCACACCAAGGGTGAGGGGTTAAATACAGAGGACATTTAACGGTCATGGTTGCCCACTGCTCACTAAGGTGTGGTGTTTCACAATGGCAATCACTTTATTTCACTTCACTTTCACTTAATTGTTACTGATTAAGTCTTATTTTCTGTTGTAAGCAAGGGGAATTTTTATAATGTTTCCTAGTATGTTGAAGTTTTGTGAGACTATAACCATAATCACCCTTTTCCACCTCATTTTAGATGGACAACATAAGGTGGCTCAATGCTTGCATCATTTTTACATATTCATGTTTAACCTGTCTACATACTTTACCTGTCTCACGTTTGTCCTCTGTGTGGTGTACTTTTGGTAAGAAATCAAAAATTCTAAATACTGTGGTAAAGGCATAGACATAGTGTGGGTAAAAGGACAGGCACTGTGTGTATATTTGTGTAAGCTGCTGAGTAAATCAGAGGGACTCATCAATCTGAGCCCCAGAAATACACGTGGCGTAGTGCTATCCATGTATCTGTGAATTTTTCCCACTTTGTCGGTCACATTGATGACACATGTAGCTCATACACCCATGCGCGCAGACACACACGCCATCTGCGGCGGGCTGCAGCGCTTGGCTGCTGCTCAGCTGGCAGAATGATCAGACAAAGTGGCCAATATGCTCACTAATGGCCCCTGTCAGACGAGCGAGCTCGGCACGCTTTGATTTACTCACACCGTTTCTCCACTCTTCCCCTTTCCTTCTCAGCCTGCTCTACATCTCCCTCCATGTGGGCCTCTCACTCCTCTTCTCGTTCCTCCAGTTCTCTGTGGGCCGCTCTCTCATTTACACTACTGAACTCCCTACAGACACGAGGCAATTCAAAGGGTCAGGATTTCAGAGGGTGATTATACAATAAGAAACTAAACGAAGGGCAATCGACAAAAGCTCATTCAGCCAATCGGAGCTGAGCATTGAAAACATCTCCTTTCAGTGATGGCATCTTTAGAAATAAAACGAGTTGAAAGAGTGGAGTGGACAGAAACACAGACGAAGAGAATGTTCCAGATAAACAACAACAAAAAAATCTGATCAATAGCCTGAAAGGCTGGTATGATCCACCCTGCCAAATGTGCAACAACTACAGTCAATCAGCCCGTCTCTGTGATTTTGTCAATGTGTTGAAATTTTCCCAATCGTTAAAGAAAAAGAATCTTCACTTTTGCTTTTCTTTTATCCCCTTGCTCCTTTGCTCATTTGCTGTCCTCCCTGGTGGGGCGTATCTTCATCTCGCTGAACTTGAGTGAATACTGCCAGCCGGTCCAGGACGACCACTCGATGCCGTCTGCGTAGGAGGTGTGCTGGCCGCGCAGGTACTGCCCGTTGAGGTTGGAGGTGTGGCAGTTGCGGTACCACCAGGCGCCGTGGTAGAAGGAGGCGCAGTTGTTCTCTGAGTGGTCGTTGTCCTTGTCCTTCGTGGTGAACTTCATACCATTGTGCTTAAGCAGAGAGTCTCCTGCAGAACACACACAGGCTTTTATTAGCATAAACATACACATTTCCAAACCTAAACCTAACCCTAATCACAAACTTTTGGCTTTTTTGTTAATGACAACTTTAAAACTTAATGGAGACCAAAAAGGTGGCTAGATGTAGATATATAAAGATGGACAGATTGTAACTGCTGTATCAGCAATAATCTAAATTCTAAATACTATAACAATGCAAAAGGTTTATCAATCAAATATATATTCTATATATTTGAAAATAGAATAGAATTCAAATACTATAAAATCCTAATGGAAGTCACAAGAGATATAGAAAAGTAATCAATAGTTCTGCAGTCAAGATGCAAAATTATTCAGTGGAGGGAAATGGTCATTTTAATGTATAATATATTTGGTCTTCAATAAGGCACAAGATAAAGAGCAAACACATATTCTATTCTGTAGTGTCTTTTTGTCCATTAAAAAAACATCAGTCTGATAAAAAAAAATAAATGACAATGATAACTGGAAATTACTGTTAATGAATGGAATATCTGCATTATTAGCAATAATTGGTCTTGGGTTCTGTATTGATGCTGTATTTAGAAATCCAAGTCTGTCACTTTAAAAGACTAAATATTATTAGAAAATGCTTTTGCAGTTATCAACGATTAATGTAAGTACCTTGACAAATGACCTTAATCAGTTATTGCTGGAAATATAGGAATCTTGACCAATTAAACAATTTAATTATACAATTATAATTTCAAATAAAACTATTAGTAAAAGAAAGGTATATCTTATTAATTTTGTAATATGTTCTGTTCTAGCTAATTTTCAAATGGAAATGCAGGAAAATTCTAAATAACCCTTATCTTCTGAATGGTAGTGTATATGCATAGAAACACTATGTTAACATTAATATATGCAAAGAAATCTCAGGACTAAATATGACTTTATGTCACGTTGATTAAAGTCACATAGAAGTTTCCGCAATAGAAAGCAACCAAAAACTGCTAAAACACACATACATGGCTTGATAGTAGCTGTCGTCCCAAGACCCCTATATATGTAATGCAACATACATTAATGCAAAATTAATTGATAAAAATGCATACACATATATAATGCCATGGATACTCACACACACAACACTCTTTAACATGCTTTAATATGGTTAAGAGCATGAATAAGCTAACATTCATAGAAGATGAATGGATGATTAAAGGACTAAAATACAGGAAAAACAGAAGGACTTTTTATCATTTTTCTATTTTCATTTGAAAGTTCTAATAGAATAGACAAAAACACACCAACACACACCTCAGGGCCGTAAGAGTGCGTGCCTTGCATACCTCCGCCCGGCAGCGCTTCTGCAACTCTCATTTCCAGCCGATTACAGCTCACAGCACTTTATCAATAATGCAAATGGGTATTCAGAGATGAGAGTAGAGAAGGCATCCCTCGCTCCCTCCCTCCTTGTGCTGCCTTTCCTCCATCTCTATGAGGCGATCACTCCTCATTACTCAAAGCAGTGGGACCAGGCGCTCTGTTGTGAAATTATCAAAAGGGCCCCAGTTTCTTAATATCACCTTTCTAGTCATCCCAACATGCAAATGCATGCAAATCTGGGCATGTATGTACGTCTGCATGCGTGTGTATGCATGCATGCATTTGCCTGCGACAGCACAAGATAACACAGACCTCTGCCTAACAAGCTTGACACTTAACGGAGCTTTAGCCTAACGAGGCCTTTGAAGCTGGCGGCAGTGAAAGTGGATGGGAGAGAGCTGGAATGGGCCCATGGAGACTCAACTCCACCAGACTGGGGTTTATTAAGACTGCACTGCAGTGGGCCAGTCAGAGGGCGTTTTACTGAAGGAAGATAACTGGAAACCAATTACACATGTTTCTCCTCAACGGAACAAAAGGGCTGCCGCTGAAATAGGTGAGAGAAAGGAGAGTGAGAGAGCTAGGTCGAAAGAGAGAGGCAGAGCTTGACAAGAGCTGAAGCTGAAACACGTAAAGCCTCAGGGTGTTGCTGACAATCAACCGCAATCCCTCATAAAAACCTGATCCAACTGCTTTTTCACCTTGTTATCACCATGGAAACACATTTCCAGACTGTGGTAAGATGTCCAATATATGAGAACCTGTGTGACAGCGAAAGGCGGTGTGTGTGTTCATTTGTGTGTGTCCGTGTGTGATGGCATGTGCTTGGCACAAGCTGGCATTTAGACGCTGTGTCACCTTGTTACCCGTGTGGCTCTCCGGGTCCGTTACAACCCAGCTGGTACCATCCAGACGAGAAGATGTCTGTCAAATGGCCACAGGCCGGCCGGAGCGAATTATCACAGCGGCCATAATCCCGGCCTGGGGAGAGTCAGATAAAGCCAGCGGGGAGGAGAACACAGCAAACATATCAGCCCAAGGTCTTATGTCCCTCTAAAAGACAGTGTGCGTGTGTTTGTGTGTGTGTGCGTGTATATTATACATGCTGTATTTATATTGTGAACATATTGCAGTCCCTCCAGGATTTCAAGATGACCATGCCTATTCAACAAGCCACTATAGGCAATTTTGTCCAATAATCACAACCTTTCTAGAAATGTCACCAATTCACTAACCAAGTACACTGAGTTAATGTAGCGGGACGATTGTAAAATCGAATTCCAGTAGAAGTAAGTCTTTAACTGAAACTTTAATAAAAGTATTTGTGTTCAAGTGTACTTAATCATCTGATTTTAGGTGATTTTAACAATTTCTAAAATCTCTTTGTTAATGATTTTTATGATTAATGGCTTTTAATAGAACCAATTAACTAAAAATGTTTTAACAAGCCAAATAACTCCAGAACATTGCCACTACAAACAACGTACAATCTAAAACTAATACTATTAAAATCTAATACTAAGGTCAGGATTATATCAGTCCTTTCTATTTTTATACATACATTTTTGTACAAGTGCAGCACACATACAAGGATGTTTTGAATTATTTTAAGCGCATCTTCATCAATCAGTCTATCCATGTTTTATGTCTGTACTGGCGAGTGATTATAAAAAAAAAATTATTGTAAAAAGGCAGTGTTTAACTCTCAAAAATAATTTTTATGTGTTTAATGAAAAACGATTAATGCCATCAGGATTAGAGCCGCACAAAGTAAAATGGAACACACACACAAGACTGGGATTAACCTAGTGCACCAGAGACAAACTGAAATACTCTGAAGATGCTACCTCACGGACCTCAACTGGGAATTCACCTGCTGATTCTATTCCACAGTCTGTATGGTGGGAGACACCACAGTAAAATCTTTTACTGTTAAACTCTCCTACTTGATGTCACTGGCAACAGTTTTTTGTACTGTATATCCATGTAAGCATTTATTTTTAAAGTTTATTTTATATTTCTGAATATAAAATAATATATGCATGTCACGGCTTGGGTCTGGGGGTATACTCGCGGACATAACTAGGACTGGACAGGACACCAAGAATTTTGAAAAAGAGGCCGCAGGACTGGGAGAAATGGGACGCTGGCACTTGAATCGCTGGAGGGGTGCTGCAGGTGAGGGAGAATGGGAATGGGAGAGAGCACGTGCTGGGGCACTTTGGGACACAAACTGTTCAACTGCTCAGCCGGAGGTGGGGCACACAGCAGAGGAGAAGGGATTGGGGATACCATGGCGGAGGCGTACTTGAATATGGCAGACATGGTGTTGGATGTGCAGAAGAGATAGAGCAGGGGTTGTTGCCAGGTTTGGCAACATTTGATCAAGTAATACGTTTAGGGGGTGTTCAAGAAGAGGCGTTAGGATACAAGCAAGGTTACAATGAGGCAAAAAAACTGAGTGGACAGTGTCCAAGATAGCCTTGTTTTATACTTCATTGTATCACATTTTAAGTCGCTCTGGATAAGGGCGTCTGCCAAATGCCATAAAATGTAAATGTAAATGTGATACTGGACATGGACCCCAGCTTCAGCTGCTTTGCACGCCCTCTGTTGGCCCAGTCGAAACTACGGTCCGACTCCCGGTATGGATCATGACAATGCATGTCTTGTCAACGGCCATGACAACAATATGTGTATACATCCTCTCTGTATATATACATATATTTTATGCATACATCATTTTGATTTTCTATGTCTTGATGAGACCTACAATCCGACATATCGGATGTAGGGTCAATCAGGGTCAGGAAAACCCAGAAAAACTCAACCACGCACACACTCTACTTTCATGTCACATTGTTGGGTTTTTCGTTTTGTATGGTTTGATATATGGTTTGGCTTGGTGGGATCTACGGGTCACGCGCTATTCTCAAAAAACACTTTTGGGAACACTTTTTTCTTATTCTAGTCCAAAATTTTAATTTTTTGTTTTTTTTGTGGCCAGATGGTTGGACATACACAGAAATGTTGTCTCGTAGATCTTGCCAAGACTGACGTTTTGACATATGGCTTGTTTTCAAAAAACAAAAAAAAGTGTCAATCGTTGGAAAAAAGTTTTTTTTCTCTTTCTTATTTTTTCAGTCACTTTTTCGGCACTTCCGGGTCTTACCGGAGAACGCACACTGCCAAGCTATATATATAAAAAAACAGCTCTCTATTGTGTGAGGTGTGCTATTACTTTTGTGATTGGAGTGGCCGTGGCTGAGCTATTAATGCCCAAACAGGGTCAAATCCCCATAGGAATGCATTGACTGCAAATTTTAGCATTATTTGTATTTAAAAAAAGGAGGTGCTACAAGTGGTACTGCAACAGAATCATTGCCACCACCGTCCTTCAGCACAATCTTAAACCAGTCACTTTATTAGGATACATGCTCTTTGGCCATTTTATTAGGACTTCCTGCTCCATCAGCCATTTTATTAAGACGGCCTGCTCAATTGGGCACTTTATTAAGACCACCTTTTTCAGTCACTTTTTTGGCACTTAATGTGGGTCTTACTGAGGCACACACACCGGCAAGCTATAAATTAAAAATTAGTACCCTATTGTGTGACATGTGCTAATACTTTTATAAGCGATCCAAGTGGGCATGGTCGAGCTATTAATGCTCAAACAGGGTCAATTCCCCATAAGAATGCCTTGAATTCTAATTGTGGAATTGTTAGCATTTTAAAAAAGAGGTGCTACAATGGGCACTGCTATAGAATCATTGCCACCACTGTAATTCAATGTAATCTTAAACCAGCCACTTCATCAGGATGCCAGCTCCCATTATTAAGACTGCTTGCTCCTTCAGCCACATTGTTAATAGCACCTTCTCAGCCAGCCACATTGTTAAGACCATCTGGTCCTTCATCCACATTATTAAGACGGCCTGCTCAGCCAGCCACATTATTTAGACCACCTGCTCAGCCATCCACATTATTAAGACCGCCTGCTCAAATCAGCCACGTTATTAAGACTGCCTGCTCCTTCAGCCACTTTATTATGATGCCTGCTCCTACAGTTGACACCATTTCTGGAGGCCAACACCTGCTCCTGCAACCAACGCCCAGACAGGCCCATCAAAATTTCCTCTGTAATTTTGGTTTCTAATCCTATTTATCTTCTCAAATCCTTATCTTCTACTGTCCACTTTCAGACACGCCAATACAAATTTCCCACTTGTAGGATTAATAAAGGATTATCTCATCTCTTATTTTATTTTACAGATTATTTTATGTTATCTCATGCTCCTTTCTGCTAATCGTGACCTCTCATATACTGTAATGGTGCTTTCACAAATAATAAAAAGATAGCACTTTTATGTCTGGCAAATAACTTGCCATATCAATCACTTTCGACTGTATGGCTTTAAGGCCAAGGCAGTAAGATCTTATCTTACGTTGAAGGATTTGTTGAAGATCAGTGCCCATAATTCCTCCACTCTTCTTTATCTCTATGTCTAAATCTCCAGTCTCCAGTGCTTCAGCTGCTGTCACTAAATCTCTGGATCGCCACCTTCCACTTTTCCACCCTTCCATACAGCATTGCCTGTCTTTGCTCCACAAGCTCATCTAAATTGGTTCTTTGTCAAGGCTGTGTTTGTTTACGCTCCAGGTCAGCACCAGTAATTAATAGCAGAGCCATTTAATCTTGTGGACATGCATGTGTGTTGTGACAGCACGTGGTGCTCAGTAATCTAACAGTTTCCGTCTGTTCCCATAACAATTTTAATCACTGCCATCAAGACATGATGACCTTGCTGAGATACATGAGATCAACTCATTCTCTAAAAGGACACCCATTAAGAAATACACACCAAACCAGGACTCAACTCAACACAGAGTTAATCAACGCACCCCCACTTCCTAAAAAAAAGGCCAGAGGTCATACCTGCATTGCCAGAGTAGTCCGCTATTGTGAGGGGATAAGCATCATCATCGGGGTTGACAGAAAACAGGCCCACAGCAAACGTGCCATACTGAGCGAATGCTGTGCTGTTCTCGAAGTCCTCCAGGTCAATCCGCAGCTCGTAATTCCCCTGGATGGACAGAGCGTGGATCTGTTTCAATCCTAGAGAGACACGGACGGAGACAAATTGACTGTTGTTACTACAAAACCCAGCAAAGCCAATGCACCTGGGAAAAAGATTAACATTTTTTTTTTTTACAGAATGAGAAGCAGATGCATTTATGGCATTTAGCAGACCCCATTATCCAGATCAACTTACAATCAATAGTTACAGGGACAGTCCTCCTAAAGAAACTCTTGCTCAGATACACAATGGCACAATGGTAGTAAGTGGCTTTACTAGCTAGGCACCTACCACCAATTATTATGACTGAAAGTTAAGTAAAAAAAATTCTTTCTTTAATAAACTCAAAAACCATTTTAGTTAAACAAAATAAAATACAATTCAATTGTAGTTGAAGTATTGATTAAAGGGAATCATTTTGCACAGTTTCTATAAATAACATATGATGATGTTACTATAAGTAACATTCTAAATCATAATTTGTCTGCAGCTTGTTCTGTAAAAACCATGAGAAATCTATACTGTGAGCTTCTCATTCCAACAGAGTGATGGATGTGTGGCTTCGGTGAGAAGACCACAACTCATACCACAATAGATGCTGCCGAACAAACTTGAGACACATTTCAACCTGCCTGAGTTTTATGTGAGGGCAAAACACTTGATATTGAGTGCCAGTCTGACTGCCATCATTGCAATGTTCATGTTTTGCACTTTGTAGAGTATGGCTTATTGCAGTTTTTTTTTGGTTGTGCCCTGTTGCGCACTAGCATATTTCCTAATGTGCGATGCAGCAGCAAGTTTTAATCTTCACACATATAAATATGTGTGATTGACGGTGCATCATGGTATGAAATGTTTAAGTCTGTGGTTCTTTTGACTGATATCAGTGTGCTCATGTTTTACCTACTACTTGCAAGTGCAGATCTAAATAGGCCAAAAACATAAATAGAAGCATGCATCTGAACAAGGAAAACTTGTTAACTCAACATAGATTGATTTCATTTCTCTAAGTGGAAAATATAATGGGAAACCTGGAGAAATGTGATTATTTCATCAGCGAGATAAGAGAGGGCCCTTTGAATAGAAATTATTTGGTTTAAACACTTTAACCTTACCATCAACAGTTACAAAAATCTCATTAAAGAGTTGCTTTGAATTGAAATGACCTGAATTTAACTGATATTCAACAGAATTCCTGAGTTGGCCTGAGGTCTTACTGAATTGCCCGAAGAGTCCAAGGCAACACACACACACACCAAACAATTCTTAGCACAACCTTATTGGTCCCAGCTGCATGAATGGTTCCAGGAAGTCCTTCTGAGTTTTGGAATATAAAGTTCCATTTTATAGTGAGGCTTTTGTCTGATGGCTGAACTTCATGTCAAGTCATACAACACCACTCAGGATTTATGAGTCACCTTCATCAGCATGTCTACTCAGAGAGCTCAAATGCCATTCACTCGTTCCAATGCTCTGAGAAAGCAATGGGCTTCGTGTGAGCACCGAATGAATCCAGACTGACTGCGCAGAAAAAAAAAAAAAAAGTTAAGTTAAATAAATAAATAAATACATGATAATAATAATAATAACAATAAAAGTCTGATGGCAATGCCTTTATTCCATTTGCTGTCTGAAATAGATAAGATATATTTTACAGTCTTGGTACATGATGACAAGTGTATTGAAAGTTTATAGATAATAATCTGACTGGCACTGCTGGGATGAGAGTTGGGGATCATCTTCCATAAGTAAGGATTATTGTGGTTCATAAACCCTTTCTCACCTTACTCCACACTAAAGGCTGTTTTTGTGATGTTTAGCTGACAAGCAGAGAGCAAAGAGAACGTTACTGAACTCACTAGTTACCCACTATTACTTGCTGTTACTCAAAGTGGAGTTCAGCTTTACGCCGGACCCCAATGTCCCTGGATGCATGTCTGTTTGTGTGTGTGTGTGTTTTGTGTGAATCACACTATGTACACCAGTTATCAAGGAGGCAAAAAAATAAATAAAATCTGCTATTGTTTGATATTTCACAAGGTTTAAAACTCAAAGTCCATAGAGATAGAGCTTTTTTTCTTCTTAATATTCAAAACACTGGTGCTTTTGAAACATTTATAGATTACTCAAGCCTATAAAACTTGCATGGCAACATGGGGCCACATTCTGCTCACGTCTCCATTGCCTGCAGATCCCCCCTCTGCTCAGAGCGCGACGCTGACAGGAAGTGAGATAAGCGCCTTTAAGGAAACGGTCGTTTGTCTTTTTTGGGGCCATTTTGTGTCGTTTTTCATTGTTCACATGGTCACAAGCACTGAATGTTGGTGAAGGACAAAAATGCACAGGATTGTCAGATAAAAATAAACGTAATAAATTGATTGCCCCTCAAATCACAGCCCCTTTGCTGTGTACATTTTTCATCCTCACAATCACACATACAGGCATAAGAAAAAAGAATATCCTATTCTGCTTCTCAAAAATAAAAATGATGCCTTTCATGTCACTGTTCCTACTGAAACTCCAGCAGGCTCTGTGTCTTTGTGACTGAATCTTCTGCCCTTGATGGCTCAACAGGGGATTGAACGGTTGGCCTGAAGGTTAGTGCTCAGCACAAAACTGCTGATTTGGTCACACCCCCTGTCTCCATACAGCTCAGTGATCTCACAGCTATTGAATCAATCAAATTCTGGTGGACAGCAGTCTGTCAGGGCTTCAGATGGACTCCTAACATCATCCTTAATAAAATGATGACCAGGAGAGGAACTTCCACAATCTTACTGTGTCAATGTCAGTTCATCTCTGATCTCGGAAACTAAGGAGGGTTGGGCCTGGTTAGTACTTGGATGGGAGATTGCCTGGGTATACCAGGTACTGTAAGCTTTAACATCAGGGCAGCGGTGGTCTTGCGGTTAAGGAAGTGGCCCCGTAATCATAAGGTTGCTGGTTCGAATCCCGAGCCGGAAAGGTGGCCACTGAGGTGCCACTGAGCAAAGTACTGTCGACACATATTATGCCATAATGCAGCACACCATCCAATCAGTTATGGCTGTAAGTTGGGACACTAGGATCAGGATCACAAACACTCAAAATCACCCAGGAGTCCTCCCACCTTACACACTACAATTCCAACAACAAACTACAAGTCATGCCAAGAGCCTTACTGACATAAAGTAAGATACGTATATCTTCGCAGTCAGGTGTTGTCCCTTATGACCTTCCACTGGTATTCAGTTTAATAATAATGACGCACACAAGGCCTTCATCCCTCCCAGAAAGTAATACACTCACACATTCCGGCATTCATTTCAGCTTTCTTCATATTTATGGAGCGAGATCAAAAGCCACATGCAAGAGTGCTTTCCTTGGAAAGTCTGAAAATTAAACTGCAACTATTAAACAGTTGAAACAAAAAAAAAAAAAAAAAAAACAGAAACTCCTTTCCATCCGCATTTCCATAACTTTAATTCTGATTTAATTAAAGCCCTGGAGATTCTCCCCGTGCTCATTTCGGAATAATTAAATGCTAAAACTTCTTTTTCTTCTTTCCTTAAACAGCGAGGCGCGCTCTCTCCTGATTGGCTGCGACGCTCAGGTGCGCCCCAGCTTTAATTAAGCAGGACCGCGATTCCTCCAGAAAAGGCAGAATTTACAGGCATTTTGCTGTGATTATCATACTGATTGCTCCATCAGGAGCCAACAGGATTCCCTCTTCGCTGATACGTGCGAAGTCAGGCGAAGAAGACGGTGGCGACAGGAGGAAGGGATTTGAACTTTTTTTTTTTTTTGGAGAATGTGCCTCACCGTGCATGCAAATAGCCACGAGTACACTTCCATCGCTTTAATCACTTGAGAAGGCAGAGGGGATGATTTACGGCGCGCCGCTAAAATGCCGCTTTCGCGTCAAGATTTTTAACGGCGCCGTTTTAATGGCCCTTTGCTGCTGTTCACCCGAAACCATAATCGATTCTGTCTGAGCCTTAAAATACCGGCAACACATTTCCACAGCAGTTCAGATATGGTTATGAGCTCTTTAATTTTAATAAACATTAACTTGTTTATTGGTCTTGAGGTGCCCGTACACAGGGAGAAACACGTACATATTTTAGTTTGCATTTCCCTTAATAAGCACCACTCTGCACTGAATATAGCAGTCGATAAGAACATAAAACACATACACACACACACACACACACACACTGGATTCTGACTGCATAATAATACTATAATGTAATGCACATGACCTATATATAACTTTATTTTATGAAGACGCACTGTATTAACACACCTTAAAGGTATTACTTACTGGTATTATTCTAGGGTGAGAACGGGAAGGGTCAGTCATTGTTGCATTCATAAGCTTGTGTTTTTGTGTGTGGTGATGAAAAGTTGGTTGGGGTTTAAAATATGTGGTACACTAACACACACACACACACACACACACACACACACACACACACACACACATATATATATATATAAAAAACTGCCCAGGAGTGGAATGTTTTTGTGAACCCAGCGGTGGCACAGCGCGTCCGTGGGATCACACAGGTGGGCGTTTAATACAAGCAAAGCAAAACGAACTTTAATAAAAGACCTCACGCTTCCAATTAACTCCACAGCAAACACATGTAAATGAGTCTGTTACACAAGCGGGGGCTGTCCTCACGCTCCCAAACAGTGTTTTATGGCGATGACTGAGTTCATGAGATATAATTACCAAATATGAGTGCATATGGTGGCTGCTAGCAAAAAAAAAAAAATTATAGCACGTACCCACACATGAGCACAATATTAAGCTTCATCCATGCTCGGTTTCCTTACCAAGCCATAGGTGGGTGACAAAGGAATAAATAAGAGTAAAAACTAATTTACAGAGTCATTGTGTGCTCATGCTTTTGGTCAATGTGTCCCTTTAAGAGGGAAGGATCAAAGCAGATCAATAAAAAGTTATTGCAGATGATGACATTTAGCCTTTGTCCTTCACAATTCTTAACTGCTTCTTTTACTCTCCCCAAGTGAGCGCTATGGGCTGAATGGCCTCATGTCCTTTATCCTCTTGAATGGAAACTGAAATATACATTCTGGCAGTTTCTGGTTCCCAGCACCTTAGGCTAAGTTCAGACTACAGGACTTTCAAAGTCGAATAACTGTATAGTTCACAACACACAAATCTGCGAAATCTGATGGGGTCATATGGGTTCAAACTACATAAGTGATTGCCGATACACATTCTACATAATCTTTCAACCCTGACCAGGCCATTGATCCATTCTGTCAAAAAAATTACACTGTAAATGATGTGACCCTCTTGAAAAATCCAAAACCCTTTTCCCAGGTTCCACGTTGTTGAAAGGATCTGAGGAATCAAAAAAAAGAACAAAAAAAAGGTCTGCCCTCACATGAATCATGTGATTCATACCATACTATACCATACCATACCATATTTATAAAGCACTTTAACACAACAAAGGAGCTGACCAAAGTGTTGTATTACAATAAAAATAAATTACCAGGAACAGGACAGACATGGACAAATCGTTTATTTGTCAGGATTGGCCACAGCTGAAGTTGCCAGCTATAGGCAATCGGGACTACTTTTAAAAAGCCTGTGATTTCCGCCCCTCTGGAGCTCCGGCATTTTGGTGAACTCTTTCGTGAACTTGACCTGGAAACCGTATATGTGTAATCGGCACACGCCTGCGGGCCAGAATAAGTTCTCCCCTTTATTCCCCTGTTTTCAGCCATCGCGCTGGTTTTGTTTGTGTATAAAATAAATCCTTGGTAATATTATGTCCCGCCCCTGCGCTTCCTTCCCCCGTCAGCTCGCCATCGTGACATTATTAAAAATTAAGAACAATAAAATAAAACATTAAAGAAGGAGTTGAATAAAACAGAGAATATTTAAGACAACATATTAATAGATCTAAGAAAAGACTGAAACAAAAAAAAAAAAGACTGAAAGGAACAACATAAAACACGTCACATTGGGTTAAAAGCCAGGGTGTAAACGTGAGATTTTAAACGCAGTGATTGACGGCGTCTGCCTGACACTGATTGGTAGGTCATTCCATAGACGTGGGGCGGCCACTGCAAAGGCCCTGTCGCCTCTGTGCTTGTAATATGTCCGAGGAACAGACAATTGTCTCTGCTCTGAAGACCTGAGAGGACGGGGTGGAGTGTAAGAATGGAGTAGGTCTGACAAGCAGGCTGGAGCCGAGCATATCAGTGATTTAAAAACAAATGAAAGAATTTTAAACCGGACTCTAAAACAGACAGGGAGCCAGTGTAGTCAGGCTAAGATCTGGGTTATGTGATCTCGCCTGTTCGTACCAGTGAGAAATCGTCCGGTTGCATTTTGTACTAATTGTAGGTGAGCTAGAGATGTCTGGCTGATCCCAAAAAGCAATGAATTGCAGAAGTCAAGACGGGATGTAATGAAACTGTGAAACACTGTTTCCAGATTTCGTTTGGAAAGGACTGGCTTGAGTTTGGTAAGGCGCCTCAACTGAAAAAAAAGCACGGTTTTACAATATTGTTAACTTGTGCATTACATGAAGTGATTCAACATCCAATGCGAATGGCGTCAGCGCTGGCACCATTAAAGTTTAAAAGAAATGCTCAGCTAGAAGCTGCAACCTTGGTTTCCTTGGTGACATTGGTGCTAAAAGGCTCAAATATGATTTTTTCCCCTCTGGATAAAAATTGAAAAATATGTACTGGGTAAATATATTGAATGCTTTTAAGGCATAAGATCGAACATTCTCTTTCTTCTTCCTTTTAGCCCAGAGGTTGGTGGGAAAGAAAAAACAAAACATAAGAGGGGTTAAAAAAAAAAACGAGACAGAAAAAAAACATGCTCTCTATACCCAGCAGTAGAATGATTACACCTCGCTTTTTCAGTTCTGTGACATTTCTGAATCTTTAAATATTCATGATGCTTTTCTCTTTCTGTGTGGCTTTGGGGAAGAGGAGTGCTATCAGAGGGAGAGAAAGCTCACGCAAATGAAGGGATGGATGGTGCCTTCTAGAGCAGCTGTAACTGTAACTAGAGGGGTGGAGGCAGAACTGTAACATGGGGGATGCAAGAAGAGAAGGTGGTTTTCCAGCACTTTGTATGCGCTTGTTCCGTAGCAACTCGAGGCAAACGACAGAGAGGATAGGGATTTCCAGAGACTTTGGTGCAGGGATCACCAAAACTGGTCCAGGAGAATGCACATGTTAATTACTTTATTTATCAAGAGTGCAAATTCCGTGTTATTCTGAAGGTAGGTATTACATTTTTTTTCAGGCACCTATTGCTCATGTCAAAAATGTACAACAGATATACAGTATATCTCTATGCAAATCCATACCACAAAGAAATAGGATCACAGCTATGTTCATGATAGGAGATATCATTGCATACAATCTAGAATTAATCAGACACATGCAGGTATTACATTCACACACAGATCCTCACAGACGGGGTCAGTCTAATTTGCTCAGGGCTGTTCACAGCAGCGAAATAGAAAAAGGAAAAAAGAAGAGAATAAACGATGAACTTCTGACATCTTCCCTCTGCTCAGACTCTTCGGGCCATTCTCATTCCTACAGCATCTGTCAGTGTGGTCTCATAAACCTTTGCAAAGTGTGTGTGTGTGTGTGTCTGAGACAGTGTGTGACTGCAAATGTGAATGGGTTGGCAGCTGCAGTGTTTTGTGGAGCAGGACTGGGTGTTAATTACCATGCATATTTGACTTGGCAATCGCAAAACATCAACACAAAATTATTTGCCAGAAAAAAAAAAAAACCTGTGTGACGACATGCTTGACACCAACCAGTGCTAAGAGCACTTTGGCTCGAAGGATTCAGTCCCTCTCAAGTGTGTGGTGGCTCAGTCAGTGCAAAACACAGACCCTCTGATGTGCTTTAAAGCGGGGCTGCTCCTTGGGGTGTTTACCCACACACTCTACACAAACTTTTAAGTTGTTTCCCTGGGCTCTTTCTCGGCTCAAAACACAATGGCCTATTATTGTCATCATTATTATGACAATAAATTATTTCTCTTTTTATTGTCTCAGTCTGTCTTCATGGGCCTGTGTTGTGTGAATTTTTTTAAACGTGTATTAACTGGTTCATCACATTCCAAAATTCAACTCTTGGTCAGCCCTGTATTGGCACGAGTTTCTGATTTCTGATTTCCTCCCACTCTCCAAAGACATTCGTGCTGGCTAGATTTTTTTTTGTCAGCTCAGTGTGTGAGTGTATAAGACAATGCTTGGAGTAGGGAACTTTCCACACAAAAAGCATGTAACCAGAACAAGTTTTCTATAAAGTGAAGTGTTTGACATTGTGAAGCACTGCAACACAGCACACGGTGCATGCAACAAAATGTGTAGTCTGCATTTAACCCATCACCTTAGTGAGCAGTGCGCAGCCATGACAGACACCCGGGAAGCAGGTGTTTGGGGACAGTACTTTGCTTTTTTACATTTACAGCATTTATCAGACGCCCTTATCCAGAGCGACTTACAATCAGTAGTTACAGGGACAGTCTCCCTGGAGCAATTTACGGTTAAGTGTCTTGCTCAGGGACACAACACAATGGTAGTAAGTGGGATTTGAACCCGGGTCTTCTGGTTCATAGGCGAGTGTGTTACCCACTAGGCTACTACCACTACCACTTTGCTCAGAACCTGCAACCTTCTGGGCCTGCTTCCTTACCTGCTATGCCACCACTGGTCCCAGTTACCAGTTGGAGTACCTCTGTAGCAGGAATTCCAGTCCTGTTCCAAAAGGAACAACTAGGAAAACAAGCTTAGCATTCCAACCTTCCATGCTTCCCATCTGCCTCGTGCATTATTACAGTAGGTTGACAACTGATCCAAATAAACGCAGTTGGAATGCACACTTAGTAGTGCATCTCCAGTAGTGGTGTAAATAAAACTCTTCCACTTAAAAACATGCTGTTCTCCAACTTAAGAAAAGGAACAGCTGAAATAAGTAACATCCACATGTGCTGCTCTGTAGGCCTGTTTTAGTCTGTGCCACTCTGACCTGGTGACTAGTGACCATGGCAACAGATCGGTAATGAGAGACACAGAGAGGGGCTATGGTTGTGACCTCACAGGGGTCACGCTGGCTGGGTCAGCATGATAGAATGAGTGAGGCAACATCAAAGCCTGAGACAAAATGAGACACATGATTCACTATCTAATGGGGCTATTAGGGAAAGGGAAACGGACAGATAGTCCAGCAGACAGACATATTTCTGATTTAGTGTTTTTCTAAAAAAAAAAAAAAGTGCATGGTGCATGGTCATGAAAATTGTGTTATGGTCTATTTTTATTATTAATTTAATCAAAAGCATTATCAAGATCCCAGATAGACAGGGTCTCATGGATTGACAAACAAATAAATAGGCTCATTGCTTGCTCTCAGGTACTGATTATCGACCGGAAACAGGAGAATTTTTAGTGGATTTTCGCAGTGAGTGAGGTTTTGGCTGCAGGCAGATGGTTTGTTTCTTTCAGGACACTGGACAGGGGCTAATTGATATTCGATCTTGTGCTATCCTGGGTGAGCAGGCTGTACAGGGACTTTATAAGGTCGGACCTATCAATGGCGTAGTGTGGGCTGTATGTTTATAGACAGGCATTTCTTCACTGAGCCACCGAAGTGTTTAGACCTAGAAGCACTGGTGATTTTTTTAATGCTCAATGCATTTTTGGGGAATCCGTGTTACTGTGTTACATCCTGGTTACAAATTTGAGCTTTGAATACCACAAATACTGACCTGATTGGATTTCTTTGCATCTGAAGTGTAGTAGTAAAACCACTCGCTTACATGCATGAGGGTGGTGGTGGTGGGGGTGGTTGCACTCGGTTTGGTCTGGAGTTGGAATGTTGTTTGCAGCTGTGGTGTTGTATAAATGTTTGCCTATCGTTTCACGTCCTTGTCAGGTAGTCTTGTGTGACCATGTTTTAAGTATTAACAGCCTGTTTTTTCCAAGTCATGCAAGGGTGTCCATCCATCTGATCGCTCATACACATGTAAAATATGTATGAAACCTTGTCTCTGTGTATTTGGTATAAGGTGGTAGTAGCCTAGTGGGTTAGACACTCGCCCATGAATACTGCTTACTCCCATTGTGTCCCTGAGCAAGACACTTAACCCTAAATTGCTCCAGGGGGACTGTCCCCTGTAACTACTGATTGTAAGTCGCTCTGGATAAGGGCGTCTGATAAATGCCATAAATGTAAATGTAAATGTTATGGGTGGTAGTAGCCTAGTGGGTAACACACTCGCCTATGATCCAGAAGACCCGGGTTCAAATCCCACTTACTACCATTGTGTCCCTGAGCAAGACACTTAGCCCTAAGTTGCTCCAAGGGGGACTGTCCCTGTAACTACTGATTGTAAGTCACTCTGGATAAGGGCGTTTACTTCATATTTGACTTAACATGGGCTACGCCATGAACTGTGTGGCAGTCTTATACTGCTGTGGAAATGTAGGCAGCATCGCACTGACACACACACATCATCCTCTATGCCCAGACTTCACCCTATGGATCAACATTGAGATCATTGGGAAGGAAATAAATTGCACAGGTTTAACCAAAGAAATTACAACCTGAAGAGACGCAGAGCAGATAAAAAAGAGAGTGGGAGAGCCACACAGTTCTGCTCCCGAAATGTAAAAAAAAAAGAAAAGGGAAGTTTAATTAAGCTAAACCAGAAAGGAGTGTGCAATGGGCCTGACAAAGTAAGGCGAAAAGAACGAGAGTGTATTAATGTGTAGTGATAATGATCTCAGAACTTATCTGATCCAACCAAGCTCGGGTACACACACACACACACACACACTGATTGCTCAGGGACGCTGATGTGAAACAGAGGCCGTGGAAGTGAATGCCTGCAGTGGAGCTCTAAATTGAATTGACTCGCTCTCCCACCAGCACCTGAGCTCCCAGAGTAGCTCTGCCACACCTCTTTCATCCCTCGCTCTGGTTATATATCCCTCCCGCCATTGCTCCATCTTTTATGGCAGTGTCTGAGAGTGATAAACAAATGAAATTGAGAGATTTTAACCAGATCAGAAGCGATAAATAAATCTCTATTTTTGACACATTCAGGCTAATGACGGGAAGAATGTCTCGTGCTGAGAGACCACCAGAGAAGGAGAGGGGACATGGGAGGAAACAGATGGGTGTATAGCAATAAAAAAAATCAGTCACGTTACATTAATCTCTCTCTCTTTTTCACACATTTGCAGTCCTCTTTACAGTACCTCCATGATCCAATCACTGCAAATTCTTTGAAAATATTCACCAACCACTGAAGACAGTAGCTGCTGTCAGTACTGCCATTCTACTATGCACCTGCCTAACTGCACACAGACCAGATGGAATACTGTTGAAAATTATTTTTCAGTCCTGGAATAAAAGACAATTCAGAAAATGAATAAATGAATAAATAAATAACAACATGCAACAAGCATTCACTGCTAAATCAGTTGGTTCAGGTTGCAACAAACACTCTACACACAGTACACATTACATTTTCATTATGATGCACTCTATCTCTCTCTCTCTCTCTCTCTCTCTCACACACACACAAATTATTTTAATAGTTAGTCTGATGATAATGCTAATAACTATGTAATATATGTATTATACATCTACATCTTGTGTTGGGAGGATTACTTTGGAAATTCGTTACAATTACATGTCACCCTCTCTCAATAAAACTGACATGAAGTCAACTTACTACCATTGTGTGTGCTACTTGTTTTTTTTTTTTTTATATTATATATTTTTTCAGGGGATGTACAAGGGACAGCTGGAGATGGGGACGTAAAATGCAAAGTTGATCCCAGGAATTGTAAATGCAAAGGTGGCTTCATATATAAAGTTGAATCGACTGAACTTTATTGAAACTTTATTGAAAGATAAGATGATCTGAAACAATAGTGCAGACAGTCCAGATCCAACATTTCAACAGACAGGTTCAACGACAAGACTGGAAACTCGTCAAATTCAGCTAACAATGTCTGCTTAACAGGGATTTTTATAGGCACTGAAGCTGACACAAATAATGATTGGCTGATACGAATACAACTCCCCGCTACATCACTATAATTAAACATGTCAGCAAGGTTTAGTATACAATATTAACGTGTAACTAAAAGTAATTGTAATTTAATTACACAGTTTTCAGTAAATAATTTACTTAACATCAGTACATTTAACATGTTACTCCCCAACACTGCTCTTTAGTTAAAACTAGAGGTATTTTGCAAACAAAATTGGCCTTTTGTTACTGCGAATATTTTTAACACACACACACACACACACACACACACACACACACACACACACACACACACACACACACACACACACACACACTTAATACAGATTTCACCCTTCAGGCTATGGTTATAATGGAATGTGCAAATATTTTTTTTAGTCCTATACTTTTTTTTAAATCTATCCTAATAGGATCGTTCTACATTTGTCTTTTAGAAAGACTTTAATCCTGGCTCTGCAAACATTGGGGTTACATTGTAAGAATGTTTAAGGTATGTTATGCAGAACCATGGGAAATGTTCAGCTGGGAAGGGCGGTGATTGAGCATCTGCTCAGTGCAGCACCAATCACAGCTACTGGCTGGGAATTCTGCATCCTACCCGGGACAGATCTGCCTTCCCAAGCCAAGCGCATTGGGAATAATGGAGAGTGTTTTCCCCTCGTAAATAATTCATCATGAAGTGATAGCGTTTTTTGGCAGATGCCTGTTACTACACCCAAGTGAGCCCTGAATTATTGATGCTCTGAATTGTGTCTGATTCTTCTTTGTCACTTGCAGGGCTTCTGGCTGTTGTATGGGATCATATTCAATCAGAGTGAAAATCAAGCCATATTACTCGCCTGCAGATGCATCTTTATTACACTTAGAGGCACAGCAAATTCTAGGGCATTTGTTTCCCTTGAATTTACTGTCAGGGTATAATTTCACAATAAAAAAATTATTTAACTGTTAATAATGATAATAATAATCAGGTAACCTGATTTGGCTAACTATTGGGTCTGTGTCTCACACATCTTTATTTTACACGTCCCAGCTGTTGCAAAAATGATTGCTATTGGGTGAAGTCCTAGTTAATGCTAACCCTGGAAAAACAATAGCCTCATGATATAGTCTAGATGTCTGTGACACTTTCCGTGTGGTTTACATTTTTGGAGGAAATTGGTGTAGCTGACTTGCATACTGTGAGCTATGTTAAGCTGTGCTGCTTCAATTCCACTGTTAAAAATGTACATGTACAGGGAGTGCAGAATTATTAGGCAAATGAGTATCATCCTCTTCATGCATGTTGTCTTACTCCAAGCTGTATAGGCTCGAAAGCCTACTACCAATTAAGCAATTAAGGAATAAGTCTGCATCCTTCAAGAAAAACATGATTTTCATGCAGGACAGGTGATGTGCAGCTCTGTAACGAGAAGGGGTGTGGTCTAATGACATCAACACCCTATATCAGGTGTGCGTAATTATTAGGCAACTTCCTTTCCTTTGGCAAAAAAAATAGTGAGATATCTTGCAGAGGGATGCAGCACTCTTCAAATTGCCAAGCTTCTGAAGCGTGATCATCGAACAATCAAGTGTTTCATTCAAAATAGTCAACAGGGTCGCAAGAAGCGTGTGGAAAAACCAAGGCACAAAATAACCGCCCATGAACTGAGAAAAGTCAAGCGTGCAGCTGCCAAGCTGCAACATCACTGGAGTGCCCAAAAGCACAAGGTGTGCAATACTCAGAGACATGGCCAAGGTAAGAATCGCTGAAAGACGACCACCACTGAACAAGACACACAACCTGAAATGTCAAGACTGGGCCAAGAAATATCTCAAGACTGATTTTTCTAAGATTTTATGGACTGATGAAATGAGAGTGAGTCTTGATGGGCCAGATGGATGGGCCCGTGGCTGGATTGGTAAAGGGCAGAGAGCTCCAGTCCGACTCAGACGCCAGCAAGGGCTGGTATCATCAAAGATGAGCTTGTGGGGCCTTTTTGGGTTGAGGATGGAGTCAAGCTCAACTTCCAGTCCTACTGCCAGTTTCTGGAAGACACCTTCTTCAAGGAATAAGTCTGCATCCTTCAAGAAAAACATGATTTTCATGCAGGACAATGCTCCATCACACGCGTCCAAGTACTCCACAGCGTGGCTGGCAAGAAAGTGTATAAAAGAAGAAAAACTAATGACATGGCCTCCTTGTTCACCTGATCTGAACCCCATTGAGAACCTGTGGTCCATTATCAAATGTGAGATTTACAAGGAGGGAAAACAGTACTCCTCTCTGAACAGTGTCTGGGAGGCTGTGGTTGCTGCTGCACGCAATGTTGATGGTGAACAGATCAAAACACTGACAGAATCCATGGATGGCAGGCTTTTGAGTGTCCTTGCAAAGAAAGGTGGCTATATTGGTCACTGATTTGTTTTTGTTTTGTTTTTGAATGTATATTTGTGAATGTGGAGATATTATATTGGTTTCACTGGTAAAAAGAAATAATTTAAATGGGTATATATTTGTTTTTTGTTAAGTTGCCTAATAATTATGCACAGTAATAGTCACCTGCACACACAGATATCCCCCTAAAATAGCTAAAAACAAACTAAAAACTACTTCCAAAAACATTCACCTTTGATATTAATGAGTTTTTTGGGTTCATTGAGAACATGGTTGTTGTTCAATAATAAAATTATTCCTCAAAAATACAACTTGCCTAATAATTCTGCACTCCCTGTACACAGTACAGTTTGAACCACATCATCAAGTTCGCAGATGACACAACAGTGATGAGTCTGCCTACAGAGAGGAGATAAAACATCTGGTGCATTGGTGCTGGAGTAACCTGCTCTCAGTGTCACCAAGACCAAAGAGATGGGACAGTTGAGAGTGTTCTCTGTGGCCACATCACTGTCTGGTACGGGAACTGTCACTGAGCGGATAGTGAAGACAGCAGAGCGCATCATCAGGGTTCCACTTCCACCCATCTCCCAGGTCTACGAGAAGCACCTCATCCATCGAGCTCGGAACATAATGAAGGATTCTCACCACCCCTCACATGCCCTGTTCTCCCTCCTACTGTCTGGCAGACAGTTCCACAGCATCAGAACTGTAACTGCCAGACACTGCAAGAGCTTCTTCCCCTAAGCATTCAGAGCTCTCAATGCTCTCAATGCACTGCATCACCAAAAACTGATAAACTCAACATCAATACACCTCCAGCCTTATACACCTGATTTTTGCACATCTCAGCACATTTTGCATATTCCTGCACATTTTCCAAAGCTGTCTGTTTCCACTCACAAGCACTCCTACATGATGTTGTCCAGTTATGTCCTGTTCAACCAGTTCATTGTACAGAAAAGTTCTACTTTTCTCATGTAGAGTATAACCTGTACAGTATTTTTTTAGTTAGTATGCAGTATTTAAGCTTTAGCTGTAGTTATTATAGTTTAGCTTAGCATGTGTGTGTGTGTGTGTGGTGTGTGTGTGTATATATATATATATATTTTTTTTTTCTTTTCTTTTATGATTGCACTATGGGGGGTCTGTGTGATGACCAGTTCAGTGCAGTTCATTAAGAGTTGCCTAGCAACATCAATGGAACTGACAAAAATTCTACTTGTATAGGGAATTTCACTGATTTGTGGTCATATGTGACGTTATGAAGTTATGCTTCTTCTTTGAAAATTAACCAGCAAATTAGACGTTGAATGTACACTACAAAAAGATTATTAAAATAAGTTTTCTTTCTAGATTTAACTAAATTTCTGAGTTCTACATTTCTAATTCCATGTTATACCATGAAAAACCTTGCTGTGTGTGATGAGATTGTCAGGGTGAACAGAGAGATAAAGTACAGCTCCACAGTACACACAATGCAGCGCTGACCTTCCCTGTAGTCAGGAAGCTCAATGCTACCCACATAATGTGTGTCTGTCTGTATGTTTTAGTAATCAAAACTTGGATGATAAATGCTACAGTGTTGTCCTTAAAAGCCTTTATAAAAGTCGTCTAAAAGCTGCCTTACAGGCACATTTTGCATTCTCCATACATTCATCTGTCACTCTCTTTTACACACCCACACATGCACCCACATACACACACAAACACATTGATATGCAGAGTTAATCAGTTCTCTACTGTTCACTCCCCTAGTAATAAGGTAATGTGCTCTCCATCAGGTTAAAGCAATGAAAAAAAAAAAAGCCCCTTTACTGCCCCTTCCTCTCGTTCTCTAACTCTTGCATCTCACTGACCTTCTACCTCATGTTACCTCCAAGCGCCATTGCCAGAAGCAGCACTAGTTACAGGTGTTACATTCAAATTTGGCCCGTCAGCATTCACTGTCATTAAGAGACTAGGCAAGCTGCTGAGTCGCTGTGTTTTTACATCCCAGTTCAGCTTAAACATTTGCAAATGCATAACTCTGCTCTCAACTCAACTCTGCATCTAAAATAGAGTTAAATCAAAATTCTAAATTCACACGTGATCGTAGCATGAAAGCTGAAAACAGAGCGATGGGTGAGGCTCAAATGCAGAGTTTATATGGCTCAATTGCCTAAAGGGACAGCTCAATCTAGTGGTGCTTTCTCATATCATATATTAATAATAATTTGCATTTAAAAGATTTCTAAATTATGTCAGCAATCACAGAAAATTATTTGTTTCTATGGACAAGAGTGTCTGCCGAATGCTGTAAATGTGAAATGTAAGAAAGCTTTATCCAAGCCTTTTGTAATTAAGTATAGTTGTTGGAGTTCATCTGAATGCCGCATTAGAAGAACCTAATTGATTTTAGGAAATAATGAGCTCTAAACAATGGGTGTTTTGTTATAAATGTTGCCATATTGTATTATGTCCTATTTCCATTCAGAAAATGAAATATTGTGGCCTTCCTCTGATGCTAACAATCTTTCAATTGTGACCTTCTGTTGGACTGTTTATCAATATGTTAATGTCATGAGTCCTACGTTTGTGGGTCAGTCCCTCTTATTTATATAGATTTTTGTCTGTTTTACATCCTGTTTGTAACCAAATTTTCTATGATTCGATTAGGTGAGGCCTACTGAAACAAATCCATTTTTATGCGTAATGGTTGGGCCTTGATGGCGCATGAGCAGACATCACCAGAGGGAAGAAAGAAGCCACAGTTGAACTGTAGATGGTAGTGCGAGAGCAGGAGCGTGGACGGGGAGGGGGGTGTTGTGGGAGCGATGCAGGCCGAGCGTAGGATCTGCGGTGGGAGACATGGCGCGCGGATTAAGAGAGGAGACTTGGGTTACCGTGGCATAGGCGTATCGAAAGGTAAGGGGCTGTAGAAGAGTCAGGGGGCGTGGGTCAGTTGCAGATAGAACGGGAACATCAGAGGGTGAGACAAAAGTGGCAAAGTGGTCAGTCAGCGTGAGACAGATTCAGTCAGGGTAACGAGCCTTGTCCAAGATGGCCGATCGGTCTTTATACTGGACGGCAACTGCTTCCGGGTATCTGTCCTAGTGGGTGGCCGCATGCCCCCTGCTGGCGGAACAATAGCTGTGACATATGTTTGCATTTGAGAGATGCAGTGTAGGGCGTGATTCAGCCATTGTTTTCTGTGTATGCAGGAGCAGGTGTGTGTGTGTGTGTGTGTGCACGCAAAAGGTTCCCCTGGGGATGAATCAGAAATGAAGGTGCCGAGTTGTCTGTATGTCAGGATGAAGGGAGTCAAGATTCTCAGACAAGACAGGGTAAATTGGCTGGAGAGAGATCAATTCAGAGTGACAGAAGAAGAGAAGACGTGAAACACACATTCATGGCGATGAGGAATAATTACATGCGGTGTGTAATAACGAACAAAATGCCATCGTAACCTTGCGGAAATATGCATACACAGTCAGCCTGAATAAAACATGTGCGCGCAAACAAATGAGCACACATACACACACTGCAATGGTGCAGTACATGCCTCTGTGTGCTGTAGAGTGAAGCACGTCTCAGTAACAGAGCATCTGTCCACCTGCCCGGGGACGGGTATGGCCTCTGCGCACCGCTCTCCCCTTACACGTCTGCTCAAGCCACTTTTCCTACCGCCGCTACGGCTGGCGACATTTTCTTGCTAATGAGAAAGTGGACGACCTTTCTGTGATGGGTTGACTCAGTGTTGACATCCGCATGTGCGCACAGGGACGCACACACTTTAACAGGACATTCACTGGAGACATTAATACAAGCTCCACCAAAAAGACATTTTTTATCATTTTACTTTAGTTTCATCAACACACATACTTACCTAGCCAGTGTTCGCCTGTGATTTTGCCAAAGCCTTCTCTGTAGGAGTCCCAGTCCCTGAAGAAGTTCACTGAGCCGTCCTCCCTGCGCTGGATCACCTGAAAACACACATTGAGAGACCATTCAGGCCAATCAGTAACCAGACAACAAAGCTGAAATTGCAAAATTGGTCATTCCTGGTCCATGATTTATTATGTTCTAATGAAAAACCCCACTTAAGCTGCAGCATCCACCTCAGAAACCAAGACAATCACCATGTGGCCACTGTATTCCTGTATCAGGGGTTCTGTATGGACAAGTCAGAAACATCTAAGGACTTCCTGAATGGTCTGTGGCAACCTTGGTGGGAGCCAAAGGTCCATTAAGGAAGTGCTCAGACCTTCTTTGGGGGGTTCCCCCCCAGCTACTGGGGTTCTTCTACCCCTAGCTTCTGTGTATTTCTCATCTGCTTTTCCCCTGCTTCTCTGAGGTCCAGGCTTCCTCTCCTGAGTTTGATACTTGCTCTTTCTCTCTAGCTTTCTCCTGTTCTCCAATGTTTGGTCTTTCTGTACAATTTTTTCATACCATATTTCGATGTAACTGCAAGAGTAATCTACCTGTGTTAATAAACTAGAAACTGTAAATTCCTGTAACCTCTATTGTTCCATGACTCTGTATGTCCAGGTAACTGAGTTGGGTTCAACGGATTGTCTTTTTACAAAATCAACCAATAACACCGGAGAAGTGTCCAAGTGTCATCATCTTCCATTTTTAAACAGTGATCCATTGAAAGCTCTATCTGCTTAGTGGTTTGCATATTTGATTACACTTACATATATGTAAATTTTAATTGTGTGTAACCGCTGAATCCAGATCTTGGTCACGAGCCCATCACAGGGCTAACACACCATTAACACACACACTGTCAAATTGGAGGAGCCCATGTGACAACACTGAATGCCATTAACAGACATCACATAAACTCTGTCATAGTCATCTCAGGACCACATACACTACCAAATTATAAATTATCAGGTGTTTTATTCACGAATTCCGATTTGCAAACTGGACCCCATTAGGCCCCAAATGAATTCTCCTGCCAAGCATTCTTTCTCCCTCCTCCTCCTTCTGCTTGAATGTTACTCTATGTGAAGAGGCAAAATCTCTAAAATCTGCCAGACTTTAAGTAAAATCCTCCTGTATCTGCATATTGAATTAAAAGCTCAGACGAATCTCATTACATTGTAATCCCTCACAATGGAATATCAGACAAACTATAAAAAGACAAACCAGTGTTTAAAAGTGCGGTGATAGAGCCACCTTAAAAGATGAATCATTTCATTAAAGTAAATGGATCCCAAAATACAGTATGCTTAATGAAATATCCATCTTCTGCAGCAGCATTCTTTCTTTTATTCTCAGTTCAGTTGAACGCAACCTGTTGGTTATCGGTTTCTTCTCTCTCTGCTAATAAGTAAATAAGTCTGTAGGCAGCATTCGCTGACCTCCTCATCTCCATCACTGCTGTAATTGAAGCTGGTCGAATTTTATGCAGCGCTCTCCTATCACTTTCTGTTGGCTTCATTAATTGCTTGTGTCTGTTGTATGTTTTAAGCCACCCCCCACTGTTGTTTTTTGCAATGAAATCTATGTCTTGTTAAAAGCCCAATAAATATTAGCTTAGAGGGCTACCAACATGAGGAGGGCCAGAATTAGGAAGAGATGCAAACAGAGCTGCTACCTCAGGTGACGGGTTGCTGCATATTAGAACATTCTCACCTTCTAAAGGGAACCTGATATGTGGGTGGAAGATGGGACGTTGCAGGGCCACGACGTTTCAGCACATTTGATTTGCGTAGAGGTTCACCTACATTTTCCGTATCTTTGTCAAATGGCAAGAGGTGTGAAATGCCAGCCACGGGTTTCTGAGATACCCCGCCCTGCCTTTGTCAGAATTTGTTGACAGAAACAACAAATTCTGATTGGTATGTGACAACTTCCTGGGGGTCAAATAAATAAAGGAATGTTCACTTGTGGTAGCTGGACTCTTTTTTCATCTTTTCCATCGGGAACTGGGCCTTCCAGCTCCTGAGTCTTTTCTCTCTACCCATTTTTCTCCTGGATCAGGTGATGTCTCTGAAGATTGGTTCAGGCTTTTCTGTCTTTTCTCTATCTTTTCCTCCTGTCTTTCATTTTGATTTTCTCTGTAACATTGGTATCTTTTTTATACACAATATTTACATGTAACTGCAACAATAATTTACTGGGGTTAATAAATTAGAAACTGTTCATTCTTTTAACCTCTATTGTGCCATGCCTCTTTCAGCCAGGTAACATCAAATTGTAGTGGGTTTTAATACAGTGCTTTTGTGTGTAGAGAGAGTGTTTGTACTATTCTCCACAGTTTTACATGGGCGACCAGGATTCACCTTCTCACGTGAAACCACCAAATTATTTACAGAGAGTAAAGAAAATGGGCATATTTATCCTCAAAGAATATCAAAGGCTCACAGCTTTACAGCTATCAATGGATTATGTGGAACCTTATGTAGAACGGCAGTCAGGCTCCCTGTAGTGGTAAGTTGTAATGCGTTTAAAAGCAGTGTAGATATTACATCCTCATCTGCTGTGTGTTTGATTGCAGAATTGACAGTGGATGGAAGTCAATAACAAGTAATATTGAAGTTAAGTAGCCTCCTGTGTGAACTCAACATGAGTTTTCTGATATGGTTATTTAAAGTTATTTAGTGACAAACGCATAGCTTAGATTTGAAAAGTGCCACGAGGTTTAATTCTATGGTTACACAGCAGTAATACGAAGGAGCTTGTAATCTTGAGCCTACCCCTCTCAGCCAGATGCAAGAGAACAACATCATTGGTAAGTTGTGCGCACACATCCTTTGGTCACTGCGGTGTGCTGTTGCTGTGTGTGCAGCGTCTGTGTGAGACAGGCTGCATCAAAGAGAAAGGGCAGACAAGACACCCTGCTTTTGTTATGAAGCTGTTTTTGTTGTGAAGCCGGCGGTTTAGAGAAGCGAGGCAGAAAAATATAGCTCAGAGATGGAGTGAACAACACAGCACCCATTTACTGTGTGTAAACACACACACACACACACACACACACACTCCTGCACCCACAGCCCACTCATTCACCTCTCCATCGTGTTCCCACCCTCCCTCGTTCCCGCCCTGTTCCCCTCTGCAGCAGCAGCAGCAGCAATCATTCACCCGCGGTCCGACTTGTTCTGCTCTCGCCGAGATTGCGGCGCCCTCCTCCAGCAGGGGCTCGGCTCGTGGGTGTGCCGTAATCAGAGCATGCCCTAGAAGAGCCTGCGCTCGGGAAGCTTTGAGAACGAGCCGCGTCCTCAAAATTCGTGATTATACCCTCACCTGTGTCGGGACTGAATCAGGTGTATTGTGTGTGCTGGGGTGTCGGGTATGAATGCTGTCTGAAAGACCTGATACTTGATTGCGTGACACTGATTGCGTGCGGCTGGGTGGAGCTGCAGCGATGCCAGAAGTAGCCTTTAACAGGGTCACATGTCAATATGAGCAAAAAAGAGAGTGCATAGCAGCAAAGATTATTTTCTACAACAAAATAACTGGTCACAAACATAAAAGGGAGGTAGAAGCCTAGTGGGAAACACGCTCACCTATGAGACGACAAATTTACAGGTTCAAACCCCACTTACTACCATTGTGTCCCTGAGCAAGACTTGCATAATCTCGGGACATTGTCATTTGATTACTGGCACCATAAAGTTTTCTGATCAGCAATCCACAATGGCACCAACGGGACTCATGATTGCTCTTACAAACAGAATTGAAACGAATGCCATCAGTTCATGAATTGCCTAATTCCAGTCCGGCTCTGTTCGGAGATTCACATGAACCTCACTCTAAAATGGGTTTATTTAAATATCATATGTACAATGACAATGCCAAAGCTTGCGCAGTGAAGCACGAGTGGTTTGCTACGGCACTCCAATGGTCTCCTCTACCCACACAGTGCCGTCCTTTGCTGTCTGGTTCAGACAGGGCTTCCCAGGACCACGGTGCATCTTCCGTGGAGGCATGTTGGGTTCTTGTTCCGTCTCCTTTTCAGATTCTTCTGAGGAAGTATCAGTGGCCTGCTGGACAAATGAAATCTCTCCTCCATCAGAGTCTGCATTTCCTGAAGCAAGACCAAAGCCTGTTGCGTGGAGAGGTTCTTCCTGCGTGGACATGATATGGAGGCCATCCTGATGTTTACATTTACAGCATTTATCAGACACCCTTATCCAGAGCAACTTACAATCAGAAGTTACAGGGACAGTCTCCCTGGAGCTATGCTACTACCACCATGTGCGTTCTTAGAAAAGCGCAATCTGACTGTAAGGCGCTCTGGATAAGGGCGTCCGATAAATACCGTAATTGTAAATGTAAAGTTAAATGTTTCTAATGATGAATAATGACCAAGGTCCACATTCTTACATGAAGAATACACAAAGAGTTATTTACATATCAACATTAGGGTTCATCTAATAAAGACTCTTTTAATCATGAATACCATGTAGGATCTCATTATTAATCAAGGACAAAGCATCTTCATGTATACCTATTTGAAGATGTTACATAAAATTGCCTGCTACCCTGAAAAGAAACAGGAGCTTCAGTGGGTCAGTGGAATCCATTCTTCAAAAAAATTATAAAGAGCTACCTTCAAAAACTTTCCATGAATGGTTCCAAACAATCTACATGTCAATGACACCAAGGCCACCTATTTCTGACAGTTTAGAGAACATTGATACGTACCTACGACACAAACTCATGATGAATTCTTACAAAGGGCACTGAAGAATTAATTCAACAACAAGACAGCAAACACATTTTAACAAGTCCACTCCCAGAGCTGATGAATAGCTGGCTTCAAGCAGCAGTAATGACTTTAGTGAAAAAAAAACCCATGTAAAACACACCCCTTTCACCGAAATTAACAATAACAATTAATTTATCCACGGAGGAATACTTCAGGCTTCAACATCTAATTTAAAGACATGAAATTGTATTTAAACGGACCGATAAAGGCGGGTCAGTGGATGCTTGAAGAAAAGACCTTTATACTGAGGGGAGAAAAACTTTTTGACAAGCCAATTTTTTTTTCAAAGAGCTGGAACCTGGCATCACGCCTCGAGTACAATCTGCCATTTTTGCAATTAATAACCCCAGCAGGAAGTCTACCTGACTGTGCAAAGAGTGTGCAGCAGACACTTCCCCTCCCCCTTCTGCATCGAATCCACAAAGAAACCATCCCTAATGCTCTGCTGTTCGTGCCTGTCCTGTTGCTCTGATTTACTGGTGACATAATGACAGTTTTGACATCTTACCGGACAAGCCCACCAGACAGCCTCCATCTCTTTATTTATTCTTTTGCCATCCCATTTATTCTATACGGAGTGTCACAAACCCCAGACACCATTTCAATACAGCAATACAGCATTCTGACACCATGCCCGTAACAATAGGAGTAGCTGATAAAAAGTTGCTTAAGCATTTACATTTATCGCATTTACGCCAGGGTTATGTGTCAGGGACACAATGGTAGTAAGTGAGGTTTGAACTGGTTCATAGGCAAGTGAGTTATGCACATTGCAACTACTACCACAAAAATTCTATAATGATCTTATTAATGGAACTAATTCAATTGCTGTACATGCAAAAAAAATGGTAAGTGATTCCAGTGATTAATGTTTAACTAATATTTCCGGAAATCCAGCACATTGTCTAGAGTTGAATAAAGCCGATTTAATTTTGTCTGTGTTTTTAATGCTGTTGTCAAAGTGCATTGAGTAAAATGGCTGATTATATCTCTGCCTGTTTTTTTTTAGTAGGGCACATGGTACCAAGATGTCCTGTAATGTCCTCTTATGGTGGTATGATGAGAAAGAAAACAGATGGAACTGGAGAAGGAGGAGATGACAGAAGACCTTATGCTCAGAGTTTCCAGACTGAGTGGCTTCGAATTTGATATTTTGGGGAAAATAGCTTTTCAAGAATAGGTATTGGGAAAACCAGTTCTTGCAGTTAAATTTATCAGACAGAGATGTAATGTTTAAATAGTCCAGAATGAGGAAGTAGGGTGTATGGGTTCTTCCTATTTATAGCTTTATAAAAACATCATTAAAGTCAATCTGTGTGTCAAAGAAGTCATACAAAAACGCTTTTAGTTTAACTCTAAAACAAATTTCAGTGAGTCTGACATACAAGTCTACAAAAAAATCTTACATTTACAGCATTTACCAGACGCCCTTATCCAGAGCGACTTACAATCAGTAGTTACAGGGACAGCCCCCCCCTGGAGCAACTTGGGGTTAAGTGTCTTGCTCAGGGACACAATGGTAGTAAGTGGGATTTGAACCTGGGTCTTCTGGTTCATAGCCGAGTGTGTTACCCACTAGGTTACTACCACCATACCACCTATCTTAAATGCTTTAGTTCGTTAAGAACATCCTACACACTTCACATAAATATTAGAGGCTTGCTTTAGAGAAATGAAACAAATGGTGTGTAAATATATGCTAACTATGATAACAATATGAATCTTAACCCAGACACATCAATTAGCTCTCACCAGCCCCCACAGTGGCCCCCACAGTGGCTGCACCCTTCCTCAGACACCAACAGAGGGAGACTGTGATTACAACGGAAATGAGCCCAAAGAAAGCGTAAGAAAGAGTACGGAAGACTTCTTTTGGGGAGGGGTGGGGAGTCTGGCGGCACATTGTCTGAGAACACCTGTCACTCACGGAAGAGGTCAAATCCTCTCCCACGACTCTGTCACCCAGGCATGCCCCAAAGGCTCCTGGGAGATCAACCTCTCTGCCTACACTGACAGGAGCAGAGGATCTCTGTCAGAGTAAAAAAAACAACACACAAACACACACACCCACACACACACACACAAAAAAAAACACAAAAAAAAGAAAAGCCTGAGGAATGTGCGATAAGACAAGCTAGCAGTGAAGGTTAAAAAAGCTGTATGTGTCTGACTCTACTCAACAGAAAAAGAAGGAACTCATCTTTGAATATGTCTTGCATAATATTGCATTTTGTGCTTTTTCCGCATTGACATCAGTGGATATAATATAATACATGATGCATTTTGATCTGTTGTGACTAGTGTTTGAGTCAATAAAATCACATGTTCACATAGAGTACAGTTTAAAGGTTTAAGGTCATTCAGAAATGTCATTTTTTGGAACATCTCAAAACTCCAGACATTGTTCATGTTTTAAATGACTGTAAATGATGGAATATCTGCATACACTTCAATTGCTGTACAAACACAAAAAACGGCACTTGATTCCTGTGATTAATGTTTAATTAATCTGTACTAAAATCCAGTACATTAGAATGGATTTCAGTGTTTGAAAAAGGGTTTTCTAATAATTAATGAAGCTTTTAGAGTTACACACATTTTAAAGTTCACAGTCATTTTAGCATAGCTGAAAACAGTAGTATAATATCTAAAGCATCAGCAGATGTGGTTTAGACTACATCATTTCAAAATGTTGTCAAAGTTTATTTACTATTCTTTTTGTGTTTTGTTTCTATTCAAACCAATTAAATTTTTTATTTTCATGAAAAAAATAAATTTGTAAATGATCCTAAACTAGAGTACATAACTAACAATAGGCACTAATTTGGAGAGAATTTTCCAGGATATATTGAATAAGTTTTGCACCCAACAAAATAATTGTGCCTGATTGTTATAAAACGGTGAAGGTGTAGGCAGCAATTGGGACAATTATGGCGCTGTATTAGTAGCAATTGCCTAAGAACTTATTATGTATGCCATAGACTCACAGAAAAAAAGCATAACCATTCAGTACTGAGTCATAGTATTTTGATGTTGGTGATTTCTCAGACAAAGCAACAATTGAAAGCCCATGCTCATGTACTCTGCATTCAGTTAAAAAAAGGTCTCTACAGCAACAGAACTTCAGGATAACTGACACCAACCTTTTTGAGAAAATATGGTGTCTAGAAACTGGTCATCCAAAACTTCTGAACTTTTATAGTCACAATTACTCAGAATAATATAGAACACTCAAACTGGTCAATAAGAAACAGAATATATACTAACTACCAGATATACACGGAATTTTGAGTTATGTAAAAAAAACATATTGTCCATACTAAAAGTACAGCACAAAAATGATTCAGGTTAGACTGTGCAAGTAATGACGGGTGAAGAGGCAAACTGTTCCCCAAACAAAATATGAGCTGTTCAATAAATTGAGTGGTTAAGCATCCATTAAAGAGCCCTGTGGAGATTCTCTCCACTCTCTAGCTCCTCCAACAATCAAAGGGGTGAATTAATGACACAATGCAGCATAACAATGTGAAAACCAACAAGCATCCTGGCCGTCATGCCACTCCACAGATGTAATAACAATCGATCCCAAAATGAGACGTCAGACGATGTCTGCTCCCATTTTGCCCCTAATTGGCTACTTGGCATTTCAGTGCGATTTTGAATCTTCTCTCAAACCCTGAATGAAGGGCAGTGGGGGAATATATTCTACCCAGTTCCACATATATGACCAATTCCCAAGACTAAACACATCTTAATTAAGATAATAGTGACTTTTACAAGAATGTGCTGCACTTTGCATAATTAAAAGAGGCTTTTATTTGCCTAAACCGTTGCCTTACTAACACTTCCTGCCTTATTGCTTTTCAGAGGTGATTAATTGTAAGAGGCTCTTGACTGGATACAGAGCCTCTCCCAAGGTGCAACACTGGATTTACATTTACATTTAAGGCATTTGGCAGATTTAAAGCAACGCATTGCTGTTGTACTGAAGTTACTCCTTCATGCTTCTCACCCTTTCATTCACCGTCTGATTGTAAGCCAGTTGTGAGCTGATAGAAAACAATGTCTCCTCTTCTACTGAAAGCTCAGTTTATTGAATGCCCATACACCATTAAACACCACCAGCTTGGTATCCACCAACTGCCATGATCAATTCAGGAGTTCTGTGTGAAATATCGGAGTCTTCCTTCCTCATCCTCTTTCTGTCACCTGAGAGACTGAGCGTCCGTTTTTACTGCATTAGATGTGCGTAATCCTGTTTACAGCACAAAGCGCCTCACCACTAACCGTAAGCGCTTTACATAAACACACACACACACACACAAGCCTGTACAGACACATTGGGTGTTCACTTTGATTCCTAATGCGCCAAAAGCCAACTGGAAGAGATTAAAATCTGGCAACGTGATTGGCCAATCAGGGTTTAACCTGCCGGGGGCGTGGTGCCTTTGGCATGCGAGGCTTCCAGATTTGGAGGCGCCACCACGGCACAGCAGATGCCACACGATTTCAACAACAAGCCTCATCATCCCCTCTTAACACTGCGCATAAAATAAATTTGTTGAGAGTCGGGGAGAGAGGGAAAGGGAGATGGTGCAGGACAGGGAGAGTGAGTGTGCATCAAATTCAAATTATGCAGACATTAAATAAAACAGGGCAGCAGCTGTGAGGAAAGTGTGGTTTCTCTATGGCAGCTGATGCTTCTGTAATAGCGGTTCACAGGAGACAGTGCTGCTCTCCTTCTGAGCCACATGAGTCATGCTTTTGTTACTTAAATCTTTTTTTTTTTTACAGTTACAGTACATTACAGTACAGGCTAGCCTGAGGTAGTGATGGAAATCAGACTAGGGACTGACACTTCCCCTGAAAACATGGCATCCATCACCTCCTTATCTCCTCCCTTCATCTCCAGTCAATCCAGGTCAGACTGCGGAGCTCCCAGGTCCACAGAGGCCGATTTCGGTGAAAAGGCGGAAGCCATAAAGTGCATTTTGCTTTTTTTTGATGGCAGACAAAAAAATGGAAATAGGACAAAGCTAACAAAAGTTATGCTGACTCTTTTAATTATTCAGAGCTGTTATTTGGGTGCAACATCTAATAAAACAATTGGAATGGGAATTGGAATGGCAACTTGCTTCGCCCTTAATAGCCAGGGGTGCAAGATATGTGGGCAATTATGCTATTAGGATGTTGTGCTTATGGCTTGCCTGGCAAACCAAATTGATACTCAGCCAAAGAAAAGGGCTTGCTTATGCAAGTAGTGAAAATGTGTAAACACCCCGTCTTCCTCCTAATTACAACAGTGAACTGTATACAGTATCTATGTAAATTAGGGGATAAAATAAAATCATGCACAAAAAAGTATCTGCAGCCTGGCAGAATCCCTTCCACTACCTGCTGCAGTGTTATGTCCAACAACAGTTAAAATGCACGCTAAAGACATGTGTTCTGACAATTCACCTCCAGAAATCTGCAAAAGAAATGCAAGGACAGGTGAAAACATGGAAAAAACAGAGATTTCCAGAATAGAGTCAACACCACACACCAGCGTTCTGGCCACACCCAATGAACATTTGCACATGAACATTTGTTAGGTTGAATATCACAGATAATGAAAGTTGTCAATATTTGTACCCCAGTGATATGACAAATTGCATGAAAGGATTCAATTCTGTTTCATTTAATGAGTTTGCTCCACAACATGTGGTGGCCTAGCAGCTGAGAAAGTGAACTAGAAATTGAAAGGTTAAAATCCAGGGTCCCCTTGATCAAGGTACCGTCCCCACACACTGCCCCCCAGGCACCTTTCATGGCTGCCCACTGCTCATAAAATGATGGATTAAATACAGAGGACACATTTGGTTGTGTTCACCATGTACTGTGCTGCAGTGTGTCATAAATGGCAAAACAATCAATTTCACTTAAAGGGGAGCTGTCTATGGTGCTGGTTATAAAAGGTTAAAACCAAAGATGGTGATAAGTAACACCGGTTGTTCTATAGATGATAAAGTAAACATATTTATGGTAATATCAACCCAGCAAAGGTGAAATGTGGCAATCAAGGATAGAAACAGGTCAAAAATACAACCTCCCAAACTTCTGTCCTTCCTGTACCCGTCTTTCTTTTTCCCTCTCTTTTCTCACTGCCATAGGTTGATCGTCTCTCCTTACTCCTTTTGGCTCTTTGCCTTTTCTGGACAGGGAATTACCAGGCTAGCAGGAAATGATCAATGGGATGAGGCAGACGCCGGTTTGATGTTTAATCTGCAGATGTAGGAGATGCTATTGGATGTTATTACTGCAGATACATACAGAGTTTGGCTTGGTTATTTGGATGCTGACATCTGGATGAAATTACCCATAATGTGTCCACTCATACACAGAGACCATTTAAATCTAATAATAACCAAGGCACTTGTATGAGCAGGAATCTGCAACAGACATGTTAAAAGGCCATTTTTCTCACTGTAAGACAAACTCACCTTTTCTATGTGGCTTATAATTATAACTGGGTAAAGAGCAATGTATATTAGTAGTTTTAGTGCTTATTGCTTTACGTCTTTTTGTTGTTGTATTGTTTTATGTCCTAAATGTTGTATGATGACTTGTATTTCTTCTCAGCTGTCAATTTTATGTACCTTGTAAAGTACCTTGGTCAACTGGTTGTTTAAAGGTGCTCTTTAAATAAACTTTTGATAAAAGTACATTGAGTAGTCTGGCTGTATCTATGGCTGCATGCATAGAAAGATGATAGCTACTATAGTTTGGGGTGAGTCTACTATACTGATGACTAGATTCTTGGAATGTGGTCCACAATTTGTTAACCCTGTTAATGCATGAGTGTGATTAGAGAGTACTTGTTTACAGAAGAATCAAAGGAATGGAGATGTGAAAAGTGAAGTGAAAGTTCATTGTGAAACACAATACATGGTGAAACAACGGAATGTGTCCTTTGCTTTTAACCATCACTAACCACCCTTAGTGAGCAGTGGGCAGCCAGGAGCAGTGTGTGGGGGTGTGCTTTGCTCAGTGGCACCTTGGCAGCTCAGTCTTCAAACCAGCAACCTTCTGATTATGGGGCCACTTCCTTAACCGATAGGCCACCACTGCCCAGAGATGTTATTGAATCTGCTTAAGTGTAGCCATAGGCTGGGTTATGACAGTCAACAGGAAGGTGACAGTTCATTGGCATCTTATTGACTGATTGCAGAGGGTGTCAGGGTCACTGCTATGATTGATTTAAACTCTGGGTTATGGTACAAGTAGCTGATAGGTAAGGTTGGGCATGATAATTGGATATGCACTGGCTTTTCACTTTTTTATTGATAGTCAGTTGATTGCCTGACTGCTGCTGTTCATATGCAATGTTGTTGGTAGTTTACAGACTGTTGTTTCATTATTTCCAGCACTATTGCTAAACCCTGCTCCAGTACCACACTAGCCTGAGCCCCATTCTTAAAGACCTGATAATGGACCATTCTTTGAAAGAAAAATCTTCAAAAAGTAAGATTCATAAAATTTCTAAAGCAGGATTGAGAAACACTGCCAAAGTGGTTTATAGAGCAAAATATTTTTTAATAATTTATGTTGTTTTGTTTTGTGAAGCAAGAATGTTCCAACACATAGCAATAGTGTCCATTATCTAAAAGGTCACACCTTATAAAACCTTCCTTTTCGAACACACACACTTCCATCAATTGCTTATCTGAGTGATATCTATTTGCTTATTGTCAGCCTCAATGTCCATGCTGACCTTTTCAACTGAGCATCAAATATGCACATGCGCACACACCCTCACTCATAATAAATTAATATTGGGTTGCATCCTTAAATCCCTTTGCACAGACCGTGCTCCAGTTTAAAGAAACACCTTCATTTCACTCATTTTCTCGCTGCCCTTTTATCTCTCTCTCTCTCACACACACACACACACACATTCTCTTTTTTTCACTCCTTTGCCCTTTGTTCTCTGGGGCCTCACACTGGGTGAAAATGAGAAGTGAATGAGCAAAGAGGCATAATTTGCCTCCACCGAATGTGAAGATGAACATCCAATAGCGACACCTCTACAAAGAGGAGGAGCTGCAACTGAAACAGGACCAACATGGCAGTCACAATGAAACAGCCTCAACAAATTCGGCGAGCAAGATAATCAGATTTTTTGTTCCACAGATGAAAGAAATTATTATTTTTCCTTAGTTCAGTTGTGTACATTGTAGGGGTCGCACAGATGGTTAAGAGAACCATCATCCCAATTCAGACCATCCTTTCTCACATTGCTCGGTTCAAGAAATTACTGCGGAGGTGCCAGAGAACCAGACTCTGAATGTGATGTCAAAATGTGATTAACTATGCACACAGGACTCATCAAGTGCATTGGTGTAAAAGGTATTTTATGCAAAGTTGAGACACTAAGTAGGTCATGTTTGGTATCCTTCATCTCAGAACTGTGTGTAGAGAATGTAGATGAATATGTCTGAATGAAAATGATATATTTTGGACTGGATAGAATCACATGGGGATAACCCTAACCCTAGCGACTGGGGGAGCTGCACCCGAAATTATTCCAATCCTGCCCCAAACTTCTGATCATTAGCCCACGACAGCTAAAAGGCGGGGACCAATACTGAAGATAATAGTGCTGACACACCCAGAAGCTTCATGTTTCCTTCTTTCCGATCCGATCGCCATGACCTGTGCATGCAACAATCTCTGTGACCAGCCCCGCTCAGACTTCCCAAGTTACCACACAAAACTCTGAAGTGCGCCTCTGCTCCACTCTTTGCTATCTGACTGACTTCACAGCCTATCGCAGCCCAACCAAGGGGTGTGTTAATCACCAACCAATGGCAAAAGACACGAGCAGAAGCAGAAACACCTCAGAGACCCGCCGGAGAATAGGAACCTCCTCACAAACACACACACAGCATGAAGCCACTGGCACAGTGCTGATAGTTGGGGTTTCACTACCATATTTGTTGCATTTCTCCTGTCAGCCTGTCAGGACTGCATCAAAGATACGCAAAGTTATCTGCAACTCCATCCTGCTCGTATAAAGCTCTAACCGGATATCTAGTTCAATGTGAGCTACAAGTATCATGATTAGGTGTGAATGTGTGAATGAATCAAACTGTGTTATACGCATTTCTATATTTATGTTTTATGCGATTTGTTGTATCAAGAGTTGTCTGTTGAATAAAACTCCAAAAAGATATTTCTTCTGGTTGTAGTTTTCCTGTTATAAAATATAAGGTCACTACACTTCATAAATCATGCCAGCTCTTTATTAAGATCTTTTATTAGTAATCGTGAATCATTTTGGGGACGCCCTCATTATTCGCACAGTATCAGTATATTTACCACAAGACTTTCTCAGCAAACGAGTTTTCAAACAGGTGAAATTATTAATAGTTTAATAAAAATCATATGCTTTCACATGCAATTCACAAATTAACCACAAATATTGGTCTCAATTTACCCTATGACATAAATTACATCAATAATTTCATTAATAATCTTTAATATCTAATTCCTTGTAGGACTTTTCAGGAATATGAAAGGATGGCAAGGTGAACATATGTTGTCAATTACCAAAAATTTTCATGAAGAAAAACACAATTGTACTCACACAAATGTCAGGGTCCTGACTCTGGGGCGGCCCTTTTATTGTGAGTGTGTTTCTCCTGATTCCCCAAGTGTGTTCACCTGCTGTGCCCTGGATAAATGCACCATGTTTCCACCCTGTCACTGCCCATCCATTGAATGTATCCTCGTCTATGTTGCGATGTACTTGTGCTGTGTTGTTGCTTTGTGTCGTCTTTGTACCTTCTGATGTATTAAATCCCTGGTCTTCTGAAATCGTTTGACCTCTGAAGAGATCTAATAAACAGTCTGAGAGCAAGTGAAGAGAGAGCAGTACATTACACATTTTCTTAAGACACACAAAAAAATGTATGTCGAACAGAGTAAACGCAGTGTTCATTATGAATGAATAGCACACATCCTATTTAGCTATAAAAAGAAGCAGCATGACTGAGCTCAGTGTGTTTCATCATTCAGAATGTGAAGCACAACTCTAAAAACACAACTTTTTTAACACAACTTTCAGATATTTTGCTGAAATTATTATTGCATTACAATTTTAACAACAACAAAAAAAATAATCTAACTAGCAAATGAAATGCTAAAAATGGAGCCTGGATAAAACCTCTTGCTTCAATAACATGATTCCACTGATCTCAGATAAAGATTTGGGAACATGTGCTGCACAACATGTCACGCCAAGATGAAATATTGAAGACAAAATGAAAGTTTGACTCCAAATACTCCAAATGCATTCTACATTTAGAGGAAGAAAAAACATCAATGCACACAATCGCACTTCAATCTCAAACTTTTACATTTCAGTTCTTAGAGTTATTTAATATTTTAGAGAGATTGCAGTACTTTTGATAAAAGCACCATTTGATAATGCAAGATCACGTAGCACTCTCATATCTCTGCTAACATAAATCATTAATAATGTCTTCATTTTTAGTCCCTTCCTTTTAGCAAATAAAATAATAATAATGGAATACATTACCCTAGGTCTGGACCAGGAATAAGTGCAGAATATAAAATAACGGCACTAAAGGTACACAGAGCACTGTGGAACTAACTGTACCTTGTGTGTGTGTTTGTGTGTGTGAGTGAGAGAGAAATAAAGAGAGAGAGAGAGAAATGTATATTTGTTATATCTGTTGAATTATGGCCAGTATAAATGTTCGTTTTTTCAATTCCGTATTTCCACCATGGTGAAGGTTCCCCCCCCCCCCCCCCCCCCCCATTGTCCTTGTCATTGTTAAGGTTAGTTGGAGAATACATTATCCTTAGACTGGGCCAGTAATATGGCCAGAATTTGAAAGTTCTTTAATGTGAATGTGTACTCTATGTGTGTACACAAATAGGTTTTGTGCACAAGATGAGGGCTTGACAAGAAAGAATGGAGAATAACTGCTGTTTTAGTGGTTCCAAGCCATATATATTACAGCAAATACCAAGTTTTCCATTTACACTCCAAATAAAAGTGTGCAGACAATCCTGCTTCAAAAAAGAACAATGTCCAATTGCCAATACCACACGGCTCATCTTTAATATGGCATCTGACAAGATACAGGATAAAGGCTCATCTAATACTGGGTGTCAGAAAGCCAGACAGACCTGTCGGGTCTGTCATTTGAACCATATTGTAAGAGTGAAATGGCTGAAGAAGAGTAAAAGAATTATCAACTGGTTTGTACAAATAAATAGGCTACTGTAATAAATTCCTTGACGTGGTGTCAGAACACTAAAATGAAAAGACAGTTGAAGAAAAGGACAGTTGGAAAGTGTACAAGTGTGAAATATCTTAAAACCAACATCTAATTCTACTTTCCCATTAATTAACTATTTTAACTTGCTTCAATTTTTAAACCTGTTAGTGGTATTCATGCTGGCCAGCCCATGTGGGTCTTGCATTCTCTTTCACTTCCAGCCTCTTTAGCAACACACTTTGGCGGATGTTCTCGAATCTAAAGCTTTTCCCTTCATCCTCTCAGTCAGTTACTATTGGCACCAGTATACCTCCAAGCACCACCTCTCAGGACCTTCACTAAATGTCACAATATGCACTACATGTCCCATCAAACCCACCCGCCTATCACCAATCTCCACTTGGACCACTACTATTGAAGCGGCTTCTGCCTGCTGGATGCTGACAAGATTACTGGAAATGCTCTGAACCAGCCTTATCCAAAATATCTAGTTTCCAGCTCAGCCACTCAAATCATCTCCCCCAACAAACCTCTATTCAGTGCCTCCATTCTGTCCCAGAGAACCTGCTAGGACCTGTGTCCAGGTTAAGGTGACATTGTGGTGAAAAAAAGCCACATGAACAGCAGCATCCCTTTATCCAGAGCACTTCCAATCACCAAATGCATAGCAGGATACAGTGTGTGAGTGACAGAGACAGTTTATGGATGTGTGTGTGCACAGACTGTGCATGCGTAATGACCAATTATGAATTTCCATGTTTGTTAGGACACAGAAGGACATACGCACACACTCCAACTCCACATGCTCAAAGGAACTGTCTCTACAATACCATTATATTAATTATTATCCTTTTATCAGCATAACTCTGAGCTCTATACTCTGGATCATGGCAGCTCTAAAGATATCAGATGATGCAGTGCAAACTCAAAATATAAATAAATGAATAAAAGGAAAATTAAATAAAGATGGCCCTGATTTAAATGCACACCCCAATGTAGGAAGCTGAATCACAAAACTGCATGGCAGCTGCACCAGATGAAATGGAAAAAAAAGTGCAGCACAGGTTTACACTTAAACCTCTGATAATCTAAAAATCCATAATAATTTGATAGTAATGGAGAAGATTGCGAGACTGTAAACACACTGCTTACACATTGACCCAAAAAACACAAACAACATTTGAATTCCAACAATGACATATTGAGTTGTACATTTAAATCACCAACTAGGATGTGACAGTGTTCAGGAACTCTTCCAGGCACAGAGCTACAGCCTGTCAGATGGTGGGCGGACAATGCCAGCTTTTCCAATCAGCCGCCCCAATCAGATCTAAGAAAACGTGTATGGACGCCACTCCACGTCTCATCCAAACCCTGGCACTGATTAAACTGAAAGCAGCCCATTCTGCATCAACCATGTCCCAGCATTAACATTTCCTCAGCACAAAGCAAGAATAAAAACAGTTCCAAACGCTCACTTTGGGCGGATTTGGGATTAAGCTGTTAAATTGTCAATGCTCCGCCATGATTCCAGATTCCTTGGATCAATATTCATATGGTTATCAAAGCAACGCATCCACAACCTCAAATGTAGTGTATTGTAATTCTGATGTAAATGTAATATAGTAATGAAACCCATGATCACACCAAGATCAACAGCATAAGATCAGGTTTTCTGTTAAAGTGTTTATATATTTATACAATATAGATGTAAATTTAAATGTAAAAAAATATAGATTTATTCTGCTTTCATATATGCTTAGTTTCTTATTTGAACATTGTCTAAGAACAATTATAGATATAAATCTTGTCATATCCATAATCTCATATTGTCTTAGACATGCCAATTCTGTATGATTAAATCTAGCTATTCTAGACAAAATAATAACTAAGTAAGACAATAATATGCATAAGACAGATTGTTTCATTGTAGTGTAGAGGACAGGCTCCAGCACCACAAACACCCTGGTTTACCGATTGCGCTGTGGAATTACAGGACGGTGGACTCTGGGCTCCAGTGCTTCTGAAAGTGGCTGTGAAGAAGGCGGCATAATGATTGCCAGGTATGCAGCTGAATTAAAGGTGTGATTTGACGCCAGCAGCAGCCTCTTCAAAGAAGTGCATGAGAGGTAATGAGCCAGGAAGAACTTTAACTGTGTGGAGCAGAGAGGCTTTAACTCACTTTGCAGCATTTTCAGACATTTGACATTAGCTTATTATTTATGCATCTAGATATGTGTTTGGTGTGTGTTTGTTTGTGTGCTTGAGACCCACCGTCCAGCCGCCTCCATCAGTAGTCATGTCGCAGTAGACCTGGAAGCCTGCTGGGAAGTGCGTGGGAAACACAGAGTAGATGCCATCCTCCCTCTGCCCACTGGAGTAAATATCACTGCAGTCACGGGGCCGAGACCCTGTCCCACACACATACACACACATACACATTATGGACACACAGTAAAGGAAAAAATTGAAATTACACCCATATAGAAGAAAAGGCTGCAAACACACATTTACACACACTCACACAAAAAATTACACTCTTTCTCGTTGTGACAAACCAGATCTCTGAAAACTCTAAACTTAAATCTATGCACACACACATATACACACAGCACAGCTGGGCCTTGTGGAAGTCTGGCAGTCTGTAAAAAGGCTCTCACTCCACTCGTCTAAAAAGTACAATTTCTGCTCCATTGAGTATCTGATACTCTTGGCTCTTGCTCGGTAATAAGATGAGAAAAGATGGCGAAAGGTGTTGCAATTAGGATGTGGTGTAAAATGCAGTTTTCCATGAAATCCAGTAATCTGGTCTGGTTTAATAATGTGCTTAAGTAGCGCTAATGAAGATTGAATTCCAATTCTCTCTCTCCCCCTTTTTTTCACACACAAAAGCGCAGTCTGGTATGCAGTGGGAAACCTATTGAGCTTCAGACATCTAAAGGCAAACATTTCCAAAACAATAATCCTTTACAGTGATGACAGGGTGAGGCTACAGAATCAATAGAAGTTTAACATAAAAAAGGAACAATTGTTCCCTTCAGCAGAGAAAGGTCAACATTTATTTTAATGTCACCACATTCAAAACTGCAGTCCCACAGTCTGAATGGGAACATTTTTACTCCTGCAGTGGTTTCTCACCATTTGCACAGCCTTTAAGTCGAGCTCCTCGGATGGGGGCTCTTTGCAGGTCAGCCTTCACTCTGGCTTTCAGGCCACCACCCTCCTTCTGCATGGAGTTCAGTGCATCGCTCACAGAGTTCACCACCTTCACCATGTTGATCTGACTTTCCGACAGCAGCTGCGAAACAGGAAACATTCCAGTTAGACTCTTGTCCGCACACAAACAAGAGAAAACAGAAGAGTGAACAAGCTAAAAGGGCTTTGTACCAACCACTTTATGCATATCAGTCTGAGGAGTTGCATGCTAACAAGTAAACTGTTAACCACATTTATCAACGAGTAGGATGGGTGGGACTACTAATATCATAAGAAGCTCTGTGAAAATGCACCTATAAAGGCATACTTCACCATGCACATCCAATTTCTCAAGCCCCTTAACCCAACAAAACAGAAGTATAAATGCAAATGCAAATGGGGACTGCTCAAATCACAGCAGAGCCATTACTGCTGTTTTCTGCATCCCTTCATTAGGTATATATTCTAAAAATGTGCATAAAATAAGAACCACTGCATCAGACACGCAAAGAAGTGGAACGCAGCAGCTTGCTAGTTTGCATTTTATGTGGGAAAATGTTACTGCATTTATACCCACTCTAGACACATTGCGGTAAAGTATAATCCATTTACAGCAGGGGTGTCAAATTCTGGTCCTGTGGAGCCACAGCTATACTCACCTGCTAATTATCACACAGCTATAGAGCTGAATGTGATGGGGAAGAGATGGGAAAAAAGCCTTGATGAGCTGTGGCCTTCTAGGAATTGGGTGTGACATGTCTGTTGAACAGCTTGTCTGTGCACAGTTGTGATAATTTGCTGAGGGTAAATATGGCCTGTGTGATGCAACCATCGAGAGCTATGCGGTAAGCACATATTGCCACTTATGGGCTTGTGAGCCTGTATGAGAAATGATGGCACATAGCTCAAAGAGACTGGATCCAGTTCAGGAGCGTGCAACTTCTCAGAAAGCAGTGATGTTGTTTTTGTGGAGTGCAGAGTAAAAAAAATGTAACCGTAGAACTTAATTAATATAGAAAACACATGCATTTGATAAATAAAAAATTAATAAATATTAAAAAATTTAAGTGACTGGCTCAAAGTGGCTGTAATTCTGCATTCTCATTTTGGAAAGAGACTTCAGATACAAAATTAGGTGACCACTATAAGACCTATAAAAGCAAAAAAATAAAGTTTATGTCAGGGGACCTTTAATGCATGCATTCATTTACTTCTCATGAATTAAAATGTATGACTTTATCCAGATTTGATGTTTTGGAAATATTGAGGATTGAAAATAATTTAGCAAACTGATTTTGTGTGTAGTTTTTGTGTCTCAAATAAGGTTGTAAGAAGAACTCACTGTTACAAAAACACAGAATACCCTCTTGCCACCGTTTAAAAAAAAAAAAAACGTTTTTATGTAGTCATTTCATAGCTTGAGGTTGCACCTTTTCACAGGAACTCTTCAGGTTCTCACATTTACAGCCCCCTGATGGACACAAGCTCCCTCCATCACTTATCCGTGTCTTGGGACAATCCATCTTACTCAAAAGCATTTCTGAAGCCCTTATTGTCCCTGGCAATTCATCCTCTCCCCTCTCATCCAAAAAAAAATCCTCATGTAATCCTCCATCCAGCAAACACACACACACATACACACACACACACACACACACAATCACTCACGGTCACACCTACCTCAAAAGACACACCCTCTGCTTTTCTGACATAAATTCAAGCACCTTACACTCGTAAACACACCACAGTGATCACATTACAAACTTATCAGTTGGGTTACTCATCTGGCCTAGAGAGACACAGACAATGTAAAAAAAAAATCACTGTTCCCAGTAGCGTATTCAGCAATAAGGACCTGGGTGAAAACCTGTTTACGTGCAATAAACACGGCGGTATATAACTGCATTGAGCATAATTATACAACAATTAAAGATAAATTGTTGTATTTGCTAATTATTGCTTCAATTTGTGTTTATTTATACCCTAGTCATGTTCATTACCCTTGTCTTGGCTTCTTTTCCCAAACAAATCATTAAAACCCTTATAAACGACACGAGAAGACATTGAAAATTCTATTATTTTAAATTGCACAGTATAACTAATATTGTTTTCCAAGCATGAAGCAGTGATTTCGTACCCCGGAGGACATGAAAAGGTGTGAGATCTGAGGTGTAATTTAGAGGATTGTAATGCAATTAGCCACATAATCCTTATTCTCTTCAGGTCAATGCAACAAGGCCAATGACGAGTGCATTCACCCTTCAATAGTGCATGGCTAATTCCTTTCCTTCCCTTCTGCCTTCACTCTGTTGGCTGATCATTATGACCTGAACTCGAACACACTTAATCTCTCCAGTAATCATGGGTGTGTTTTCAAAGTGACATGCTAAAAACCGAACTGCCCTCTTCCATTTGCTTAAAAATTCATGGGGGCTTGCACCTTGGCATATTGCTTTCATAGTATTAGTTGTGTAAATATAATAGTATGGTGACCAAGCAAAGATTCTCATCCAAAAATAAAGAAATCTCAATAACAATGGTCCCTTTAATGTAATGAAACAATTAAGGAAATTTTTTTTCAGTTAGTATTGAAATCACTTTCCACTGCCTCAAGACAGCAAAGTGCCAGACCTGCACCTAATGATGACCAAAGGGGTCACAATGCTGTACAATAAAAAAAAAAAAAATGAAGTGATTGTCACATGTGATACACAGCAGCACAGCACACGGTGCACACAGTGAAATGTGTCCTCTGCATTTAACCCATCACCCTGAGTGAGCAGCGGGCAGCCATGACAGGTGCCCGGGGAGCAGTGTGTGGGGTGCTTTGCTCAGTGGCACCTCAGTGGCACCTTGGCAGATGGGGATTCGAACTGGCAACCTGATTACGGGGCCGCCACCACTGGCCCAATATGTATGTTACATTTAGATTAGCTATGCAGAGAAGCAACAGAATAATGTTAACGGTTCATTGAAAACCCATAAATAATGTAAAATTTGTAAAATATTGTATAATCTTTGAATTCTTGTATGTCACCAAGTGAGATAATAATGCAAAACAATTGACAATTGCATATATCTACAGAACTTTGTTTTTGCACAAGGTGCAAGAGTAAAATTTGTAATAACATGAAGCTTAACACAAAAAGCATAGCATCATGGCACAAAAGGATGAGGAGAGATTAATGATGAAAATATTTTTTTTTCAGATCCGCTTCTGTTCTGTGTGATCCTTTATCCTAAAACATCCTATAACCGTATTTTCCATTCGGAACAGTTTAAGCTCTAATTCATCCACTCAGCTGTGTTCCCAGGTCACAAGACGGAACCTTCCCCCAAGACCACTGTAGCATGCAGGGCCATTACTAACTGACCCCCCACCCCCTTTCCCCAAGGCAGGCTACAATAAATCACATCCACAGGTCTGGGGCGACCAACAGCCCAGTGAATCACAGCAAGGAAACAGTGGGCGCAGATATCCTGAACTCTGCTACCCTCGACCAGCAAATCTATCAAGGCGCCCCATGCTCCATCCCATCACCCGACGCTGTGGCCACAGTGACAGCCCCCTGACCACGCTTTCTATTGCAGTCAGTTGGGAATTGGCCTGCTGCTTTTTGAGTTGGGTGAGATTTAATCTCTCAGAATGGCTGCGGTTCTTGAGCAATGGGAGCTGTGGAGATTGTTTAGATCAGGAAGCATTAATGGAGTGCATGGTGCTGAGAGGGCCAGCATTAACCAGGAACTCGTGTAGTGTAATTAAAGTGAGTGCTGAAGAAAAAACGTACACTGGCACACACTCACACATATATAGACACACAGACATTTTTTTTTTTATAAGGGACCCAGGTTATATATACCGAGGAGGAACTGTTTACTGCTCACACATTCCTCACACACATTAATGGTCATGCACATGATGTATGAAAGGAGGAAAATAACACAGGATTACTGTCCTGGGATGGCTTGGATTTCTGCTTCATTTTCAGCTCAGAGGTATCCAGATGATAAATAACTCTCTTTTGAATGTGTATGTTCGTGTCAATCACTTTTAATTCAGATTTATTTAAAGCTTAATTCACCTTTAATTTGGGTTTAATTCACTTAGTGAGGAGAACCAGTTCCATCTCATTAACAGCCTAATTACAGACCGTGCACACGCAGGAGAACATCACTCATCAGCCATTAATGGCAAACAGAGTGACATCACCTGAGAGCGCAGTCTGACATTATCGAAAATTGCAAAGCAGTCCATTCTACCCATTTTCACCACATTCTCAGAGTGACTCACAGGTTCAGAGCCGCTGGAGAAAAAAATCAACGTGGCCATGTTTCTGCGTAAACTGTCCGCTGCATAACAATGAGAGGGGGTCTGATCGGAAGGAAGCCTTCAGTCCTTTGACCATCATGGCAAAGTGTGAGCTTTGTGGATGCGGAGCGTTTCTTTAACTCCTCAGCACTCCAGCAGTCAGCAACACGGACCGCTCCTCGTTATTAATGCAGCAGCCCTAATCATCCGTGAAAAGAGTGCAGGGAATGATGATGCCCTGGGTGGTTTCATCCAGAAATGACAAGCAGTGTGCACTGAAACGATGGAAGTTTGTTAGTCATTACTGTGATGCAGATCCGGCCGGTTTCGATCATTGTCTTAATCTTGTTCACCTGTCCAGATGTGTATTATTGGCTAATTTCCCAATTTTAATCCGTTTCTCTTACTGTTCGTCTTTATTTGTTTGGATTTCTATTATTTTTTATTTTTATTAGAAGTAGTGACTATTTTTTTCATTGTTTATTTATTGTATATTAGTTATTTGCACTTTGAGCAGCATTCAGGTACACAAAATGTACTTTATAAACGATGTAATTATTACCATAAATAATAATATTATTATTACCAATATATATTATGCTATAATATCTAATTGATAACATGTTATCTGCATCTTGGAGACAAGAAACTAGTCACCATTTTACCTTGAGTGTAATTGTATCTGTCACTCAAAATATATGCAATTTATATGCAATTACATATATACAGTATTAACGTGTGTGTGTAGAATGAAGTGATATGTACCTGTATCAGCCGGCCCTGCTCACCCTGAAGGGTGTTCAGTTCCTGCCCCAGGTTGTTCTGTCCTCTCCTCAGAGATTCGTAGTCCATCTTCAACTGCCCGGCATGGGCCGACAGCTTGGCCACTTCCTCGGCCAGGTTGACCAGCAATGCGCGATCCTGGCCCTTAACAGATTTCAGGTCGGAATCATGGTCGGTCAGTGAGTGCAGCAATGAAGTTTGCACGCCTTCAAGCCGCAAGAAATTGCTGTTGTAGTCGGGGCAGTTTGGATCAATGAAGATGTTGATGCGTGAGCCATCACCCCTCTCGACCGTTACTAAGGCATTGGCCTCATCTTGATTGGTGCTGATGTGAGGTGGGCCATCGGACAGAGGTGGAGCCTGGTAGTGGTTCATGAAGAGGATGGTCCCAGTTACTGTGACAGCGAGAAGCACAGCCACAAAAAGGAGGATGGTGCAGAGGAGGTAGCTGCAGCTCATCCGCTACAGAAAAAGAGAGAGAGACACACACAGAGGGAGAGAGAGATTACATAAAGAAATGATTCTGCTCTTTGCAAGGGAAAGATGGGTAAACTATGAAATTTCCATGCAATGCATTAGACATTGACACATAGAAAGTGCACAATGTGACCATGCTGCAAACTCATTTTATTCTTTCAGACTGAGCAGCACAGAATGTTCTTTGAATAGAGTGCAGGAGGATCTGACCAAGGACTGAACAGCGTCTGTGCATGAGTCCAAGAGAAATTAATGTTCCATGGTGGCTTCCACAGAGTACAACCTGGCACTACATTAGACCCTAGACAACAGCTGGAAAGTATACATCATATACAGAACACTGACATATCATCATCATCAGTAAGAATAGTACACTTTCATTACAGTGAGGAAAGTATAGAGGGACGGAATAAATAACTGATAGTCATCAATACAAATCTATTACATTATTAATTTTATTATCATATTAATTTGTGGAGGGTGGTATTGAACTACGCATGTACAAATATGAAAACCTTTAATAAATCAATATTTTTGTTTCAGTGTTTCAGTGTAATTATTTCTAGCACCCAGAAGACAAAATTTAATGATGTTTTTAATGCCAATAAGAATGACTGAGACCTCTCATGCACTCCAGATCCTCATCTGGACATTTTTAACCTGGTTCTGTCAATATGTCAGTTAAGTGCAACCAACGTTGCCAGATATCTGATTTGTTCAAGCACCAAATCAGTCAAAGAATGGGCTTGTGTTGGAGAAATACTGCTTGCTCATGGTGCAGACATCAGAAAACCTGATCAGAGGTTATAGTCATCTATCCATACACTGATGCCAAAAATCTGCCTTATGTTACACATACAGCGACAATGTCGCTAAATTCTAACCCTTTCACAATTATTTCTACAAGATCTGAAAATAAGATTTTTCCCTGTGTGCATATTCAGCATGTATATGAAGATGGATTGCTGTTTTACAGAGAAAAAAAAAGGGAGGGGTGACAGTTTATTGTCTGCGATGTTTGAGAAAAGAACTGCCAAAGGTGCAACACTGCTTCACTCCATTACATGTTATACACAATTAAACTGCACTTTATTCCAGCTATTTCAGTTAATGGACCCAGCACCAAGGCATTATAATCCATCTGTGTGTCTCTATTTGTGTGTGTGTGAGTGTGTGACAGGATTTATATAGTTACAGACATCCTGGATTGCAATGATAATTATTCATCTGTGTGTGGTTGTGTATGTGTGTTTGTGTAGCAGTTTCATGCTCTTGGATGGTGCCTCAATAGCCCTTGAGTGCACACGACAGGTACATGTTGCTCTCCATTAATGAGTGTGCAAATTAAAAAGAAATCCAGGAACTGGATCTGTCAGGACAGTGGTCCACACTATTGGACAGTTAATGACCTGGATTATGAGCGGCTTTTACGATTGGTGTGGGTTCTGGAAAAAGACAGACAGGTTCCAGGAAGCACTTAAATCTACTGTGTTTGTACACATACAGATGGGGAAAGCAGATGAGAGCATTTAAGCCATAAGCTCATGTGGAGGTGGTTATTGTGTGTGTGCATTAAAAACACCATCCCAGTTCCTCTCACATGACCATGCAGTAAATTCATTCCTGCTTGATGTAAAAGACAGACAAATATATAGTTATTGTCACAGATAAATGTTCCCAATGGGCTGTTGTGCTCCAAACAACCACTTCACGCTTGGAGACAAGCGGCAGGACTAATGGCATCATGTGTGAACCACAGCTCCAGAAGAAAGATCCGGAAAGCTTATGGGGGAGGCATGACTGCCTGCAGTGGCTCTGCGGTTTCTGTCTTGCTCTCCAGCTGTGTCTCGGAAACCTTACATCTATTTTTATATCGGATTCTTCAATTTGATAGAGATGATGGGAGTCACCCTCGCAGTGTTATTAGTAATGTGAATTAATGTATGATATGTAGCACACACAGAAAATCAGGATCATAGAATACAGAAAAGACAGAAATGTAACTCTACCGCGTAATATTAATGGTGAAAGTGAACCCATGATACCCATAGATGGGGCAAAAACATGAACCGTTTTTTATCTAGTTATTTGATATTACAGGTTTCACTTTACTTTAAATGAGATGTCATGAGGTTAATTTTGAAGAATATACACTACTGTGGAAATTTTAGGCAGGTGTGGAACAATGTGATAAAATAAGGTGTGAATTTGGTATGCATGTGGTAAACTAAAAATGCTTTCAAAAATAAAAATGATTTCTTTTAAACCTTCAAAATCAGCATCATTCCTACATTTAGAAATTTTCTACATTTCAATATTTATGTCAGGGGTCGCTACAGCAAGCAAAAATTGTATGGCTGATGTCCTTCCTGACGCAACCTTCCCCATTTACTTGGGACATGGGACCAGGAACAAGAAACGCATGGTCACATGAGTCCCTAATGGATGGGTTAGGATTATTTTCAGGGGCATGATAAGTCAATTTAACCAGGTTCTAATCATAATCAATAATTTACTGAAATAGAAACAGCTGTGTGAGGCTTGATGGGGAATAGCAAACTCTGCTACCAAAGTGAAGTTGTGGAAGATGCCTTCATGACACAAGGTAGTTATACTGCATCAGCAAGATCTTTCACAGACAAAGATTTCAAAGCAGACTGTGGTGTCAAGATGTGCTGTTCAAGCTCTTCTGAAGAAGCACAAAGAAATGGGTATGGTTGAGGATTGTAAATGCAGTGGTCAGCAAAGGAAAAAAAACACACTAAGCTTGTTTCCTTTCAAAATTAGAAGATGTCCAGTGCACAAACCTGGCACAAACCAGTAGGACACAGGTAGACCCATCTACTTTCTGTAGAAGACTGGCAAGAAGTGGCAGGAAACATGACAAGTGACTCAACTATGCATGATGTGCAGAAAAATGGCAGCAGGTGCCCTGTAGAGCGGTACAATAATGAGCATGTGCAAGCAACAGTGAAGCAGGCTGGAGGTTCTTTCTGAATTTGGGGCTGCAATTCCACAAATAGTTATTTGGCCAGGATAATTGTATCCTTAATGCTGGAACATACGGACAGATACTATTCATTCATGCAATACCATCAGGTAGGCAAAGTTAATTGCCTATAATTTATACTGCAGTAGGACAATGAGCCCAAAAACACAGCCAATGCCCTTTGTTTTCAGCATGAAAAAGAAGTGATGGTTTGGCCCACAAAGGGTTTAATTTGATTTAGATAGAAGCAATGTTGTGATTAAGACGAAAAGTTAAATAGATATAACATTAAATGCAACATTAAATACAAAATTACATATAACTGTTTGAATTAAGACCTTTGTTCATTCAAACAAGTCACCATGTTGAACTGTAATGGTACATTATTTCATCTACATCTGGAACACAGGTCTAAAGTATATGTGCAGTATATTTCATGTGAATCCAAGATTGCTGATGATGAAAGATTGGAATTCTGAATATTCCCCCTTATCAAGAAGTTATTCAGAAACACAAGAGACAATGAGTTACAGAATATACAAAGTAGTCATGTAACAATTGAAAAAAATGTGAATCAAGAAGCAGGTGGAAACAAAATGCAAGAAACTGTCCATCAACACTTTTATTATAACTATTTGTTAAAGCTAATGGTGTGTTCTCAAGACACAAACTCAATATAAGAAAAAGGGAATCAAAGCATCCCTAATAAAAATGAATATACTCTCAATCCAAGCCATCTCTACAAAGCCACACAGACTTCACATAACCACAGAGATAATACTGCACTATACTAATTATACTGGGTCTCTACAATCAGCATTGTCTGGAGACAGTTGTCTAGGCTCTAAGGTAACAGTCGCATACAACCAATACTTGCTGCAGACCTTCAAGAAATCCTTTAAATGAATGCATTGTATATTATGGATATGTGATATGTTGCTGAAGACTTCTTTACGGCAAGTGAATGAACCTCTTATAAGGCTCTGTAATATTGGTGAGAACAATCATTTACATGAGAGATTAAGAGAAAACATTTTTTTGATGCAATGTATACGACTCAGGTTCAGCCTCTCTAGATCAACATGTTGATCATGGACTCAATAGTAGATGTAGAACTAGCGGTGGGATTCATGTCTATTACTTTGGAGGCAGAGTTCCTTCATTGACTACATTGATTGTGTGCATGTGTGTGTGTGTGTGTATGAAAGGGACCCTTACCTTGGGTGGGGTCTGATTGACTGTGTCTGAGTCTGACCATCGGTGTTTGAGCTGAGAAGAGCTGGGCACACACTCACAGAATGTCTGCATCAAGAAAGAAAAACCGTTGCATTCAGAATGCTTTCTCTCTCTCTCTGTCTCTCTCTCTCAATTCAAACATTCATGTCAGTCACTTCACCACCTAAATGCTATCAATATTTTAAAATGTCAAACAATTGTGTAACATACTGACCAAGGCTAAGCTCAGACTGGATGATTTTCAAAGTGGAAAGATCGCTGTTCGGTTCAAGCTACACAACTTTTCTGATTTGCCATCAAGTCTTCTGGGGGGGAAGAGGGTCACACAATTTTTCACTCGCTTCTGCTATTGGATCAACAAAAGTGGCAGAGAAAATGATTTGAGATTCTGTTGTAACCACGTCTTGAATAGATAGATAGATACCACTTTTTTGTTGAATGTGAGACAGTCTAATCCTAATTACCATAATGTCTGACTGCTGTAATCAAGGAATTCATTTTTTTTAATGTAAGATCATTAAATAGCGACATCCTTTAAAATGCGGACATGTGCTGCAAGCTGACATGGAAGGAGCTGTACAGTGCTGTGTGTCTGTACCACACAAGATCAGACGTCCTCTGAACTTGATTCCAGCTTGATCTAAACATCAAAATGACTTTGGCTCCTCGAGTTGTTGATTAATTTGGAGTAAGAGCAGGGGTCACCAGTCTAATTTCTGTGGAGCCGCAGCAGACTGGCCTGTTTGTGCATTAGCTCTTAATTGACTGATTTTGCCATTGGAATTGATTGCCTTAAGAGTCAGAAACTCTCACTGCATTTTTCCACGCTTTGATTAGTTTCTAATTCAAACAACCACAGTCACTAAGGAATGGGACTTTCTGCACTGATTTCACATGACCAGTAACATGAAGACTGTAAATGTGCTCAGCAAAAAAAGCTAAAACATGTCTGTTCAGTGTTCACTGAAGGCAAATAAAATGCGTTTATCCGTCTGTGAAAGTAAAGTGATTGTCATTGTAAACCACTGCAGCACAGCACACAGTGCACACAATGTAACCCATCACCCTTGGTGAGCAGTGGGCAGCCATAAAAGGCGCCTGGGGAGCAGTACTCTCCTGGATTATAGAGTAGTAGAAAAGAGAGACTAAAAATATATATTAAGAATTGGGGCACATTCTTAACAGTATATTCTCTACATACTGAAATTTCAAACTCGATACCGATACTAAGGATGATATGACACTCTGTACAGATTTTCAGTACTACAGGAAGAGAAAACAAACACAAGTTTGTAATAATTTTTTAATACATAAAGAATGTTTTTATAATATTTAAGAAAAAACAACATATATATGTATATACACGTGTGTGTGTGTGTGTGTGTGTGTGTGTGTGTGTGTGTGTGTGTGTGTTTGTAATTAGAGATGTAATCAGGCCTGAAAAGTTAGGACCATGAACCGGCAGATACAAAGCTTTATTTTAAGTATCGATACTAAATTCTAGTACAACATTTTAGTACATAATTCAATACTAAATATTAAGGACACTGAATAATCACTCAGCAGTAATGTGGTGGTGTCATGGTCTCGACTGCTCCTCCGCCCCAGCAGAGGGGGTGTCGATGCCCCCAAAGGAACCCCGTACCCCAGTCACCATCAAAGAAGACCAACACTATAGCCAACTTTTGATACTCGCTCATTTATAGTTACATTTCCCCTATGTTCTCTTGGTGTTTCTTCTGACGGATGACTGTATCATTGACCCAGATTGCCCCTGACAACTGCTTTTTGGATAACCCAGGACTGACACTGGTTCACCATATGACCCCTGCTTGTTTGTCTGCTGCTGTTTGGATTACCACTGGACTGAACTGATGCTGATTCCCAGTTTGACCCCTGCCTGCTTGTCTTCTCCCTCTGCCTGACGTTTCAGCTCTATCTGACTCTCTGGTGCACCCTGACTGCTTTGACCATATTTTCTGTCTGTCCTCTTTATCACCTTACCATCAGGAACAGGCTCACATTTGCCCCTGCACTCAGGCTCAATGCCAGCTGATTCTTCTCCTCCAGGCAAGCCACTTCCCAGATGAGGAACCTCTAGTAGCTTTCATTACAAACCATACGACAGGTCAAACCCAGGATTGGGCAACAGCACTGCTGGAGGATCCCCTCTGGGGTTAGGGGTGGCCATACAATAGAGGTGTTTCTACATTGTCACGTGATGTTTTCAAATACAAGAGTTTTGTACAAGTCTTGTACACCTGTGTGGACGATTTGATTTGCTACAATGGCCGTGCTCACCTACAAGTCCATGCCAGAGAAATGCCTGGTTCAAATGTCCATATGGTCAGGTGAGCATGGACTGAACACAGACCGTTTTGTCTGCTCATTAGAGACTAAATGCTTTCAGACTACTGCGCTCACCGTGAAGCTCAGAACAAGAACTATGCAGGATTTTCTAAAATCCCAGTAAGATAATGTCACATTGTTGATCTCTGGACACTCAGAGACTGTTAGGATCAGCTTTTCCTCCTTTGTGTGTGTGTGTGTGTGTGTGTGTGTTTCGAAGTGGCAGAAAGAACACTAGACTGCTTTGAATCTATTGATCATGCGAAAATACGTCACTGTGCACAGCGGTCAAAGTTCAACAAATTTCAATGTTGAATGGTATGAGAACAAGGCTGATGAGTGCAGCTCCACACAGCATGAAACTCATCACCCAGAGTGGCACTGTACCAAGCACTGCTTTGTATAATCGATGCATTAATTTCAACACGCCTACCATACTATGCATGTTTCATGCAGATTCCAGCCAACAGGTGGCTTCAGAGAAGCTCATGGTCCTGGAACAGGCCACATGCATCCTCACTGGCCCCACTCTCACACCCATCTCAATGTCCCAGAGACTACCAAAGCATCACTGTTAGAGGCGCCACCATAGAACTCTCAGCCACCAGCTCTGACCAGCCCTGATTTCTCCCTCGCGTACTGTGACCTGGCCAAGGTCTTCAGCAAGGACCAAGCCACCACGCTGGCCCCGCCATATGATTGCACCTTAGACTCCTTTCCTGGAGCTGAACCGCATGACTTTGTGTCACACACATGCAAGATGAGGAAACAGAGATGAAGAGCGAGTGTTGGAGGAAATGAAAAACCCAGTTCTGTGAACGTGAGTCAGATGTAGCTGCCACAGCCACAGATGGCATTAACAAACACAGAGGAGAGGAAGAAACAGGGTTGGACAGAAAGAAACAACGAGGTATGAATCAGTCTTACTGGATTTCTAGGGGAGCTGAGTCGAGGCTGGTTACAGATCTGTAAATTCCAAACAATGACAGAGCACCGACCAAAGGTGTGCAGCCAATTACATATATGATCAGATCACTAGTTTCAATGTTCCTGGAGCACGTGAGTGGCATTGAGTGCTGGTGACGGTGTGCTGACGGTACACTGTGATGAAGCGGCTAGGAATCCAGGACCGCTCCTCGGGCCCATAGCCGGCCCAGTGGACAAGGTACTGAACTCCATGACCCTGGCGACCTGAATCCAGTATACATTCTGTGATCATCAGCCGTGAGGGCGATCCAGCCCAGTCTGGATGCGTGACAACGGATTGAAGTGGTGAAGGCAGCATCCTGGAGGGCCATGGAGCAGTGGTGGTGTGGCTTCCAGGTCCTGGAGGGTTGTGGAGCACTGGTGGTGTCGTACTGCAAATGGCAGTAGATCCGCAGCGTGAGTTGAACCAGGGTGTTGAAGCTTCATGGTTCACCATCTCGCTGCAGATCCGAGGAGCCAGACCTTGGTCCGGTGGGAGTGGGGATCCATTGGGACTTGGCAGCCAGGGTCCAGAAATTCACTGAGAATTTGCTGACTGACGAGGAGCCCTGGCGCAGATGGTACAGTGGAGAGGAGACTTCTTTAACACCTTCCGTAGGAGTGAAGGTGTCCTTCAATCATCTACAAAGGTCTGGTAAGCGTGCCTTAAGCCTGTCCCTGCCCCTGCCGATTCCCCATTAGCCATGGTAACATGTTTCCATGGATTTTGTCAATGATCTTCCCCCATCCGCTGGACCAACACTGACCAACATATGGTCCTTTGGGAGGTGGTTCAATTTCACAGGCCCCCAGAGGGCCTCCTCTCCAAACGCAGACCTCAGTTCGTAGCCTGTTTTTTAGCAGTTTTGGTAGCAAATGGGTGTGTTTGTTAGTCTTACATCCGGCTACTACCCCCAATCGAACAGGCAAACGTAGCGGATAAACCCGGGAATTGGAGAAATACTTGTGTTAATGCTCAACCCAGCTTTCTATCTGGTTTTGGTGGCCATACTATGCTGGTTAGCCCAGTTTTCTACACTTCTTTGCTTTGTAAAACATGCATTTAACACAATTTAATGCACACAGTTTGCATTGACCATGCTGCATTTGTGCTACTTATTGTTGCAGAGCCAGCAGTATTTATTCATACAGACTATATTATGTAGCCAAGCCACCGCCATCCACGCCATGTTGCTTCTGTTTTGGGGTTACATTGAAGTTCCCGTGCCCCATATGTGTGTCCCCAATATGCAGTATAAATGAGTAACTACCTCTTTGTAACAAGACTTTTTCAAGCCTAAACCTGAAACTTCCCCCTCCACACACACACACACAAACACACACACAATAAGACTGCTGCATTTGAGATTTATTTGATATTTTTTGTTTGGCACTGTACTGTAAGTGCAAGTATTGTAGCAAGTAGGCATTCATCTGGTTGTATTTTTTTTTGTGTTTGTCTTTTCCCTCTTTGGAGCTAACACAGGCTAAGATTGCCACTGATATCGGGTGTTAAGTGCCCAGTGTTAGTGGGAGCCCAGAGAGGCTCCTGAAGAGAAGACCTGCCCTGCCCTCACAGCTCCGTGGCATCCACGACCAGGGATCAGAGTCAGTGTTCGGGACACACAGGATTTAGAGGTTTGGAGGAAATGGAGCCCTTCATGTTAGCTATTAATCCCATGCCTATCAAGCATAACCACTATCCTGCCATTTTCTATAAAAAACAATTAATTAAACTAAAGATCTGTCATGAATCACTAAGCAGCAAATCCTTGTCTTCAAACCAGTTCCAAGTTGCCATCTGGCTTTAACAATGTCTCACATCTTCCTGCACTTTAAATTAAATTTAATTAAAGAGAAATGCAACATTTGCATTCAAAAATTAGACGTAATTATGGCCAGATTGTGTTGTCTTAATTACACCTCGTTTAGCACTGTAAAATAAGTGCTCGACCTCAAGGTTGTCAGTTTGAATCCTAGTCTCGGCTTGGTGTGTGTGGAGTTTGCATGATCTCCCTGAGTTGATGTGGGTTTCCACAAGGTTCTCCTGTTTCCTCCTGCTGTTCAAAGGCATGCAGACTAGGCATGACACTAAATTAGCCATAGATACGAATGGGTAGTTTTTTTTGTGCCTTGGCAGGGTTGGTTCCCTGCCCTGCACCCAATGTCATGGGATGGGGTCTGGAGGCCGCAACCCTGATCAGGAAGATTCAGAGATGGAAAAAAAGCATGGGTAAGTCATAATATTCAGTAATGTCACATTCATCAGTTTACCCATTTGGATATACTGATCATCTTTGAGAGTGGCCTGGTCATGTCCACAGTCTAGAGATGCCTAAGGCAGGTCATGGCTTCTGGAGCCCATTCCCAAATATTGAACACAGTATGGGGATTCACACATTTGTGTTTAGAGAAATAAAAACATCTATTTGCTATTTATCTGTATCTTGGAGAAATAAACTACATAGACATTTTGTGTTTGCGGCATTATTTTTGACACCTAGAAGACAAACACATAAAAAAAGTTTAAAATTGGAAATGGTAACCTGTAGTGATGATTCACCAACCCTAGTTGCATATTCTAGAGAATTTAAACCAACTCCTGTCAATACTCCACATGAGACAACGAGGGCATGTGTAGGTATGTAGTTTCTCAAAGTTTCAAAGTTATCTTCAAGGTATGGCTAACCAACAAGTAGTGCTTATACAAAAAAGCATTTAGCAAGCAAATCCACAAAAATCAGGAACAGATTATCCTCAAACAATAAAACTGACTGCTTGAAGTGCTCATTATGGCATATCTCTGAATGGGTAACTGTGGAAACCTTTGTTTGTGTGAGCTCGCAAGCTGCGTGAGCCGTGTTGCATTAGTGTAGCTAAATAAAGCTGGCCCACCTGGTGATGATGCCTCCACTGCCTTCAACGAGCATTTACCGCGGTAATTAGCACTGAAAAGAAAAACGGCAGCAATGAAGAGGTGCTCGTTCTCATTCTACAATATTTTCCCTCGCGCAGGAGGGCTGAATTATCACCCACTTCTCATAAACTGATCCTCATCCACCACGTTCCGTTAATTCAGCACGGAAAACATGAAAAACATACCCACACCCGCTCTCTCATCGGGACTCTTTTCCTCCTACTCCCACTTCTCCTTTTATCTATGTATTTCTTGATTGCTGCTCATCAGGTATGAGTTATATGTTAGTGGTCTCTCTAATGAAGGCACTAACAGGCTTTTTTCTGAGCAAAGAGATGTTTGCTCTGTTACATACCAGCATTTTCCATCTCAGGTGTTTCCAAATTTCAGTTTTTTCCATTCAATCTCCTTGAAAATATGAATGATATGATTATATACACACACACACACATACACACACACTCAAATGAAAAAAAAAGATGAATACGAAAATATCTCTTATTAACATGGCACAAGTAAATGTGCATGTCTGCAATGTAAAGAAAAAGGGAAAAGAAATTTAGAACGGATTTGAACAAAGTGACAGCAATATCTACAAATAGCAGAGGATGGTGGGTGTCTGTAATATGATATTACATCAAGCTTTCATGATGGGCTTTGATGAGGTTAGGTAACCAGTGACTAACCCAGCTACTCGCTCTAGTTCAAAAAAGCCGCCTGCGAGAACACAATTTTACAAAGGCACGTTCGGCAGGCTCTTTGCAATTCCGACCCAAGGCCACAGGATGAACACATCCTTTGAATGACCAGTCCCCGTGTCAGTGCTGTCAATACCTCCATTGAAATGGGGGGAGACAGAGAGAGCAGACATGCACTCACCCAGAGCCCACGTTAATAAATAAAGAAGGCCATCCATGCTTCAAACATTCTCAAGATTTAAAAAAAAAAATCACTTCATCCCCTCGCCCTTTCCTTCTACAAACGTGCGCCATTCAAACTGATTCAATTACTTTGCCACTGATTAGAAACACAAAATGTACACAGAAAGGACGTATACGAGAGTGAGATGCAGACTCGTCATTAGTGATGGAAATGAAGACTTCAGAGGTAATAATTAGGTTTTGGTGAACATGTTAATTTAAGCCAGAGTACCAGAGGGCCCATGAAGTCTCTCCATGGTGACGGGTGACACTGTCATTTAATTGGTCTTTGGGACGACTAAGTGGCTTGTCCAGGGCTATCCACAAACAAGGTGAACGCCACGTATAACCTCTGTGCTTTCATGCAACGTGAGTGCTTTTTCAGAATTACATTTTACAGAATCTAATTTTTCAGAATTTGTGAAAGTGTTCTAAACCCTTTCCTGCTTTTTCCTTGCCTTCGCTGACAGGCCATGGGGTGAAATCTCTTGACACTGCTTTCCTGAGCAGTGTGGGTGAGAAGTGGCATTTGACGAGATAAAAGGCCTTTTGGTCTTTTGGGGTCTCTCTGCCACACAAACACAGAAACATAAAAATCCCTGCATGGTTGTTAGGGTTAGAGAAATATTTTATCTTTCTGTCTACCTGTTTTATTTTGTGACTTGTAAAACAGTATGAAATCAGACGGCGTGGCAGGATGATTATTCACTGAGATCGGCTTCAGATGGTGGCCTTTAGTCTGACTGAAAGCCGTAATGCCCTTTGGGTGCAATTCATAACAAGATGTCAATCGTGTGATTCAAATACTCATTTGGAGTATTATTAATGACACAATCTTCTCAGTTTCATGTTTTCAGTGTTGATTCATTATCATTTTAGGTCAAGTAAAATTCAAGGTGAACGATCAACATGTCCTCCTTTGGTAATTATTCTATTCATTTTAACAAACTTTCAATGAAAGGAAGACTATTTTTAACAAAATAATCATTAGCATCTCTTCTACTCTGCTGTACTAAATAGCCACAGGCCTTGTTTTACCCGTGTGTCCACCCACTGCGTTCACATTAACAGATCAGCGGTAAGTACACAACAAGCCCTCCCCAACAGCTCTGCACCAGGGAGTGTCACTTCGTATGAAGTCACGCTCACAGCTGCATCGAGCACTCCTGTTAGGAACAATTATATTAATAATTGTGTCTCTCCATCGGGAAACATAAAGCCTCATCAATAACAAAAAAGCATAACCAGACGCAATAAGAAAATAAACCAAATAGACGAAGGACATAGTTCATTCCATATTTCCATTGACTTCACAAAGATGTTTAATCTGCTGACATTTACCCTTTTTTGAGACGTACAGAAGGTAGGGTATGAACATTGGAGTGAGGGCAGCACCAGGGCAGCGAGAACCCTGAACTCTGTGGACTACAAGCTATGGGTGGCTTATTAAGTGGACAGACAGAGTAGCCTGATGGGCATTGCAGCAAAAGCTTTCAATGCCCACCAGTAAATGTACCTTCACAGAAGGCAGTTCACGCATTCGGATAATTACCTCCTCATATTCAGTACAGAAACAATGTACTGTCTACCCCGCACCTTAACCCTGAAACATCGCTGGAATCCACAAACAGCTCCTCTTTAATATTCAGCAACTACACTCTATTAACTATATTGAACACATACATGAAGATTGCACTCACATACAATAAATAAGATGTAGTTTTTGACATTGTGCATGGATTTGTGCATGGGTGTTCCTGAAATTCAGTTAAGCAGAACGTCTAAAGATGAACGTCAGATAAAACTTATAATGACTCGAGGTGCTACAAGAAGACTGTGCGTTTCTCTGGTCGAGCCTTGCATTATTTCACAATTGCAGGAAGAAAAAGAAATGGTCCCCACGTCCCAATTAGGCCACCATCGACTGCGCTTATGTGGGGGACATTATATTTAGTCTGACAGAAACACAATGAAGTTTCAAAATGTTTTGGCACCCTGTCTGCCTTCACCAGGTTTCTGCGCTACACAAATAACATTTCGTTAATACTTTGTTAACATTTCATCCGGAACTAATACTAATGAGTCCGGCTATAACTAATTTTAGACCTCCTGTGTAGCTTGTCAGCATGATTGATTTATTATTATATTTCTCAAAACCCAATTTTTCCTGCTGAGACTGAATGTAGTTATTTTAAGTTAAACAATGGCACCCTGGCAGGGCTTTTTCATTTACTGTGCAGAGCTAGGCAATTGGAGAATTAGCTGGAAAAATGGCTATAATATACTTCCCATGTAATATACTGTCTTTAGGACTAAAGCAAAAGAAAAAACGTTTGGAACCAGTTTGAAACCACAATACCATGTTTTTTAAGACAAAAAAAGCAGACACTGATGAAAATGCCAGGGGTTAGACAGGTCAGTGGTCGCCATAGTAATAGAATTGCAATTGAACATCTTTAGCCCTATTAACACAGAGGTGACGTCAGGTCCCAGCAGGTCATGTGCAAAAGGGTCATGTTGATTTAAGACGTAAGGAGAAAGCAGCTTTTCTTGCCAGATTTATCGTCGTTTGTTTGAGGCACATGCATGTAAAACTAAAGCAAATGAGAATTAGGCATCTATGGGGACGTTTTGTCACATTCTTTACAATCCGTGTGCATTGTAAGTGAATCCAGTGCGATTAATACAGTGATTAACTCTCTGTGTAGGAACAAGGAACAAATCTTTGTAACAAAGGATGCGGGGGGGTGGGGGGTTACAAGTGCAAATGGAAGATAAAAGATAAAAGACAAGCCTCGTGGTGGTCCTAAAGGACTATATGGGACAATCTAATAGCTCTATATACAATCCATGAAATGTAATATAAGCTTGTGGGGGACCAGCAAATTGCTTCACTTTTCATTGTGTAGTCTGGTTCTTGGACTTGATAAAAGGAGGAACAAGACACACGAGATTCTCAGCAAGTACTTTGAAACCCAGACTTGTGTTTGAAGAAGCACTGCGAGGAGCTGAACGGGACAGTTCCACAATGCCCTCAGAAAAACGAACCAACCGGGAGACAACTGAGACAAAGGGAGTCTAAATCCTTCACGTTACTAGGATGAGAAGATCAAATGAATCTTGTTGGGCTGCTGTGGAATACCAATTTACAAGCTGGGTCTGATGCCATGCGGACATGACGTTCTAGAAGGTGCAACCTTTGACTGCCTCCTTAAGAATGCCAAATATTGAAAAAGCATTTTCTTGGATACGGCAATGTAACCTTCCTTGATACGCTCTCATATAAAGTGGAAAGGAGGCTGTAATTTGCCAGTTCAATTTTTGCACACTTGAGGGCTGTAAGTTGCCAGGCTCACCTTGTGAAGCTGGCAGGACATGAAGGTGTAGTGGGGCTCAGGGAAATGTGTGGTTTTGTTCCACGTTAGAGCAGTCATGCTGTTTTTTTGTTGATAAAGGAATGGGCCTGAAGTGCTGGTTCCGGGTTCAGAGGGTTTTCATAGTCAGCAGTGAGTTTGAGAAACAAACACGGTTCTACAGACCAAGCAGACATGCGGGTTTATGAGGTCAAAGAGCAAGCTGGGACGCAAGACAGACCTATGGCCCCTCATTCTGACGTTCACATGTTTACCAAGCAACCACAGGAAAAGTGTGGCTCACTTTCCATGACAAAGACCTCAGAAAGACTTCACAGGGGTTAAGACAGTAAATTGGAGCTAGAGGAAGTTCTTGGGGAAATGAGATTCTCTGATATATAGGGATCTCTTACGTACACTGGCATAAAAGTTGGGTGCACCAAATTTTTGATGGCACCACAGTTAATAGCGCCGTTTTACAGATTCACTTTTCCTCCATTTTAAATCGCAATATTGATGTGTAGATGATTAAATACCAATCTGGTTAACAGGAAGTTCTTTAATCGAAGCACAGTTGTTCAGGAAAGCTTGAAGTGAAATGAAAAGAGAATTTAAAATAAAAGTACTATAAGGGCTTGAACTTGATTGTGATCTCGGCATGATGAGCTGTTTGCTGCTGCCTGTTGCTGAAAGGCAGCGGGGAGAGGGAACACTGGGCCAGAACATTTATCACTGCATGTAATGTGTTTTATAGATGCTTTTCCAGCGTTTAATTTCTATCACTTTACTCGGCTCGGACTCCGGCGGTCAGCTGATGCATTTTGAGTGGCACTTAAATCAAAGCAGGGTCAGTGAAATGGACAAAAGCAAAGTCTGAGGTGTAGAAAAAAAAAAAAAAACTTTTGATCATGAAAAATTACATTAAATATGTATAAATGACTCGTGCGCGAAACATGTTGGCAGGCAATAATGTCAGGCTTGGGTCTGTGTGGATAACAGAGGTGGGCCCCGCCCCTCACAATCTTAAGGTTGGTATAGAATACGACACGGACCTAATACGCGTTTCTTGCGTGAACCACATTGAGTAGCCTGTTTGCTGGCACCTAGACAAGGCATCCACTGAATAGTCAGCCGTGTACATACGAAACCGTACTCCTCTCCACTTTGTATTTTTCTGGCAATGCCTCACCATTATTTGTTCGTGCCCCTGACCCTAAACCGGAACATGGCAGCTGCAAACGAAAAAATGCAGTGCGCTACAGGCTGTATCGCACATTCATTTTTCATCAGGCAGACATTTGACGGCTGTCTCCGTGACCGCTCTGTCACCTCAAGGTCAGTCGTGGCACAGGCCATGTAAACATAGCCCCGGCATGGTATCCACACACACTCCGAGCCACTCTGGTCGGTCTGCTGCTAATGCGGCCTGGGAACGTGGGACAAGGGTAAAACCCTGTTCTGTCTCCTGTCCTCCCGTTTTTTCATGCATTTTGTGGCGAGTCAGTATATTTTTCCCCGTCTCTGATTGATTGTCCGTGTTGGCAAATCGCTGGCTCCGTTCCATTTTACAAAGACGGTGCCTTCCACAAACCCACGGGAGAGCGCCAGCACATCCTAAAATATCCGCTAACGTTGGCCCCCCTGAAACACATGTGGTTGCAAAATCATGTCCGTGCAAACCGCACCCTATATAGCTCTCTATACACACACACACACACGCACACACACACACACACTGTTTCTCTCAACTAATTTACTTTCCCCAACTATCCATTCTCTTGTATGGCAGTTTATCCCCTCCTGCAGCTCAATTCAGATGGGGGACAATTTAGCATCTATTTTTCTTTTCTTCTTTTTTTGTCTGATTTGACATTTTCATGATTCAGGGCAAGATTGTGAACTAACCCTTTAAACTGTTCAATCAGTCAAAGCCCCCGCCCCTGCTTTCCATCTCCATTCCAGGTCTGCCTCTCACCCTCCAGCTCCCTTCCGCCCCTCCTCCTCTCAGCCGTGTGATGCTGAGGAATCATTCTCCCCTTCTTCCATGGCCAGATTGGCCTTTCATGCCACGTAAATTATTTATCTGCAGGAAATCGTGGCTAATATATATATGCCACAAGTTTTAAGAGAGCACATGGTATAAGCGCCTGCCCTACATCGAACCATCTTTTATCACCTCTCCTACTAGCGCTTACAAATTCTTACAGTGGAAATTTAATCTACTATGTTAAAGCAAATTATAGGATGAAGTGGTAGCAAAACTGCTCCCTTTTTTGAGGGAGTGAGATACCAGATTTGATCTATATGCAGACAGTTCATTTAATTCAAATGATATCAAATGATGTGCCTCTGTTTTACAATAAAGAAAGAAAAAATGTATCTCCAAATGCTGCCTTTTGCAAAATTGAGCAGAAAATGGTACTAGAGACCACGAATGAAGGGAGGAGGAAAGGGTCTCTCCCTCCCTCTCTCTCTCTCGCCCTCTCTTTTCCTCCCTCTCTGTCTCTGGTCCTCTTGCTGGTAGATGAAACCTGTGCGTTGTTTATAACTGATTCATTCATTTTGCAGTTTTAATTAATTCTTTCATTAATAGCTCTATGGTGAGAACAGTTTGCTGTCGTTCTCAATCAAGTGACTATCAGAGAACCACACTTGTGCTTTGCATGCAGCACACTGATTGTGTTAATGTGTGAACTCCAACAATTAATTACATACTGTGCATTTGCAATGATTCATTAACTAAGGCCAAAATAAGGGGGGAAATGTTTATTTATATATTTAACTATTCAAGGACAATTATGTTTAGTTGGAAAGAGTCATTTAGCAATTCTGTTCTAGTAATGCTAACAAACTGCAGTGTTCCATGCATCACACAGTGCTAATCATCTCCAAAATGATTGCTCCGTCTGCATTTGACTCTGAATATCTTTATGTAATGACTGACGTGACACACAAGGACAGAGAGACACGAAACACACAAGAGTAATATAACGTAAAATAAAATATTTCTAATATGCCCATTTCGTCTACATTGTCTAAAATACGTGTGGTTTGTACCCGCCTTCCAACTATTGGGTAGCCAAATCAATATCGTTTGTACCTGTTTCACCAAGGTAAAATACATAGATGTGCTGATGCAATGTGCGAATGTTCCTCGACTTGTTTCTGTCTGATGAATGACTAAAGTATCCAGCATTACAGAGCACCATGACATCCCACTCTTACTGTCATTTTTACTAGTCTGTACACACACAACCTGTCCACATGCACACTTCAACGCAGTTTAGAGTTGAGTAAGAGGGTCTCTGATGGATCTTTAAAGGCCAGCTCCCTGTACTAATTACCCCAGCATAAGTGATCAGCCAATTACAGGTGTTGAAGGAAAAAGCATCTTTGATAGTAACCGATGCAACACAGTGTGACCACATTAACACAGATTTTACTTTTACACACCTTCCCTGCAATCCCTGGATTGTCTGTGGTCTGACATGAACAACCCAGGGTGCCAGTGCTGACAACTGCTCTTTAGTGGGGCAGTGGTGGCCTAGCAGTTAAGGAAGCGGCCCCGTCATCCGAAGGTTGCCGGTTCGAATCCCAATCCGCCAAGGTGCCACTGAGGTGCCACTGAGCAAAGCACTGTCCCCACACACTGCTCCCCGGGCGCCTGTCATGGCTGCCCAGTGCTCGCCAAGGGCAATGGGGTAAAAGCAGAGGACACGTTTCATTGTGTGCACCACGTGCTGTGCTGCAGTGTCTCACATTGACAATCACTTCACTTTATCACAGATGGGTTCCCCCTTCTGAGCCTTAGTTCCTGTCAAGGGTTCTTCCAAATTTTTCTCAGGGAGATTTTCCTTGCCACTGTCACCTTTGGCTTGCTCTCTAGGGGGGTCTTTCTAAGTTTAAGGTGCTTTGTGCCAATTTATATTGTGCTACACAAATAACAAATTTATTGATTGATTGATTGATGATTATAATGCCTGCTCAGATGTGTGAGCTGCGCGTGGCAAAGATCTGACCTGGCAGTTGCCAGTCATGTCCCTCTCTGCTGTGTGGAATCCTTATCCTTACAATAAGAGTAGCCTAACCAATGGTCTCAGTCACTCTTTATGTATATTTAGAACAATCTATATATATTTTGAGGCAACATTTAATTAATGGATTACATTACTGGACGGGACTATTAGTAAAACCCAGCTCAAGCCTAAGCGGAAACCAATGAACCCTCTTAAAGAGAATTCTGAGATCAGATAGTACCTGGAGTTGTAAGGCAATTAGCCAAATTAGTCTGTCAAAAGCAGAACATTGCGAGAGCTACGGCTCCACCCCCACTGAACTCCTTAACCCATTCACTTATTCTCTGTAGTTTCAGTTTTAATAAAATGTAATGAATGAATAATATAGCAGAGCTGATGGTGATGATTCATGGAGCATTAAACTGAATTCATCCAAAAAATCTAAAGGAATAAAAAAAGGTATTTAAAAGCAATCTAAAAGTGCTAACACTCAAGCAGTCATGCCCATACATGCCAGTGCTCCACCATCTGCAAGGCCGATGGTTCAGGTCACTTATTGGTTGGAATATGCATATTTGGAATATTGGACTGCATGGAAGAAAAAAACAAAAAGCCAAAGGCTTTCATGCATTCTGAACAATAACAACACATCCGAATCAAATAAATAATTCATCCATTTGCAGGCCAGTTTCAACCCTTGTTGCTCAGCCTTTATTTCGTGCTTTATTTTTTACCCAATTACCGCCTCTGGATCAGCACTTTCCAGGTTTCGCAACGATAATTAGCTCTGTGCTTCCCAGCCACACACATGGTCCCCCACCTGTCAAACTCCATTTCTATGCGAAGAGACGGGAACTCACGAGCCCTTCCATGTTAATGAAATGACTTACAACGGGACTCCATGCGAAAACCATTAACCGGCGTGAACAGTTGATCGGATTACCGGCGTACATTTTTCACGTCGGGTTAAGACGGAGATACCAGGTGTTATCTGGGTAATTACATTGGAATTGATTAATAGAGACGCTCCTTTGCAACTGGCCTCTTTTAGAAGGGCACCGTCACGAAAACATTTAGCGGAAAATCCAACAAATGTTCTGTGTAGATGCAAATCAAGCCACGCTTATTGGCAAAGTTGGGTTATCCAGACCTGCTAACCCAATACAGGCTGGTGTTCAGCAGCCAGCAGAATTCAATAAACGGTGACTAAATGTGGAGTACCACCAAGGGATAATGGCGGCTAAAAGTACATTTAAGGAGACCCAGCAAACAATCGCTCACCCCCCCGTAGGCCTCATCCGAAAGGTTTTACACATGCAGCCAGTCATTGGTCTACTGAAACAACCATTTTTTTGCCACCTGAAAGTCAGTAAAGTGCAGCGTAAAAGTAAAACTCCTTGCGGTCGTTGAGCTTCTGATGTAATTGGCATCATTACCTGAAGTCACACCTGCCACCAAGGACACACTTTCAGCGTAATTAACACCGCTAAACGGTTCAAGCTTACCCATTATTGTAAGTGAGTGACGTGATTCGTCATATGTGATACACAGCAGCACAGCACACGGTGCACACAGTGAAATTTGTCCTCCGCATTTAACCCATCACCCTTGGTGAGCAGTGGGCAGCCATGACAGGCGCCCAGGGAGCAGCGTGTGGGGACGGTGCTTTTGCTCAGTGGCACCTGAGTGGCACCTTGGCGGACCGGGATTCGAACCGGCAACCATTCAGATTACAGGGCCGCTTCCTTAACCGCTAGGTCACCACTGCCCCTTGTCATGGTGGTCCCGTATGGCAGCAGCCAGCAAAGTCAAACAAATTTCTGGTGTGAGTTTTGTAAGACTGATATCACAATTTAATGCAGTGAATTATTGGAATATTCTAAATTCATTTTAAAGTTAAGGTGGGCAGAAATAGTGTGTGTGTGTGTGTGTGTGTGTGTGTGTGTGTGTGTGTGTGTGTGTGTGTGTGTGTGTGTGTCAGATAACAATTAATCAACATCTCGCAATGTGACAGGGTCACAAGACTGCTGACCCTACGCTCTGATATCCTGTGGCTGCCGATTAACCCTCCCCGTGCTTCTCCTCGTTCACGCCGTTGTTAACAAACGGAGGAGAATGGGAATAAAAACAGGGAGCTGTAAGCGTGTGTATATGTGTGTGTGTGTGTGTGCAGTGGGAGTGGACACCAGACGAGCGGCCATCGGGGAAATCAGAGGTCTGATGAAGCAGGCAGTCTCTGCTCCTGAAGGCTGTAGGTTCATTAACTAGACAAGGTTACCCACGGTTCAAGCCACAACCAGATCATAGCACAACTCACATATAAACACACACACACACACTCAGCCAGCATCGTGCTCCCAAGGGTAAATCCCGCAACCGCATCATACACACACAGACACACAAAAGCAGGGGCGTTTCAACAGCTGCTGCTGCTTAAGAATGGAGGCCAGTCCTTAGCTGGGACAGAAACGTCTCTCTTAATCTCTTGCTGAGTGTGTCTGTGTCATGTGACGCATGAACGGTGCCACCAACGGTGCCAACGACCAGAGATCCGCTCCAAATATAAGAACCATCTACCCGCTTAACAACAGTGTCATCATCTCACGGCTGTACGTCATTGGACATTTAAATTGTGGCGTTGACCGTGCGTTCCCGATGCTCTCCCCAGGGTGCCGGGGGAACTGCAGGTAGCTCCGGCGTCCAACACAGATGTGAGAAGAACAGCTACGGTGTGCAGGTAAATATGAAGGGTTGCTCCCACGGGTGCGTCGTCTCTCGGTTCAAAACCTGACTGACAGCAACCAGCGGTGCTCCGCCGAACGACAGCAGCGGTAGAAAGTGGGGAACTTCTGCTGGTCCCCCATGGGGGGCAAAAAGGGCTTTTTGGTTTTTTGTTTTTTTCTTGTCACAAACATCTTTAAGCCATAGATGTAAACAGCATATGTGTGTGAGTGAAAGTGAAGTGACTTTCATTGTGAAACACTGCAGCACAGCGCACGGTGCACACAATCACCCTTAGCTAGCAGTGTGCAGGCACACCAGTGGCAGCTTGGCGGCTCGGGGTTCGAACCGGCAACCTTCTGATTTGTATACCCAAATTGATTTATAGAATATTCTTCTTTTTTTTTTTTTATTACTTGACACCTCCCTCTGCCCTCTGTGGACGGTCGGTCCCACTCTGTCGCCTCGCCCTCCCGTCAGGCGACCTGGCCACCGGGACAGTGGGTGCGAACGGCGAAAAGGTTCGAAATGTAAAAAAAAAAAAAAAAAAAAACGCAGAGAGCAGCGCGACAGAAATGACCCGAGGTTTGTACGTGACAGAAACGCAAAAATGCCGCCAAGCTGCGCGGCGTTTCATTCAAAGCCAAAGCGACACGTTTGTGGCATTCGCGCCACCGTTCGCAGCATGTCGTTCTGATCGACGTGATTTATTAAAGATAAAAAATAAAAAAACCGGCGTCACTGGCAACCCGACACACTCGCATCCCGCCAAGAAGTCGAATACATTCCGAAACCGACCCGATCGGCGGGGCTCGTACCTGGTTCTTGTGGCGCGGTCCATCCTCGAGTTCCGACGAGCTGTTCATGGCTCCCCATCGGCCATCGACCATCCCACGGCAAGAACCAAAAGCAGGCGGCCGCTGCGGGGAGAAGTGTCCCGTTTCGTGGGTTTGATTCGATTTGGTTTTCGCGCGGAGTTACTCCACAGATAACGGGAAGGTGGTCGCCGGCGCGAACGAGGGATGGAGGGATGGAGGGAGGGAGGGAGGGAGGCGGATTCTGGTTCTTCTGGACCACAGCGGCTCTGCTCAACTAGAAGCACCGCGCGGCCACCCGAGTGGGGAAATATGCGAAAAGGGGAGAAAATGGAAACTTTTTCTTCAGGGACGTGTAGCCCTCCCCGGGACCCCCGCTGGGATCCCCGTTTTTAAAGCGCGGGTCCTCGGAGCCTCGAACGCTAAACTGCGACCGCAAGCGAAATTGCACTGGAATAAAAAGAAAAAGGACAAAAAGCATCAGTCGACTGATTAAAAAAAAAAAAAATTATAATGATAAGAGCGAATGTAATCCAACCGGAGGCAAGAAAACACACGTTCGCCCTTGAGGACGTCGAATCCGTCACGGACCGAAGAAAATCTCGGTCTTTGCTTTTAAAAGAGAGAAAGAAAGAAAAGTTGTGTCGAATTCCTCCGAGTCGCGGAGTGGAGGAGGAGGAGGAGGAGGAGGAGGAGGAGAGGAGCGCCGCAGTTCTCCGCGGTCTCTGGGTCTCCGTCTCCCGCCCCAGTTTACCGGCGCGGATGTCGGTGTTGGAGGGTTAATACCGGAGTGGGGGGGGCACCGGGCTCCCAACCGGACTCTCTCTCTCTCTCTCTCTCTCTCTCTCTCTCTCCCCCTCCCTCTCTCGACTAGGTGCAGAAATGGCTTCTCGGGCGCATTTCATTCAAAATCGACCCACTGCTTATAATCGCTTATAATAAATTTGCCGATATTTTAAATGTTTTTTTTTTATTTTTTATTTTTTTAATAAATGCCATGGCTTTAGCATTCTGGAGTTTTTCCCCTTCTGTCATCAATAATCGCAGAAAAATGCTTGTGTTCCTCTTTTTTCTTTCTAGACGAATCTTTGCTCTGAAAAAAAAAAATGAAACAGGTTTACGCAATTGTCTTGACCACGGAGGGCTTCTTGAAATCCCACGTAAGTATTCAATCAACAAATCGATCCATAAGCAAGCAACTAACGGTTTGGGGTGTCACCGTGAGTGGGGTGTCTCCCCTTCCCTGTTGCCCCGGGGGCCTAGAGCAGGCGAGGGAGGCCAGACGTGGCCCAGTCAGGGGGTTCCCTATTGTCTGTGGTGTAGAGAAAATAGGACAGGGCGGGTGAAGGCTCCTCGAATCTCCTACCTGCAACGCACCGAGAAAGCGAACAGCGGGACCTGCTGCTCACTGCAGCTGTACCGAGTGACTCCGTAATGCACACACACACACACACACACACACACACTTAAACACAATATGCAGTGTGCACAAACACAGCGACCCACAGAATCGCTATAATGTGGAAGAGAGACTTGAGAAAGAGCAGAGAAGGGGGGCTTTTCTGAGGATTCTCTTCACAGACTACGTTTCAGTCAGACTGCCGATGTCAAAATGTTCCGGATTACAGTCGGCTGCAGCTGAAAGGGGAAGGCGAGGGAGGTATATGGGAAAAAAAGAGAAAGAGAAGAGTCTCCTGTTGGAAGGGAAAGTAGTTCATCCCTTCACAGGAAATGTGTGTGTGTGTGTGTGTGTGTGCGTGGAGTGTTTTTCATTTCATTGGCGGTGTTTTGAGGTTTCACGCTCTGCCAAGCATCAGGACAGAAGCAGAAATCTGTGAAAAGCCGGCCTGACTGCGGTGCCCTTCCTCAAATGCCAGGGCTGCAATTTGTAAAACGATTGTGTGTTTAAAAAAAAAAAGAGAGAGAGAAGGCAGGGGAGGGAGGAAAGCAATATAGAAACATGGTATTTGAGGAAACGACAGCAAGCACATTAACCGGCCCTGAGAAACGACAACAGGGCACGAGTATCATACAGTAAGACATTAATTGTTCAAATTAGTGGTCATTATTATAATATTATAATATTGTAAGAGGCTGTGCATTGTTCACAGCGGTGGTAGAGTGGATGCAACTGCCATCGATTTCGTTGGAATTCTGTATTAAGTGTTTAATGTAGCTTTGGCTGATAGGTTTCTGTAGTTAGTGTTTTATGTTGCTTATTCTGACAGGTCGCTAAGCAACAGTGATCTGTTGATGAACCTGACTGCTGGGCAGAAAAAATGATGTGTGACAATATTTTAAGTAAATATGCTAAATGACATCATTGTTTTGCACTGTGCTGTTATTAGTTTTTAGAGCAACCCCATTCGAACCTAGAAGCAGTGGTGGTGCAGAAGGCAAGTTTCACAGATTTCAATTTAAAAGCAGGTCCTAATATCCCATATAAGAATACAACACCACGAACATAGTGCATAGTGCCAATCTGAAAATAGTGCCCTAAGCAAGGGGCTTGTTCGAAAGTGTAAGGTCAAAAGCGTATTCAGGAAGAGATAACAGAAAAAAGAGCCGCTTTATAGTTCATTGTATCTTTAGAAACAACCCCTTTTATTGGCTGATGGCATCTACAGTTAGCAGACACTGGCACAACAACCATGTGTGTGTGTGTGAGTGTGTTTCTTTTGGTCACTTGCCAGAGCTCACAAGCTTTGCCCCACAGCTCAGCTGCTCTTTAACAGCACCACCACTCGATGCAACAGCTTCATTACTACAGCCACTGCACTTATCTGCAGTTCAATCTCACGATACCCCCCCCACGTGCATGCGCCCAGACCCTGAGACAGTTACACCACTTCACTTGCTCTCCAGGCAGCTGGAGTGGACTTGCCATCTTTCTCTGGGACAGGTCCCGTGGGTTCATCTATCATGTAGAAACCACTGTAGTGCAGGTCACGGAGCAAAAGAGACTGAAGCGTACGTCCTCGTTTACCTGAAAGAATTAATATGAACCAAATGAGACAGAATGGTAGGGTGGTAGTAGCCTAGTGGGTATCACACTCGCCTATGAACCAGAAGACCCAGATTCAAATCCCACTCACTACCATTGTGTCCCTGAGCAAGACACTTAACCCTAAGTTGCTCCAGGGGGGACTGTCCCTGTACCTACTGATTGTAAGTCGCTCTGGATAAGGGCGTCTGATAAATGCTGTAAATGAATGGGAGTCTGACCCCAACTGTGGGCAGGCTTGACTTACTGCCTAGTATGCAAACAAAGCTTTGGCTTTGAGAGTCCTGGGAGCAAATGGACGTCTAGCAACAACGTAATCAAAAAATCTGGCGCCCCCACTACTCAAACAATGGATGCCAAAAAATCAATAGAGGGCACTGGGATACAGAGAAGCTGCAGCGATGAGTCCACAGCTATTAATATATAATGATGATCTCTCCTCACCCTCTACTCAAAGGGAGGGCAAGAAGTGGACAGAGAGTGAGAGGCAGCCATTTTTTGAAAAAGAGTGACAGAAGGGCCTGCAGGAGAACTGGATTGCTATGGGTCTTTCGTGCGGTGACACCCTGGGAGCATATTCCCCAAGGTTACAGCCACGATGGATGGCTGAGGAGGAAATGGCCCGAGAAAGAGAGACAAAATCAATGGAGGACGCTCATGCTTTCTCAGCCCAGTCCTGTGTGAAGCTCAGCCTGCAGTTCGAGTTCAATAGTGTCGGGTGCATGCACGTTGCCGGTCGCAAAATGATAGCAGCAATAAAAATAATTTCACGTTATTATGAGTGTTAACAATCAGCCAAGGTGTTTGTTATTTATTTCCCTTATGGGGCGCAATATCCTACAACTGTGTTCTTTATCTCTATGAAAGTGTCCAAGGGGACCATCGTCAGGGAGTCCCCTTTGCTTTCCAAATGTCAAATAAATCTACTTCCTAGAGGTGCTTCGTAACATAACCAGGATTCAAATGACTCTGTAATGGACATTCAGTACATAGTCATAGTCATGAGAATATGGCTGACAATAGGGATGTTGTTCTTTCCGTGGTAACTCATATGCCCATTAGCTATTGCTGATCATTTCACAGCAGCACAGGGGAATAGTAACTGTCCAGGAAGTAGAAGTTCTTCTGCTGCCTGGCTGCACACAGCCAGGTTGATTTTGACAATTAGTTCCACATCGTGGCTGAAATGTTGTGCTAATTAGGAAAACCTAATGCTGCGAGGTCCCAGGGTACTTGTTTAAGTCCTGTCTCCTCTTTAGTGCGACTTTTCATCTCTCTAGTTCCACCATTTCTTCTCATTTCTAAAATGATATGGCTATGCACATATTATTGCTTAATTGTAAGTACTTTTTGCAACTTTCCAGAAAGTTATTCCCACACTCTACCTCCCTGATGAGACATGCTTGTCTGTATCCGATAATCAGAAAATTAGAAAGGCTTATACTTCAATTTTGACCCATGTACTTGCATACAACAAATGATGCATTTTCTGCTAGATTCAGTCTAGTGAAAGGTGTTGCCAGTGACCACTCAGTGTGAAGAGTCCAATGTCTGCTGAAAAGTCATGACATTTTGTTACGTTCCTGGACGTATGCTCCCACGTGTTCTGTGTGTCTGGCTGTGTTTTTGTGTCTTGTCGCTTTCAGGTTGACTTCGTGGCAGGAGTTGAAGCCTACCAACTCCACCTACCATCTGCCTATTGGTCACCTCCACCTATATAAAGAGACTTCGGATGGTGTTCGGGGGGTCCCCAGGGTCTGCTAGGCCCTTACTCTTTTGGGAGGTCCCCAGTGTCCACGGGGATCTGCAAATAGTTCTGTTGGGGATCTCCAACGTATAGTCAGAGCAGCTGAGAGAATCATCGGTGTCCCTCTCCCCTCTCTCCAAGACATCTACAGCACACGTCTCACAAAAAAAGCCCTCTGCATAGCAGCCGATCCCACCCACCCAATGCAAACCTTCTTCAGCCTGCTGCCATCAGGGAGGAGACTGCGGAGTCTCCAGGCCAGGACCAGCAGACTGAAGGACAGCTTCACCCATCAGGCTGTCAGGAAACTCAACTCCCTCCTGGCTCTGCCCCCACTCCCCTCTTCTGCCCCACAAACGTTTCTACCTCACACTACTCAGTCAGATTCAAGACTGCTCTGACGCTTTTTACACTTTACAAGCTCTGTTGCACTACATTGTTCACATTGTTTACGTGGTTTGCACTCTCCACCACGTGCCCTTATTTGTATATTTGTGTTTTTATATATTTTGCCTATTTTTATACCCTTGTATTTAATGTTATTGTTGTATTTAATGTTACTGTTTGTATTTAATGTTACTTGTATGCACCATGGGTCTGAGAGTAACGCAATTGTGTTAGGCTGCTTTATGTGCCCTTTTTGTTAACCTTTGTGCGTGTTTGAGTTATCCCCGTTGGACCATCCCTTCCTTTAGGCTGAAATGATGTTGGTTAGCTGTGCTGTTTTATTGTACCTGTTAGCTCACTGTAAATAAAAGCACTGTTTGTATGCTTTGTTTGGTTGTGTGTGTAACAGGTGCTCCTCTCCACACCCTTGTCGCGTTTCTTAGACCCCTAGATTTAGGAACATGACATATCTGCAGATGAGATGCATGGAAACTGAACCCTTTCAGAAATTTGGTTGCTAATTAGAATCAGTGAACTGAAGAGTTGCAGAACAATCAGGTGCATTTTGTTTCATACACTGCTCAAAAAATAAAATGGAACACAAAAACAAGACATCCTAGAGCTGAATAAATGAAAATCTTTACATTGTTGAATTTTTTTGCAACAAAATGACAGAAAAAAACTATTTTGAGAAATTGATCAACCCATGGAGGTCTGGATTTGGAGTCACACTCAAAATGAAAGTGGAAAAACACACTACAGACTGATCCGACTTAAAACAAGTCAAAATGAAGCTCAGTAGTGTGTGTGGCCTCCATGTGCCTGTATGACCTCCCTACAACGCCTGGACCTGCTCCTGATGAGCTGGCAGATGGATCTCCTGGGGGATCTTCTCCCAGACCTGGACTAAAGCCTCCACCAATGGGTGGTAGTAGCCTAGTGGGTAACACACTTGCCTATGAACCAGAAGACCCGGGTTCGAATCCCCCTTACTACCATTGTGTCCCTGAGCAAGACACTTAACCCTAAGTTGCTCCAGGGAGACTGTCCCTGTAACTACTGATTGTAAGTCGCTCTGGATAAGGGCGTCTGATAAATGCTGTAAATGTAAATGTTGTTAGAAGGTGTAGAAGGTGTTATTTTAGGCTTTAGTCTCCCTTTAGTCTCCAACCATGTATGGAGTTGTTTTATTTCTGTTCTGTCTGCATTCCTATGTTTTTTCCGTGACTCACCTGTTCGGGGTCACAATTCTGTGTATAAATAAAGACTGCAAGCTTGGCTTAGGCAGAAATCGGTCAGCACTTCGGTGGGGCCTTATTTCTCCTCGGCCGAGTAAAGAATGGCACATGGTTCTCCTGTCTACTTCTTGCTCTGGCGCTGCACGGTGACTGTTTTCACCCAACAAATGTAAATGTAAACTCCTGGACAGTCTGTGGTGCAACATGGAGCGAGATTTAGTTTCAAAATTCACAAATAAATATCACACCATTCACAAATACACTTCTCACAATAGGTTAGGGATATTGTTATTTACATGAGTGCTTTTCATCTTTGCTCTGAATTTTAATGAAATAAGTAAAAGTTCCCTTTGCTATTACTAATAATGTATGAGAAGAAACACCATTTTCATTAGTTTAATATTTATTACCCCAAAAATAACAGGTATAGCCCCAAATAATAAAAATTGAGTATGTCAGTAGCGAGTGTTTCCACCATTTGCCACAATGACAGTTTGACAGCAATGTCTCATGCTCGTCACTAGCCTCATGATGTTGTTCTGAGGCAATGTGAGACACTCATCACAGGATGGTAGACAACTGCTGCATTGTCCAGGTCACATGGTCTTGCCCACTGCAAACATTCACGGTGGTGTCTTGGTGTCAGTAGTCACCTGCAACGGCCGTCTGGCATTCAAGCCAAAGCAGTGGAGTCGGTTGCGAATGGTTTGTCTGGAAACCCTAGTACCCCTCGCATCTCGTAAACAGGCCTGCAGCTGTGTGGCAGTTGCATAATGATGTCTGAGTGCATATGTCCTTAGCTACTGGTCATCATTGCGGTCTGTCACTCGCGAGGCTCCATTCCAGGGTCTGTCATGAACTCTGCCAGTAGTTCTGTATCTTGATGCAAGTCTGCTGATGACACTTTGACACACAACAAGTTCACAAGCATCTGACTGCCTGCCACCGACCCGAAAACACGCCTCGGCTAGGTGACACTGGTGGTCTGTTAAGTGACGTTGTGTTTGGCTGTTTGAATGATGAATTTGGAATGACTTACTGACAAAACCAGCTTTTTATACCCACAGAGTGTTGAAATTGATGCCACATTGAAAAAGGTTGTTTCTTGGCACCAATATAAGGCACACCTGTACACAATGAGACCATTACATGGAAAAAAATTGGTGTGTCTATCGCTCCAATACAATTGCTTCCCTATCCTAAAGATATCTAAAGTGATACAAACAACATATGAATGACATCCACTAAGTTTGTTATGAATATTTCTTGATTCAGCATAAATGTAATAAGACTCACAAAACATAATTTATGACTTACAAATAAATTTAACACTGTTCACAAATGCATTTCTAAACTAAAAAAAAAATAAATAAAATGTACGTGATATACAAATGTCAGTGCAGTTACATTTATTCACAAACCGATAAACCTGCATTTACAAACCACCGTTTGTATATGCAAACACCCTTACATTTATTTGTGGATTTTTTTAACTTTTCCACTCGATTTACAAATGTGTTTTTTTCAAAAGGTAGCTGTGACGGCTGGGTGCAGCTTGACAGCAGGTCTCCAGTCATGGATGTGTTTGGTTGATTAGGCATACGTGTTTGGAGCCCTGTTTAGTGTGGATACGTTTACGTTAATGGCCCTTGTGCCATTTTCCCTTCCCCCGTCAGCCCGTGGTCATGACAGTAGCCAATCACAGAAACGTATGTTTGACAGTTTAATTTAATGCTCACTAAGGGTGATGGGTTAAATGCAGAGGACAAATTTCACTGTGTGCACCGTGTGCTGTGCTGCTGTGTATCACATGTGACAATCACTTCACTTTGAACGAACTAACTTTTGCGCATTGTTCTGGTCTCTTGGAAGGAATTGCGAAAACACAAGTTTCATAAAATGACTCGGTACAAAAGTCATAAATGTAATGCAAATCTTCTGGTGTTTTGTTGTGGTAGTAACTGCGTTTCTGCTGAGTTTAAATAAAAGTTACCTTGTTTGCGCATGTCAAGATGTGTAGGTCACATCACCACACACAGCCTGGTGTGTGGACACACCCTGGATACAAGAATACGAGCAGAAATTCTCTGAACAGGTTAACAGCAAAATGAAAAGACAGTTCAAGTGCAGCTGTCAACCACCAGACCATTTTATATTGCGCATATTTGCATCTGTAGGGTGACCAGATTTAAATGTAAACCAACACAAGTTAACATGGTCGTGTCCCAACAGACCACAACCAGCAGGCGTATACGTGCAGCAGGAATCACCCACATTACGCCGACTGTGGCCCATCGTGATAAGTTGCAGCTTCCCGAGTGCTGCTGCGTTTTAGACCATGTCTCGAATCCCCAGTGGAATCTTGTTTGTTACTTTTTTTTTTATTTCCCCCGACATTTTGTCCCAGTCAGGAACATCTGGACACATCTGCAGGAAACACAAACACGTGCAGGAGCAGGTCACCAGTTAATCCGTAACCACTGGACCTGGATGATAATTGTCCTGACAAACATTTCAAACGTACGACTATGTTCAACTAAACAAACGAAAATACTCAAAGTATATCAGACATTACTCCCAAGTCAGAGATGAAGCGCTGGATGATCAAATAAAATGAAACATTTTTTATTAACACTGTTTCTTAAACAATGTTCCTAAAATGGTGCAAAAGGCAGCACTTTTCATTAGGTTGTAAGGATTTTGCTGTTAACCTGTTCAGAGAATTTCAGATCGTATTCTTGTATACATGTATGTCTAGACACCAGGCAGTCTGGACACGAATGAGTGGGGAAACTTTCATTTAAATTAAGAGAAACACAGTTACTACCACAACAAAACACTAGAGGATTTTTATGAATTTTGTCCTTATTCATTTTATGAAACTTGTGTTTCACAATTCTTTCCAAGAAACAAAGGTGCTTGAAAGTAGCACAGCTTGAAAGTAGCACAGTGAATCAAACTCTCGGACGCCAGCTGATGAGCTTGCCTGTAAACCTTGGAAACAGTTGATTTGGCTTAGAAAAAAAATTAAATTGTGGAAAAAAAAGCGCCATCAGAGAAGTTTCAAAAATCCACAAATAAATGTAACTGCACTGATTTGTGCATTACATACATTATTCAAGAGTCAAGAAATGCATTTGTGAATGGTGTTGCATTTATTTGTAATTATTTTGTGATTTTTGTTACAAACTGGTCATTCTGGAGGATGTTGCAGGCAGCAGAACGTTCTCCATGGTGTCTCCTCCTGTTCCTCCTTGCACAAAGGCAGAGGTAGCAATTCTGTTGCCCTGCTACGGCCTCCTCCACATCTCCTGATGTACTGGCGTATCTCCTGGTAGCGCCTCCATGCACTGGACACTACGGTGATAGACACAGCAAGCCTATTTGCAACAGCTCGCATTGATGGTCCATCCTGGATGAGCTGCACTACCTGAGCCACGTCTCATGCTACCACTAGAGTGAAAGCACCTCCAGCATTCAAAAGTGACCAAAACATCAGCCGGAAACCATAGGAACTGAGAAGTGGTCTGTGGTCACCACCTACAGAACCACGCCTTTGTTCGGGACGTCTTGATAATCGGCTGTAATGTCCACCTGTTGTCTATTCCATTTGCCCAACAGCATGTGAAATTCATCTTCAATCACTGTTGCTTCCCAAGTGCAGAGTTTGATTTCACAAAAGTGTGATTGACTTGGAGTTACATTGTGTTGTTTAAGTGTTCCCTTTACTTTTTGAGCATTTTCAAGCTGCTGAATATTATGCCACTGATTTGAGCAAGGCACTGTCCCCACACACTGGTACCCGGGTGCCTTTCATGATAAGAGAGATGGGTTATGTGGTGAGATGTGGTGGTAGTAGCCTAGTGGGTAACACACTCGCCTATGAACCAGAAGACCCAGGTTCGAATCCCACTTACTACCATTGTGTCCCTGAGCAAGACACTTAACCCTAAATTGCTCCAGGGAGACTGTCCCTGTAATACTGATTGTAAGTCGCTCTGGATAAGGGCGTCTGATAAATGCTGTAAATGTAAATGTAAATGTAAATGGTTAAATGCAGAGGACACATTACGTCGCTTGCACCACGTGCTGTGTAGCACAATGACGAAAGACAATCACTTTAACATCTAAGCAGATAAAAAAACTTCTGTTGACCGTCTGTCAACTTCCCCTCCTTGTCGGTGTCACCTTCCCCTCCTTGTCGGTGTCACCTTCCCCCTCTCTTGTTGTGCTGTCCTTTGTACATCTTCACTTTTCCCAACACAGTCTGTTCCTGACACGGTGCTCTACACCCCAAGTCTCCCCCTTCATTCCCTTGATTTTATAATCTAGTGGTAATTAAGGTAAAGCTTTTAAGGAAAACAATTTGCTTTCTTGTTTGGAATATTGTCTTAGCTAGGTTACAACTTGGATTTAATTCAGATGGCATTAAGAAAGGAATAAATCCCTTGGCCAACTGGTTCAAATGCCTCTGTAATCATTAGTCCAATTTGTTTTCAATTTGATGAATTTGGGTAACCCCCCATCATAAGATTTGAGGAAACAAGCCAAAAACTAAAACTAAAACCAGAACGGATGATTTTAACAACTTAGAGTGGAATCTTTGAACATCTTTTACTTTCTGCCTCCCTGGGGTCCAATGCTACAGCTGGAATCTATCAGCAAACAGGGTGGCATGAGAGCTTCGAGGTGACATTCACTAATTGAGGTAATTAGGAGACCATAGATAAAATGAAACCATGCCAGTAATTGTCGCCAAGGTGATAAGGCTTGCCATAATTATCACAGTGAAAATGTAGAGTGTCGAGGAGGATGACTGTGGCCAACACAATTAAATAGGATGAAGAGGTCTGCCTTGAACATAACATGAACAACCTCTTATTATTTGGTGAATGAGAGAACCTGTTAAATGTTTTCATATTTTGTTTGATGAAATTTATGACATTTCCATGAAATAAACAGATATTCAGTGAAAAGAAAATCTATTTGACCCTTTGGATTTTGTCATTTTTGATTCTGTTGATTCTGTCATTGTGAGCGGCCAATCAAGTGAACAATGAACAAGGAACACCCCAAGTCATACTGTATCATTAAATTAGATTGCCGGCTAGTCATTCAATGATCTGGGGTGATTTAACAACCCTTATCCACTAATCCCAAATCTCTGGCCAGCATACAGATCACACAGCAATCAGTATCTTCATCTTATACTTATGCTTATGCAGGATAAAAAAATACAAAGTTAACATTTTAAGTCAATTAATAAGTGCACTCGTGGTAAAATGAAATACAGCATAAATGGATGGACGAGACCAGCTTTTCATTCCAATAGCACCAGCATAATAATAACTGTAAAATTTTATGACTGTTGTTTTTCAGACCACAACTTCTGTTTCATTATTGTGCCATCCAGAGCCAATGAGCCCTGGAATCGGTTGTGGGATGCCATCCCATTCCAGCAGATGGGCCTGACAAAGTCACTGGCCAATGGAAGCCAGAGGGTAATGTTATGATCCAGGGCATAACCAGATGTGCCCAAGGGGGCTAAATGCAGCACCTGCATGCCAGACCTCAACAGGGTTAAACACAGCAGCTGTGTCAGGTCTGCTGTTGCTGCCATGAGTTGGGATGTGTTGCCTCCACCAAGGGCAGTACTGTTTGTTCAAAGGATCTGAGGATAAAAGAAATATCTTGGGAATTTCAGAAAAGTCTAATTTTAAGGAACCAATTGCCCACCAAAAATCGACTTGACACAGTTTGTGGATGAAAAATAAATTTAGTGATGAGATGAAATGTTGATAAAATCATTATCTGATGGTCATGAAAAAAAAGTCATTATCTGATGGTAAAATTTTTATACAGATTGACATGGGCAGCCTTTAAAATGGTCCAATTATAAGGCATGCAATAAATCAGACTACAACAGACCAGCACAGTTGGCTGAAAAAGGACACTTTCACTGAACTAGTGGCATAGATACTCCTAGTTATGCACGTGTCAAATCATGGCGTGGTGTATCCCTGGCGATACTTTTATCTGATTAATTGTTGGCATTGGAGACTAGCTGTCAACAAGCAATGAACTACCTTGAGCATTGAACAAGAAGCACTTCCACCTGACCTCTTAGGATAAAAGTGCATCTCATAGGATTCCTTAAATCTTTCTTTGTTAAAGCTGCATTGAAATAAAGCACATGGTTCCTTCCATTCTTAAAATAATTTTTCTTCTTTTTCCATTGCTATGAAAGAAAGATGAGTAAACTGAGCACTCAGACATTACTTTTGAAATGGATTGCCTGGTAATGTTCTGTGGTTCTTGCAAGCCAATCTCTCTGTCTAGCTGGCTGATGATTCAGGCATGGTCCTTTCTCTCCTGCGTCTTCTCTTACTCAAGTGCTTTTTGCCTTTTCTGTTGAGAGGTTAGCAAAGTGATTCACTGTGTCTCTGGCGCCTGATTGAGGTGAACTTTCTTGTGAAGGCCTGGGTCTGCAAAGCATGTGGTTCAAGCAGCCTTTTGTGTCTCCCTTCAGACGGGATGCTTTTATGTTTTATGACTGAGGCATTGTGTTTGCCCCTGTGGCTGGATGCGTTTTACTGACTGGGTGAATCTGCTGAATGGTCTGTAATTACATGCAGGCTTCCCTAGAGCCTGGTTGTAAGATTTGTGGTGTTTCTAGCTCATCCAGCCAAATTTTCACACTACTGCTAACCTTCATTCTAACAATAATAATCATAATCATTATGCATACCAGCTTCCATAATGCATATGAGCTTCAATGGGACTATGCAGATATGCAACAAAGAAAAGGATAGGTCCTGATTTTTTTTTTACAAATGCGTGTGTTGTGGGTTTTAGCTTATTTCTAATCTCATGGCTGGTCTGAGCGATATTCATTTAGATGTTAAAAAGTCCCCCTTCCTACACGCAGATCTTGCTTCAGAAGTGTATCATTCGATCCTGCTGCTTTCGTTCCTTAAACCCTAAACTTCAAGACTGGGGTTAGAGGGCGGGGTGGGGGGGGAATACAGCATTATTAAAGCTAAGGAGCCCACTCAAAGCCTCTCCCGGCCTCTTCATCAGACCCTGTCTGCACAAGCTTCTGGAAAAACTCTCATAATTAAAGCCAAGAGAGTGCAATAAAAAAAAAGCTGCACTCAACTATAAAATCCATGCTGCTCAGTGAAATTAATCATGTCAAAACACATATTATGGTCAACTTCGTAGCTCATTAATAATACATTAGAAAGTTCTGAGATGCTTAACTATACATATATGCGTCTTTATAAGTATACGTCACGGGTCGCACACGTAGAGCCCACCCTGGACTATGCCATCCTCATATAGCCACTTAGAAAAGATATACAGACATAGGAAATGAGTATATTTTAACCATAATCCTGAACGCAGGCAAATCACACACATTTACACAGTTGATTTTATGTTAATGCTTCTTGCTGGCGTCCGGCTGAAAACACTTGAGAACAGCAGCTGCTGATTGCTGCAGGATGTTTTCTGAAGGGTCCATTAAACAGCAGAGTTGATTCACTCCGCCCTAACAACTTGAAAGCGCCATCATTTCCCATTCAACACATCTAACCGAGCAGCCTCCAGCTCCTTCCTGCTTCTGCACGGTCTAAAAGCAGGGGATGTATGTGGCGGCGTGGCTGCTCTGATGAGGTGCCACTGGTTTTCTGGAGCTGTGATGGCCAATTCAGTTACTCCAGGCTCGTGCCACACTCAGGGGTTTAATCACGCATGACTCGGACAAGCAGCTCGAGTGCAGGATGAAAACGTAGAACAGTTGGTGGTTGAGGGCGACAGAAATTCTGTTGCCTAGGAGACACCCATCTGGATTGAGCGCCTTAACATTTTAGAAGAGTGATTGGTCGGACATGATTTTGTTTGCTTTGCTTTATAAGATTCCATCATGTGGGAGCCTATTGACATATTGAATGAAGTCATTCTGAGCTCGTCTGAAGTCACACTGGGGTCCTTGATGATGAGTGAGTTATGTTACGTCAGAAGACATGTGGCACCAGAAGATCACAGACACACAGACACACAGACACACTGTGATTGTCAGATTGTCCACTACTTCCAGTGCAAACTGTCATGATCCGGTCTGAAAGGGGTTACTCCGGTCACCTGTTCACCTGTTGCCGGATGTCTCCCCTGTCCTGTCCTTCACCCATTAAAACCCGGTTTCGTGACGTCATGCAAATGCGTCCTTCTTCCTCGACACCTATTCTCCTCGACACCTATCGTCTCCGTTCACCTGCCTCATCATGCCATCATGGTTGTGACACAAAACTTGTTTTGCTGTAAAAAAACTGCCATTAATACAGCTGACAATATTGCATTGTCATTTGTCGATGTTTCAGATATCTCAGAAGATTTTATTAGGTTTTCCACATATTTTTTTCCACAGTTTTGTTAGAATCATATTATATATATTTTTTAGGTTAATAATTACACAATACAAAAATATAATGTTAAATAAATTGGCACTTGCTCGGACAATAACCAATAATGCCATAATCCATATTATAATGTTTCTGAAACATTTTGTTTCACAAGGATTTTAAGAATGACGAATTCCTGAAAACGGGTTATGGCCTCAACATCTTCTCTTTGATGTCACATGATTTCATAAATTGTACATTTGCACCAGATTCTTAAAAATAACATGCTTCAAAATTTTATGTTCACGGAACAGATTGATTATGAATTATTGTACAAAATTCTTTGCATGCACAAATGCACATCAGGTGAGTGTGTCCCGTTGTGTAAATGTGTATTTCATTCAAGTCATGACTGTGGCCTGAAAATCAATTCTGCCTCCCCAGGATATGGATCACCCTAAGTCTGTTTGTGTCTGCCTTTGTGTGTGAGTGTTGGTGGTGCGGGGGATTTGGGACTTGAGAAACTCAATGCTCTGGTGAAAGAGAGAAAAATTCGAATCAAAAAACATTTGAAGAGAACAATAAAGAAAATGAAAGGTTTAAAGGAAAAGTTCACTCCAATTATTGCTCTAAATCAGTTGTTTTTAGCTCTTTTAGTTCCTGAAGGTCGTTTAGCATATATTTTTTAAATGTGCTACCACTGTATACAGAGCACTGTATGTACTAGTGATCAAATGGGCCTTGAGGAGTGAATGCGTTTTAGCTACAATTATGTCGCTCAGCTTGATTTAAAAAAAAGCATAGTTCATTCCAAGGATGTGCTTTCATTCTCACACACATAGCCTTTCAGCTACGCTACACAAACTCAGGATCTGACTGTTCCCTCTTTGTCCGTCTTGTTTCCATTGTCTAAGTTCAGGCAGTTGTGGTTCATGGTTGAAAAAGAAAGTGAGTTCATAGCTATAGCATCAGATATGTTTAAGTGATATATTGCAATTGAGATATTTTCATTGACATGTAGCATTGTATTGATATTTTCTTCATCATTGGTCCTTTACAAATAACTCCAAATTTTGCAGTGTTGCAAACTGGAAAGATGGCTATAGGGCTTCTGAATGACTAAGACTCTAAATGTTAATACAATTTGATTGTAATTTAATTAAATGTTAACACAAATTAAATTAAAATAGTTTTGTCAAATTTCTATTGTAATTTGATTGATAGGAAATGAGATATAGATTCTCACTGAAGGCATCAAAACTAACAAAAAGTGGAGACCTGGCCTACACAGTCACCAGACCTGAACCCAATCGAGAAGGTTTGGGGTGAGCTGGACCGCAGTGTGAAGGCAAAGGGGCCAACACCAAGACTGTTGGAAAACCATTTCAGGTGACGACCTCTTGAAGCTCATCGAGAGAATGCCAATAGTGTGCAAAGAAGTTATCAGAGCAAAGGGGCGGCTATTTTGAAGAAACTAGGATATAAAACATGTTTTCAGTTATTTCACCTTTTTAAGCACCCACGGAGCAGAGTGTGGGGACTGTGGCATCCTCAGTGGCACCTCTGTGGCACCTTGGCAGCTCAGGATTCGAACCAGCAACCTTCCAATTAACGGCTCTGATTCCAGCTATGGGACCACTGCCCCAAATAGTATATTTTAATAGGTTTATCACTAAATACAAAATGTTAATTCAGTTGTATTTACTCAGAAATGTGAAAAGTTAATTTGCACTTTATTCATAGCACGTTTAGTGATAACAGTATTGTGCTTCTTGCACGTCCCTCTCAGTTTTTCTCTATACAACACATGAACAACAAAAGAAGCGGCTTTTGACATTTTTACCCCAAATTTCTGACTACCTAAAAGAGACCAAAGAAATGCTGAATGCTGGAGATGCAAGGCAGACTTGCCACAGACAGCTAAAATAGACAGTGAAATGAGACCATGCCTCTGTTTTCCCGACACAGCCACACAACAAACCAAGGCTTAATGTCATCGAATCACACTATCTGCATGCTCCTTATATTTTAACAGTCCTTCAAGGCAACGGTATTCATAATGTGATGAACACTTAGAAAGTTGTTCTTGTTCTCCAAATGTTTTTGAAGTGTGAACAAAGGTTTAATGGTAGAACAAAATAAGAATGTCAACTTCTATTCGTGGTCTTAGTATGAGAGGTGTTGGCTGGCAGAGTAAGTGTCTCTCTGTGTGTGTGTGTGTGTGTGTGTGTGTGTGTGAGTGCTCACACATGCAAAGGGGCAGAGGAGCATTGCTGGAACCCGGGGTGCCCACACACGGACAGCCTTTCCTGGCATAGAACTTGTCAGCGGAGTGAAGTGTGACGTGCAAATAATTAAATAAATATCAGCAACAAGAGCAGTTAGCTGGAGTGAATTAGGACTCTGTGGAACGAGGAGAATCGATTAGCCTGGAATCTGGCGAGGGTAGAAAATGCTTCAGCTGCGTCTTTCTGATAAGAGCAGTCTGATGTCTCTCTTTAGCGCGGGCTGGTAATGTGAGGGGAGATTAAGTGTTTGGCAAAAGAACTGTGTGAGTGTGTCTGTACACTCATAAGTTGGGACAGCTCTGCTTAACTGTATGCTGTGTGGGGGACTCTGTGTGGTAATGTGTTGTTGGTATTAGGATTTTAACTAGGCTAAAAATTGTAGGATAACTTTGAGCTACTGCCAATAATTCTCAGAATCCTATTGCGGGTAGACTGCACACACATACATACACACACTTTACATTTAGAAAATGAAAGTTGTTAAAATGCACTGCATAATTACCTATGGGCAATAAGAATCATTTATTCAATATCTGAATAAACAAAATCCCCTTAATCTTTTAGAGAAGCTCAGACCTCACATTTAATCAATCATCGGCCTGTGGCACTGGGTGACTACAGAGTTGTCCTTTCCCTGCAGTTTATGCATTTGTTAATTATTTAAAATGTATGATACAATTGCATGGGACACATTCATTATGAGAGTGAGACAGTTGCTGGGTTGCACTTTTGTTGAGTATTGTATTATTTTGCATTGTCCCTGCATTGGTTGTCAAAGATAATAGCATTAAAAATGTTGCCAAGACAGATGAAATTACTTCCCAAACCAATTTAAAATGTTCTTTACAACATTACAAGCACTTAGTGATTGTGGGTTTGAATCCCCAGCCGCCAAGGTGCCACTGAGTAAAAGCACCGTCCCCACATAATGCTAAAAGAAGAGAACGCATTTCATTGTGTGCACCATGTGCTGTGCTGCAGTGTATCAGAATCACTGCACATTCAGAATGTTTTTTTTTTTTTGCTGGGTTTGTATATGAGTTTCTAACCTTTCTTTAACTGTAATAAATATGCTGCTTAAGAAATTGTTCCGTCTCCAATTTGTAGATGAATCACCACAGTAATCAGTACCTAGATGCAGCTTTTCATTAATCAGGAAGTACATTTTGTTAAACTACGTGGAACATGCTGTGCGTGTCTAGAAGTGTTAAGTTTCACAATGGAGGTGAGAAGCATATATGCTCAAACAGGAATCTAGGGCAAAGGCATTTTATTGGGGGACAGGAGCACAGAGATGCAGGCAGTCCAGTCGTCAACACACACAGGAAGCACATCACGTTCCAAACCATGAGTCTACTGAGAGAGAAGCAAGAGACCTGTTTCATGATGAAAGAGATGAAACAAGGGCAGGTGTAATACATGGGAATGGGTGATCACTAAACACAGAAGCCACTGGCAAAGGGAGTCTTCACAGCATTTGTTCCCTTGTTTGGTGCCTCTTAAATATAATGGAATTGAAACAGTGACAGTTTCTGCAGGGTTCTGGCCTGTTCAGATTTAGCCGAGTAAGTGTGAAGCGGTGTGTGAAGCTGGATGGGACTGTCTCACCTCACTACACTTTCAGACCAGCACAATGGCTGTGATGACCCAGAAGTACAAGTTCAGATGAAGTCAGGTTTTCAAGCAGGAATGACAAATTGTCCTAATTTGAAGTGCATGTTAGTGTGTACTGCTGAATATGTGTGTGGGAATGGAAGACACCCAGCAGGAACACCATGCTTGCAGGTCACAAAAATGACCTAAAATAAGCAATTATTTGCATGTTTTGACATTATGTCCTTTCAAATGAACCAGTTGACCTCCATCTTGAACTCACTTGTCTGACTCATGTTATATGTAAATCAATTGCAGCACTTTTTTTCACTTGAAAGAATGTCACCATGGAATTCGCAAAATGATAAAGGTCAAATGGTAGAAACTGTGGACGAGCTGAATTCAATTCCTTGAAGAGAAATGACAAGAAAGCGACAAAAAAAAAAAAGAGAGAGAGAGACTGTAAGAACTATGGATAACGGAATCTCGTAAACATAAATGCTCTACCAGGCAGATGTGGTGGGAAGTGGGGGTTAGAGAGAATCAAAGCAAAACAGAGAGTACCAAAGTGCTTTCTATTCTAAAATAACCTCAATGCTTAAAGTCCAAATACAATTGGATACTGGATTTAAGTGATGGAAAAAATGGTATACAACATGGCAATACCAGTACAGGAGAATTCTTGTCTCCCAAACAAGTGGGAAATATCGGTCATAACACAGCACTGGACTCTACTCAAGGTCAAGAAAAACACTGCTATTGTACAATGGACAGAATAGAAGTTCAGCAAGTTTGTTGTGTTTATTATTCTGCTACTAGTCTGATAACGTCAGTAAGTTAGACAGAAAGCCCTGCAATATTAATACATTACAAATGCAATGGATTTAAATGAAAGGAATATCTGGGGAACCTATCCGAATATTAAACACCACACAGCGACAGGTATACAGGAACATGGTCAATGTTATTGCACTGCGAGTAAAGATATTCAAGGAAGTGTTAAAATCCCCGAAACCTAATGCAATTGACAATAGTCAGTGTAACATGTATGAAACATTAAAACATAGAAAATATTGATTGATTAAACATTGATTAAACATGAGATTTGTACTAATGTCCTGCATCTAAAGCTTCAGATCCAGGCTTCATATGCATAAACGGTGTCATCCCTTTCGTTTATTCTAAAACACGGTTATCCAGGGTTATGTAACTGTGATCATTTATTTAAAGCATCTCAGGTGGAATGGATGTGGCTCCCTGTGGATGATTTTCAGCCTGTTGATAAAATTACATTAAATATGGTCAAAGTAAGCATCTGGGTCAAGGTTAGACATCATTCAGGGCCCTGAACCACGAGACGGCCACGTGTAAAGCACCTGATAGCAAACTACAAGCTTCAATCTCAGTGATTATTATGGGCTATTCCAGAAGACAGGAAAACACATGGTGAACCATTGAGGAACCCAGTTCCTCTGGAAACACAAGACAGTGCTTACTTTACCTTACCTCAAACTGCTGCTGACTTGGCACCATTTCAAAGGACTGCATCTCACCGGCTGCCTCATTGTTAAATAATGCACCTTTGTTTGCCTTTGCTAGTGTCTGGAATGTAGCACACGCTGGCCTTGAGTCCCACGCCGCATGCTCAACACTCCGTACATCGCAGTAATTGGACGGAAGTTGGAGAGGAGGGTGCTGGAAGCTCTCCTGCAATGACACTGCCGTGCCCATGGCTAAATGCAAAAGAGTCTGGAACACATGGATCGGACAGGAGGGCTGCTCTCGGCAGGAGGGAGGCAGGAACCAAACCACAGTGGTGTAGGAGGGTAAAAAAGAGGGTGCCCTGAGCAGAAAACACACTCACAGATACTATAAAGAGACATGTGAACTGAATTTGAACACATTAATCAGCTTTGCCTTACATAACATATAAAGCTCTGGAAATATTAACAGAACACAGTGACATTCTCTTCTTTACTCATGTATGTATTTTTACAGAATTTAATGTTACTTTGCACAAAGTAAATGCGGATTATATTATATTGACATTCCATGTGACAAACACGTTTTAATCCAGTATCGCTAACAATGTGACACACATAACATTACACTAATACTAAACAGCTAGTTTAACAAGGTCATTCCCACTACTAAATCATACAACAATAAAAGTGTTCAACTGTAAAAAAAAAAAGTCTATTTCCTCATTTGGTGAGATTTGATTGATCTAACTGTCTTATTGGCAGCTGACCTTGTGAACTTGGTGTGTCGGGGTTGAAATGCAGTGATTGTTTTTGTCATTTTGACACACAACAAAATTTGTACCCTGCATTAAACCCATCACCCATAGTCAGCAGTGTGCAGCCATGAAAGGTGCCTGGGAGTAGTGTGTGGAGATGGAACCTTGCTCAATGGGAACTCAGTGGCACCTTAGCAGCTTCCACAGTGGAGCTGTAATCATTGAGCCAATATAACAGCATAAATGTCCCATTCATGCATTATTGGTTAAATATGATTTGAAATCGGGTTTAAAGGGCTCTCTGTGGTGTGGAAGATTGTGCAAAAGTGCTGTCCATGGTGCTGAATTGATTTTGTGTTTAATTTTTATCAAGATCTTAAAAAGCCAATGTCAGAGCTAACCTGTCATTACCTAGGCTTAGTCCCTTACCTACATGAATCTTAAGCAAAATCTCCCCACCCGCTGAAGACTGGCTCTGCACTGAAGCCTCCAGATCACCCCAGGGTAGCACTCCCCAAGACAGACTGCATAATTACTTCATTGTGAAATAAATGATTGGACATAAAGCATTTTAACTGGAGGCCCTACTGGCATCTCCTGGGGTATGATTTCTGTCAGCGCAAATCTAGTGGTGTGGGCAGGTGGCTGACAAACCTCAAGAGTAATGTGACAGTGTGAGCCACACACTGCACCGCTGCATCTCTCTCTCTCTCGCTCGCTTTCTTGGCTGCACACAGACACACACAGCCACACATTAAGACAGATGGGCAAACGCAAACACTGTAATCATAAAAATGTTCAAGACTAAACAACACTCACGCACACATCGTGACAGCAGATGGGCCGACACTCACTGTACATGCACACTTGCGCACACCACACACATCTCACAGGCTCACTCACACTGCTCACTTGTAGTAATGGAGATGGATAGATAGCATGTTTGGATCATTAAATGGCATAATTTAATTCCTCGCTAATCCCAATAATGAAATGCTAATGCATGCACTTCTTCATCTGAGTGCAAAATAAACATACCATTGCTGATTCAGAAACATTTTGCGTTGAGAGCCTGGCCCTGCCAAATGATTATGGGAAGCTATAACCAATGGTATCCCATCATACATACATATCCCTTTGGAATAGCTGATTGAGGAGACAGTTTATCTGCATGTGTTAGTCATAGCCAACGAGTCCGTGATTATGATGTATGGCCAAAGTCTGAAGTTCTTTTCAACGGTGCTAGGACTCCTTCTCCTGGAATACCTTCAGCGGGAAATGAATAGAGATTAGAACAGTGTCTGCTCAGATGCACCTACTGCCTCTCTCTTTTGGTAGAAAGAGCAGGGAAGAGCACCACAGAACAGAATTTAGATCTGGGTAAATCAGAAAGGCTCCCTCTTAAAATACTCAGTGATGTACCAGATGCACTGTTCTCAGAAGGTTCTCTCAGCTCTCTCAGTGGAGACCACATTTTCTCGATCGGTTCTTCTTATCAATCCCCATGGCTTACCTGGACACCACATACAGTCAGTGCACCTTTTCTTCTCTGATAATCTTCACACTTATAAATGTGAAATTATGTAATTTTTGTATGTGACAACCATGATACGTTTCTGTAAGTTCATCAATCCATCACCTTGTTCTGTGAACACATATTTCAAGACAAGCCTGGGAATTTATACAAGCTTATACCAAACCACAGCATACTGAAATACTGTTTCACCCCCAAAGTTCAAACGTGTAAAGCTGGAAATTTTACATAAATAAATTAATGTAATACAATACGCACTATCTAACCTATACTGTGTGGAAACAAAACAAATGACGGACACAAGGGGCTGTATTTGTAAAGAAGAGTTCAGCATGTGGACAAAAAGACGGAGACTGGTGCAAAATTTCACATCTGTTAAAATAACAGTATTCAATTAAAAAGAAACATCTGTTTTTAGAATGACCAACGCATGGTCATTTTAGAAGATTCATTAGATGAATATAAAACATTTGACATAGCATTTTCAATGCATCCATAACATTCTATCTTATTCCTGTGGGGTACTGTCCTAATTGACTGTAATTATTGCAATAATCAAGCCGCTCTTAATTAGAACATATGCTAAATGAAGAGGTGCAATTTAATGACATCATGCACTTCAACCACCAGTGGCAGAAAGAACTCTCGCCTTTACCACATGATAGACTGTAGCTGAGTGATTTTGTGTCGTGCCTTACAGTCTGGAATTTTCAAATCGCTCTCTGCCTCCAAACGCTTATCATTCCTCCCCAGTGGGACGGGCTGAGTTACGGTGCTGTAATGTATAGTGCTCATTAACTGAATATCAAGGCTACCGTCTCTCAGAAACTGTTCACAGCCACTCCCCTTAGACTACACTCCGATTAAGATCCACGAGTCTGGCATAGTCTGTTACATCACCAACGAATTAATTAGGCTTGGTGAATTAATGGCAGCATTTACAAACACAAGGCTGGCATGTTGCACTAAGCACAAGGGTGTAATGCATCACCGCCACAATCACAACTTATTATGTCTCATTTATAAGGTACTGCATCTGTCGTTACTGGTCAATGAGATGTGGGTGCCTGATAGTGAGAAAAAAAACTGAGGTATGTGACCATTAACATCCTTTACACACACACACACACACACACACAGAAACATACACACATGAACACACAGCTTGATTTTATAATAAAATTATTAGAGCAACTCAGGGGCAGAAGCGTGGATAATGGGGGAAACAGCTCCCCTTTTGTCATTGTTAGTGTCGGCCTTTGATTTCGTTCCAGAGCTGTTGACCAACAGCCCTCTAAATCCAGCTCTTAGTGGCCATGTTAGATGAATGAGGAAGACATATGTGGCTGAACCTCCCTTCTTGTGTCTTTTTTCCTTGTATGCTCACAGAGCAGCTAGATGTGCAGACGAGATGAAACAGGCATGATAAATCCACTGAAGTGCTCCTGTTTGTAAGTGACTCACACAAGGATTTTATGCAAATATAACATCTGTCTGCCATAATTTGCTGCTTTGTTATTTAACACGATTCTGCTAACCCACAGCTGCTTTATTTATGTTCGTTTACAAGGAACATTTGGATTTATGAGTGCTAAGGACTTTTTAAAACCATTGAACATCATGGATCTGTTAAACCCTTAAATCATCAATAATCCTCACCTCTAACTGTTCCTCTTTGTATTTTGTAACCTCGTTTTGTTTACACACAAATTACAAGGACAGAGAGATCAGTCCTAAGGATGCCAAGGGATTTATCTCTTCAACCTCAATGTTTAGATGAAGCTATGGACAAAAAGGGTCATGTATATGCATTGGTTAGTCATATTTTACTTGGCTTTGTTTTGTGTGTTGGGATATTTCACAGAAATATTTTATTATTTTATTATTATAAACAATAAAACAGTCCCCCAACTCATGTTATGTGAATGATTGATGATTCTGATGGGGGTGGGGTGGGTGGATTCTCTAACCTCTCCAAGATTTTGCATGAGCCCCTTTCTATCTGCTTCTGCTAATCTCTGTCTGGTCTTAGAGCTTAGAGACGTTCTATATGGCCATGCATATATAAGGTTGTAGGAAGGTCTGATTGGACAGCTGACATTTCCAGACTTGATGACAATGACAAGTAAAATGGTGAGCAATATGAAAAAAAAAAAATCTTTTATCAGACGTGAACTAAATACCACGAAATGTGGGTTATTGCTGGGGGGGCTGTAGATACGGCTGATCCTCTTAATTCCGGGCCCTGTCTGCACCCCTGCTTTGCTCCGGATCTGCCAATTCGGCTCGATCTCATTTCATAATCTGCCCTTTGCCCCAAATGCTTTATTTATCTATTTCATTCATCTGTGCTTTTTCTTATTCTTTCCTTTCCCTGATATGGGTGTGTTCATGGTTTGAAATGTAAGAAACATAAAAAAGGGAAATAAAGATTTGGTGATTGTTGGATTTGATTGACTCTTGACAAAAAAGGAAAGGAATAAAATAAATAATACCAGTGGCCTTAATGACTCAAGACTAACAAGGCTGAGACATGACTGGTGGAAATGAGAGGGAAGTGAAGCAAGGGACAATGGGGAGTCGTTCTGAGCAGTATTCACAGAACACTAGCTGTGGAAGGCAGCATCCTGTCAGGGATCATCACACCTCTGGGTGCCGTAGTTCCCACCAGTCTAACATGCTGACATGTGCACATCTGTGTGTGCAAAAGCTGTGGAAAGCTGTAGATGTAAAGTAAACTGAACCACCTTAGTATGATTGCTAAAGATGGAACAAGAAAAAGATCCACCACAATAAAGGGTGGGAACACCACCTGGCAGACACCAATGTCTCCAGATTTAAAAAAACATACAAACAAACTAACTAAAGAAATAAAAATAGGTGGGAATGCTGTCTTCCAGGAAGATGCAAGGGAAACGTGACAACATCACCATCATGTGTGATATGCACAATGTGGAGTGCTGGTGTAAAAAATAGTTCCTGGAAAAAAATTGTTTAAGGTGATGCATAACTAGAGGAAGAGACAATAAATTAAGCTCTCTATTAACCTGTTTTTTTCACTCCTTAAAAAAGTAATTGACACAATCTGTACCACATGTATGAATGTCCATTAACTCCACACCAATCCCCACCTCATCAGATCACTGTCCAATTCCCCTTGTAGTCTGTGCTCTACCAATACTTCATCTCCAGTCTGCTTCTATTTGCATCCCTGCTTCTAGCTCTATGCCCTTTTCCTCTCACACCAAAAAAAAGTCCAAAGCCCAGCATTTCTGATCTTAATTACAGTATAGATCATCTTCCTGAGGCTCGGATGGACCAATTCCCCGCTCTCTGCTCTCTGGCTTCCTCTAGGCAGAGAGGAATTAGCGCCCACCCTCTCCCGTCTCATAAATCTCATGCGCTTTGCATTTGTCTTGATGTATGGCAGTAATAAACACAGACGCAAATAAACAGTCTATCGTATAAGGCATAATCGGATTTGTATCGCCGGCTCGGCCATATATTATATGCATGTTTCATGTGTGCATTTTTTTAATCTGGGTATATAATTTACATGTAGCCATGACTACTAGGTTCAAAACATTGATGAGGTTGTTTATTTATTAATTTTTTGCCAGGCTATGCATGCTTAAAATGCATATGAATAGTTCGAAATGCATCAAAATGGGTGACATGAGGGATGTGACCACGCCCATTTGTCCTTCATACTTGCCACCTTCTCGTGTTTTGAATTAATTTCACTGTGATTAATCTTCTAGCCATTGAAGCATCATGCTGGTTCCTGGGTGCACTTGTATACTTGCACCTCCTTTACCACTGAAATATGACACCCAGACTGCAAAACCTACAGAGTCCTGAGGACCCAAAAGAATGCTGTAGCCACCACCCATCTGACACCAAAACGTTAAAACTACCTGCTAACATTTGCTTTCATCCCTGCCACACCAACAAATGACCCATTGAGGTCTAGACTGTATAAGACCAGGAGTAATGTTGAAGCCCTGGTCACCCTGAGGTGAACACCAGATTTTGTTATGCTGTAACTGGTGAGGTGAGGTCATCATGGTTCTCATGCACTGTTTTTGGCTCTTGCGGTGGTGGACAGTTTTAGTTTTTTTTTTTTTTCATGCGGTTATGCTGCCATGTTGACTCACTGCTGTTTCTCGGTTATGGTGTAGAAGCGGGGGACAGAGGAAGTAAACATATTGATTTCCTGTTTCTTCCACTTACGTGAGAGGTGAACAATAATTATGTTGAGCGGCAGAATGGAAGGAAAGGTCCAGAATTAAAAGGAAGGAGAGAGAAAGAAACAGAGAGAAACAGTCCTGGAAACTGAGGAGAGATGCCTCTCTCATGCCAACACACATAAACACACACTTTCATGCAGACAGATAGTTCATGACACTGCTCATGTTGAATAGGGATCCTAAAGTAATCACAGTCCCACTTCACAAGCTTGAGATCAGAGATATAAAATTCTCTTTTCTACATGTGAGCAGCCCTGATTTAACCAGTTAAGCATCTAATTAGCCTTTTAAAGAAGATCTGGAAAACACACATTAACACACAGTGTGTACTCTTTGCATCACGGCTTCTAAGGAAACCTCTGGAGAGGTTTCTCAGACAACTTAAACAAGTCTGTGTGTGTGTGAGCGTGTGCTCGTGTAAAAAATATTGGGTTCTTTCTGACATTAATGTCTTCATCAGGCGCTATAACGCACCCTGCAGTGTGTTGTGGAGTTGGAATTATGTGCTGCAGTAAATAGTATGTGCTGGTGGTGAACACACACAAACAGCCATTAGAATACAACAGAACAGAGAGGAATGGGAGACAGAACATCTGTGCATTTCGACAGCCAAAAAGATTACACAAGACCCACTATCAGAGGACTGAAGGCAGGGGTGAAGCTGATAAATTTCATAGTTGCGGGCTTTTTGATGCAACGCTGTGTGGTGTAAACAGACAGAAGAGGTCATGAAAAAGGGGCATATACGACACTGACCAATATCCCTTTAAGTTGAAATGAAACTCTTATTACAAAATGTCCTATTCGTTGCAGTCTACTTGTGTTTTGTTTTTTTTTACATTTGTAAGATAAAATATCTGATATGGGGCTCATTCACCTGTGTTGAGCCCTCTCTCGCAATCATCTAGCATGAGTCCCTGGGCATGGCATTTCCAGTGGACCTGTGCCTTTTATATGTGTGCCTGAATGAAACCAAAACAGTTATGTAATGTCCCTTTCAATCCGTGGTTGTGTCCTTGTCCGCTCAGAGGAAGTGGTGGAGACATTCTGTTCTCAATGTAGTTTGTAGTTCTGGTGCCCAGCAGTTTACTGGCATGGAAATTTATATTGAATTTTGTTTACTCAGAAATATTTGTCTGACCACTACAAAGGATTCTATTTAAGAGAGTACAAATCTATACACGTTTTCTCTGTAAAGCTCTCAGTCTCAGACACCGGCAGGACAGTCGCATGGAGCTGTATAATGTATCGCACATGCATAATAGATGTTTATCGCCATGCGGATCTGAGAGTCAGAAAGCCGAGGCGGCATCCCTGACGTTGCCATGGGGACAGATGCTCAAATGAACTAATCAGGTATGGTCTCCGAGGAGATCCTCGCTTGCTCCAGCTAACATTATAAAAAAAAAAATGTAATCCCTACCTCCTCATTCTGTCCACAAGGCTGCTCCACTGGGTCGGAGTCTGACACACACAACTTTGTTACTTAAACTTTGTAAAGTAATAACTATGCAACATATGATTAGATGATATTCAGTTTATTAATGCAACAACAGGTGAATTCATTGATTTTCTTGCAAATTCTATTGGAGGTTGAATGATCTCAATTTGAGGTCTTAAATTGACGACAAACTGAGTTGCTGCAATCTCCAGATCCTGAAGGTCATTCGCAAGATTAGGCCTTTTCTTTCACAACAGGCTACGCAGCTCCTTGTGCAGGCAATGGTCTTGAAACTCGACTATTGTAACTCTCTCCTGGCTGGAGCCTCTGCAGTCACCATAAAACCACTCCAGAGGATCCAAAATATGGCAGCCCATCTCATCTTAAATCAGCCAAAATACACCCATGTTACACCTCTTCTCACCTCTCTCCCGGTAGCTGCTCACATTGAGTTCAAATCCTTGATGCTTGCCTACAGGGATGTAAATGGAACTGCACCCTCCTATATCAATACAATACTACCTAGCTACACTCCTGCATGTTCTCTCAGATCGGCAAATGAAATTAGACTGAAAATTCCTTCTTCACGGGGTCTCTGATTCCAATCAACTCTGTTCTCCGTTGTTGTCCCTGGCTGGTGGAACAACTTGCCCTCCTCCATTCGACTAGGCGAAAACCCTCCTATTCAAAAAGTATTTCAGACAAATCTAACACTTACACACACATGAGTACACACTGCACAAAATAATACAACATATATATATTATAATTTTTTCTTCATCTAGCACTCAACAATCTCCGAGCATGCTCTTTACTGACAAATTAGGCCTTATCAGGGATCTTAGTTTTTAAAACTTAAAATCTATAGAAATCGAACGAGAATTGCTGGTGTCTTCCTCCTGTAAGTCGCTTTGGAGAAAAGCGTCATGTGACTGAGGGAATAAACCATTCCCCAAAAGTCTGGAGTTTCCACTAACCTGCAGTGATGAGAGTGGACCTAACCATTGCCATACACTTAAACATACCTTCCATCTATTTTATTGAGAATGTTGCAGTAGAAGAGCAGCTAAAAGTTGACATGAGTTCCATACTGGGGTCTCATAGACACACACATAAACATATGGGGTGAACAGACACACCTAGACCCTCAAACAGTATATAGAAAAGACACAGACACACATACACACGCAGCAATGTGTGTATGTGTTGGGGAATAAATCAGACCATGTCAGACACACAGCACAACAAAACAAACCATTTAAAAATGATTAGAATCTGTCACTATCTATTTGCGCCCTAATGCCAGATTTACAACAGCATGTAATTATGACACCAATTTATTCTGTATAACACTTTCTGTGTCTGTCATTTCCACTGCTGGTGAGGAATACAATTTTCTCCTGCAAAGTAAGAGAAAGAGTGGGCCACTTATTCAGCTCTGCTCTGAATGCAACCGGGGTGTGGGTGTATCCATTTCTGTCAATGGACGGTCCAGATTGGTTGATGTCTCAGTGATTGATATTTCGCTTTGCTGAATAGCTGGATGAATAAGGAGCTAATGCCTCACAGGTTCTGCCGCATGCCCAAACGTGTGACTCCGGGTGTTGTGTCCTTTCAGCACGGACTGATCTCAGAGCTCTGTGATGACGCACACAAATGACATCCCATTGTTCCAGGCTGCAAACACAACACAATACTAGCTTGTGTTACCATTCATGTATGGTTCATGCTGTACCTGAACAACATAATGATAGAAGAGGTGGGTGGTTGGGCAAGTGGAGTTCTCTACCTCTAATCTACCTCAGTTTCACCCACAGAACTGTTGTATCCCCCCATTAGTTGAGTTAATCGGTGTAGCCGGTTTTTCTCACTCTGGTGGTCTTCAACAGTCTCTCATGTTATAATATCTTTTTCTCTCCTTGGGCTTGCCTTTCCCCCCAGAGCGTTCTCTCTTTTCCCAACCCTCATCCCTCTCTCTCCCTTTCCCTCTCTCTCTCCTCTATACCGCATCCACTCCGGAGAATGTAGCAGATGCTTGCAGGACTCAAATCTGGATGGATTACAGAATCTAACAGATGCTGCTAATGTTAACACCAATAAGGCCTCAGGGCCTGAGAGAAGGGAGAGGGAGGGATGAGAAATAGAGGGAGAAAGTGTGGAGTAATTAGACCAAGTGTCCAAGGATGAGCTGAGAGATGAGTATCTCATCGTTCGGCCCCACACATAGTCTGGGTATGATTAACAGTTGGAAACTAAGAAAAAATGTATGCGGGGAAAGTTGTTCAGAATGAAGGAAAATGGCAACATATCAACGATACTCTCTCACATACAGAGAGAGAGAGAGAGAGAGAGAGAGAGAGAGAGAGAGAGAGAGAGAGAGAGAGAGATTTAACGATACATAGCATTGTTTTTAAAAAACAGTTTCATAACTTTTAACCTGGTCTACTGCTTGTAAGTATAAAACATTATTAAGCAAACTGGTTGAAATCACCAGCTACTGTGATCCTGGTAAATAACTAGTGGTTTTCGAATGCTACCATTTCTTTTCAAAAAGAGGCTAAATTGGTGGTATTCCATGCTGTGTTGAAAACATCATTGCATGTTTTGTTTAAAGGAAGATGGAATTGTCTATAGTGCTGATCTGGTCCAATTTGTTGTGCAGACATTGTGCATAACCCTAAGCCTATCTCATTAAAAGATAACAGACATGTGAAGGGGGGAAGTGAACTGATGCTCACATGAGCTATTACACGTTCTTTTCTGCTCACACATAGGAATTCAGAAATGTGCTCCTTCATCAGTTATTATTTAATGTGCTGCCATCCAACCACTAGCACTGTCAGCACTGTCAGTCAGGTTGTCTACCAAATAAATAAGGTCAAACATATATTATTATTTTTTTTCTATAGAATCAGAGCAAAAACTCACTGCAGTCAATGAACTGAGAGTCACATGTGCAAAAAGTAATGAGAGAAAAATAGAAACCATGCTCTCTTATACTAACCAGCATTACATATATATTTAATATGGGTCAAAAGATTATGGAAAATTATCTTCAATGCTTCTAATTAAATTTATTATATTTAATTTACATCTCACTCACACTCACTATCCATAAGCACTTAATCCTAATTAGGGTTGTGTCTGCCTGAGCCCAATCTGTAGTTAAATATGCTTTGTATGTTAAAAATAATTACAAATGTGTTAAAATCCTGGTAAAACTATGTGGTTTTTTTTTATTTAAGCTTTTTTTCTCCATGTCCTCTACTCAAAAGATTGCATAGTTCATATAAAGGTCATATTTGCTCTGGTGTTTGTCATTTAATCAGCATGGAGCCTGAGTTTTCTTAGTTTTCTTGCTCTTGCTCACTTGCTCTTGCTCTCTCTCTTGCTCTCATCCCTTTGCCAGGGCAGCTGTCCTGGTCATTACTGGAGGTGGCAAAACCAATCTGCTCGACCTCTGAGGTGCAGCCCCCATCCAACTGCCTTTCTGATTTAAGGTGGCGTAATCTGGAAGCATACACTGGGATTTACAAACAGATACATGAACAGATTAACAATTATGGCTGCTAGGTGCACATCCCTGTGTGCACACTACAGTCAAGGGCAGCAACACACTGTGCTGTCAAACATCTCTTCTGTGGCATAAAAAGCTGTTTTTTTCTTCTCGTCATGGAGAGAGCATACACAAAAAAATAAAACCTTAATAAACCAGGCAATCCTGATAAAAGATCAAAGATCAGATATTATATGTTCAAGGCAGCACATAGGTCAAGATGATCCCTACAGATGCATGGATGCACCTTGATGACGGTACAAACGGTACAAAATCAACACAGCTACTGCACAAGAGGGAACAAGCACACCAAACAAGGAGGAAAATGAGACGCTGTTATGGCATGACAGCGGGAATGGAAATCTTGAAATTGACATCTGAAAGTCATGCGTGCTCTCTCTCTTTCACAAACACACAACCTTGCTCTTTGCCCAGAATGCACTGGGTACGAGATGAAAGGCTGGTGGGTAATCCATTTTTTAATCCCAAAGAAAATCCGTAACACCCACCATAGTGTGTTTTCTACAGAGAGCACGTGTACAGTACACTCGGCCATTCAAACACAGAGGCCCGCCCGCACACACACACACACACACACTATAAAGAATCTTGACAGAAGCCATCACTCTGGTGGCATGGCTCTCTTGAGGAAGCTTCAGACTGACACTAAACCCCCGAGATCCCGAACTAGCTAATAAACTGGCAGGGGCACAGAAAGCAGCGCGCAGCAAATTTCACCGGGAACAACAACAAAAACAACTTTATTTTTACCCGCCCTGGATACGCCTTCTACGCTGGGTGTCAAGTATCCAGAGGAAAAAAAAAAAAACTTAATGCTTTGAAGTTAAAATGGATACTTTATTTTTGCACACAAGTCTTCAGGGCGGGTTGTGATAGAAATTTGGGAGAGCGGAAGCAAAAAGCCAAGGTCACCCGGTTAAAGATGAGTGGACGTCCTTTTGTCAGGAATAATTAGTCGAGCGACTGGGTAGTGAAATGACGTTCACCTCCACGAGACGCGCAGATGTGAGAGAAATTTCAATTTGCTCCCGAGGTATGGAGCCGATTCCGACGCGTTGCTGTTGCAGCTCCTGTCACGTTACCTGTTTGTTCTCATTTGCGTCTCATTTATCCCTCATTACATGGTGTCCTCTGACAGCTCTGCCACGTTTGCCAGGGTGATGCGGTGCCGCGCTGTCTGAGTGAACGACGAGAGCTGGATGAGGCCCAGATAACACGGGCGCGGGGGGGGGGGGAAGCCAGCCGTACTGTTTACCGCTTTCCGCTGATGCGCCCGTTCTGATGGAAGCACAATGAATGCTCTTTTCACCGGCATGGTCCTCATCAAGAATGCAACCTGCCATTGGGCTTTTGTGTTTTTAATCCAGCCGCATCAAATGCTCTTCCTTCGCGTTTGGAGCCGGAGGTTATAAAACAGCAGACTGCTGATCGGGGGAGACATACAGGCGAAACTGGGGATGGGCAACAAAACAAAGCCCCTTTCTGGGATGATGGGGGAGATAAACTGACGGCGTAAACAGGAAATACGTGAGAGCAGAGAGGGGTTTTGGGGGTTTCCGACGCTTTCGAGCCCGCCGCGGGGGATCTCGGGGCCACATCTCCATTCTGTCTGCCCATTTGTGTCTGTGGCCGTATTTTTTTTATTTGCCCACTGTGACGAAATGATAAAGCACTGAATGGCGTTTCATGGCTTTAATTCGGACGCTGTATACTTTGTGGCCTCTTATTTGGATGCCATGATTCAAATCGGACAGATGCAGCTTTGCCGATATGGAGAGAGATTGATGTCAAAGGGCTCCTCTACGGGGTGTAGATAGCAGATTGTGGCAAAGGCTGCAGCAGAAAACATGGGTGAGAAAGAAACTGTGGGTTCTGCATCACAAATACTTTTAAGCCTGCGTTTGCATGTCTGCTGAGACGTACAAAGACGCCGTTTGAAAGGCGAAGGTCAGATCAGGGTCACAGGGAAGCTGGAGCCTGGCCTGTCCTTTATTTGTGGACACATAATAATGTGTGGCACTGAGGATCCAGAAAATCGACCACTAAATAGTATACAGTATTGTGTCGGTTCAAACAGAGAATAAAAACAAGTTCAAAGTTCACCATAGAAAATCAGAATTTTTTATTGCATAACCTGCTTTTATTTCCGGCAGAGTAACTACCTAAAAAATTGCTCCTTTTCATATGGACAATTAATTGTCCATATTACCATTCACAAAAATGTTCAAACTTGTCCAGGGAACGCCATTCATTAAATACATCCATACAAAACACTGAAACACAATGACGCAATCACAAACACACACACAGCCCCTCCCCTCAATGCCGTTCTTGTGTGCACCTATAAAGTATGAGAATGTGTGGTGTCCCCAAGGATCAACTTGGACTGCACAACACACGCAAACAACTTATTTCTCTCAGTCACATTCAACCAACACACGGTTGACTCGCTATCGGAAAAGGCGCGGTGACTGGGAGGAGATTACTTAAAGGGGATCATGGGAGCTGTAGCACGAGTCAGCACGTCAATATTCCACCCGGCTCTATGTGTGCAGACAGGAGCACTGATCCGATATGTTTCCATGTCATTGACTGTGTCCTGTTTGCCACACATCTCGGTCAATAGAGACGGTTGAGCTCTGATTGGGGGTAGGTGGGCAGAGATGCTCGAGTTGTAGTGAAGATGAGTTGGTTTCACCTGACTAACGTTTTCTCCTAGTGCACGCCGATTTTCACGCCCACAAGGGTAGAAGAATGTGAGATCATGTTTCCTGTTTAAATATACCATACCAGGATGTTTTATGAAGACTGGCCCAGGTGCCATGTGTAATAAGGAAGCAATATGAGCTTTAGTCTGGCTCAAAGCATATGAGGCACTGTAAGGTGCCGGGGTGGCCGCCACTGTAAACACAGAGAGGAAGTGATTGTACACAGAGCTTATTTTCAGAACCTCCATTTTAAGGCACCTCCTCAATTTGTTATTAAGGGACATATTAACTTGCTGTACTCAGCCATCCCATGGGGTTTACAAGTAATCCCTCTGTCGCATGGCCCAGCACCATCACACCAACCTCCACAACTCCAAAACAGCAGCACTAAGAAATGGGAGAGATGAAAATCTTTAGCCTGTGTTGGGTTGAACATATTAAAGCTATTTACATAAAACTATTATCAAGTAAATCAAGTTTTTTTTATTCTTATCTAAATGAATTTGCTGACTTTGTTATTAGAATAAAATTCTTCATTATTATATGTATTTGTTCTAAAAACTACTTGTTATAAATTGTGTTTCCAATCTGCGTGCCAGAATCTGTGTTTTGCTCGGTTTCCATGTCTTGACTATTAACCCCCTGTTTTTTTGTCCTTAGTGTTGTGTTTACATCCTACCTGCCCTGCTCCGGCCGTGACAGTCAAGGTTAACATAAAGAGGTTGCCTAAAAGAGACACAAGAAAAATTTGGTTAGCAGAACTGCAGCATTCAGAGTAAATGGGGAACAAATATCAGGCCCACTGACCAACACAATATTGTAAATCACATCTAATTATTGGGACACTGACTAATCACCATGGCTACCAGTTAAAAACCACAACACAACAATCTATGGGTACAATGAGGCTGAAAATCAAAACAATTACTGGGCCACTTCAGGCGGAAATATTCCTATGGGTCCGTCCAGAGGGTATATGGAGACTGATGAGAGCAGCTTTCTGTTATTTATTTATTTAGTCCCAAGCACATTGGCATGCTGTTTTTAGGCTGATTCTATTCCCGGAACCGACTCATATGAAGGCGCACCAGCCTCTCATGTTTGGTGCACATCCCAGGCTGCCCAGTATTGTGCCATCTATAAATGGAGTCCTGTCATCGGGAATACTGCTACTGACAGTACAGCTTACGCTGTGTGCGCGGCCTTCATTATAAATGCAGGCTTGCTAAACCGCTGAGGTCCCGCCTCAGCATCTGCTGCCACTATATATAACTTCACAATACAGTGGAAAACAGCCCTGTGGATCATCTGATGGTTTCCTCATAGACAATTGGCCAGAACAAGCATAAATTCCATGACCAAGTAACAGCTTTTCATCAGTATAAACATAAAAATAAGCAAAAGCCATCCATCAGCCTGAAGTGAAGAGCAGAGTTGGGTTTCTGAAATCTTTAACTTCCATTACTGCTTATTACTCAACAGGGTATTGGAGCCAATCCCGGGACACTCATCCAGCATACAGACACAATATACTCTCACACTTACACCTCTGGTCAATTTAGAATTACAGATTCAACTAGCATATGTTGGACAGAGGCAGAAAACTGTGAAACCCAGACCTTTATACCAAACTTCAGTCAAACTTCAGTCTAGTCCTTATCAAAACTGACCCCTGATGCTGGTGTACACTGGTTGGGCGTGACCCTGACATTTGTTAATCCCCTGTTTGCTTGGAGTGGGATGCCGGTTTGAAGACAGAGGGGGAACTTAACATGTGATAAAGTGATGGACCAGGAATTTTCTGTATTACACTTGCACTAGTGTTTCCAGAGCCATTTCAGGCTTAAACATATTCCCTATGAATACAGAAGATTACACTGCAGCCACAAATCCATATTATAGAGCATACCAGAGCATTAATCAGACATGCAAATACGTAGATGAGCTCCTGGTATCTACTGTAATAAATTGATTAACCCAGCAGACTGGCTAGGCGTGGCTTGCGGAGTTCATCATGTAACATCAATGAAACTGCTTTAAGGAAATTAATACTTAATTTATGAAACAACAGACGGATGCGTCTGTCCCTATTGAGTCATCTAATGCATTACCTGCCTCGGCTGTACAAAATCCATTTACTGCAATACATCAGAACAATGCTCATTGCACCATGATGGAGAGCTGAACATGCCCCAACAATGACAGCCGGGCTCTCGGCCTCCAAATAAACTTGATTAATTATTTATTTTTTTAATTCCAACCTACAATTGAATTAAATTGCCATTGATTGATCATGCTGGTTTCTTGTTAAGCTAAGGTTGCGATTCACATTTACACATATTTAAAGCTTTAAAGCTAATCCACTAATTTTGGGGTGCTAATGTCCACGAGAATTTAGAATTATAAATGCCCCAGATCAACCTCCCCACTCACATGGCAGACTGCCCTGACACTGGTGAGGAAGAAGGCAGTTTTCACTATAAACACCCACCCGGCATCAGTGCGATTTACTCATCTGCCGCTGCGTGCCATTGTTTGGATAGATCTCGCTTCATGCTGCATCATTTTGATTACTTTTCTGGATTTGCCCCTGTCTGTCTCTTGGTTGCCCCCAATATTGCTGATGCCTCGCCTGAATACCGATGCCAAGCCCTACATGATTTTGACCCCGCCGTTGCCAACCCACGGCTGTTGACTGTTCTTCTTCAAGCCAGTTTTCTCCACCACCACGCCACGGTAAAGACTGTACTTTCCCTTACACCGTGCACGCCCACTGCTACCGCACGGTCCCCTGAACCTCCTGCTCGCCTGCCCTTCAGCTTTCCCCTTCTGCCCATCACTCCTCGCCAGCCCAAGTGGCCACACATCTCCTCTCCAATTAATTATGAATAATGTATTGTTTTTATTATTTATCTTTTTTTGGAGAAGATCTTTTTTTTCCTGTGCTGTAAGATTGTTTGCATTTTAGTTAGGGTGATATGTTTGTCAATTAAAGGTGTGTGTGTGTGTGTGTGTGTGTGTGTGTGAGTAAGAGCAAGCTTCCTTCCTCTGTCACTCCAGCTGCTACATCTGACAGACAGCTGAAGTGGGAGTTCTGCAGTCAGTATGCAAAAGGGGAAACTTACCATCTGCTTTGAATCCTTTTCATGAATTACACTTGCTGCATTTTAAAAGCCTAAAAGCCTAAAACCCTTTTTCTAAATGAAAAATAACTTAAAAGGCTATTTAAGACACTAGAGAATGAAGAGAGTTCAGAAACAGAGGAAGAATGACAAAAGGGCCTGTGGGCTGGAAAAGCAGATGCAAAGTCATTACAAAGACTGGCACACTGTAAGTGCTCAGCCTGATAAAAGGAGGAATTCTGTGAGTGTATGCTTATAAATGCAGCATTGGAGATGAGAAACTAATTAAAACGAGATTGTGGAAGTGTGCATTCAATGCAAACAATGAGAGCTGAGTCATTTGAAATGGAGATTTAGCTACTTTCAGGGCCCTGGCAAAACTCTACGCTAGCACGAGCTGACCCAAATTTTAATAAAACAGTTTGGGGGGAGAACCTGCACAGTCACAGTTCATATTATTTAGCAGACTAAATATCTGCAAGCCAGCAACCATAACTGCTTCATTTCTGGATTAGAAGAACAGTACTTTGTAAAATACTGAACCATTTGTGGCATTTTAATTTTGAAAATCCAGACATTTTAATCCAGATGCACTCACACATGCCTGCTGCCATTCCTGAGCAAGCTCTGCACTGGTGGCATCCCGATCCCGCAGTTGAAATCATCTTTAGGAGACGGTCCTGGGACTTGCTGGACTTTCTTGGGCACCCTGAAGCCTTCTTCACAACACTTGAACCTCTGTCCTTGAAGTATTTGATGAAGTATTTGAAGTATTTGGTTGATTTAGTTAGCAGCAATCTCAGTAGCAGCAATATCCTTGCCTGTGAAGCCCTTTTTATGCAACTCAATGACGGCTCCACGTGTTTCCTTGCCATGGTCAACAGAAAAAGAACAATGAGCATCAAGCATCACCCTGTCTGCTATTCTAAATAGCATCCAGTCTGCTATTCTAACTCAACCAGCATGACGGAATGATCTCCAGCCTTGAGCTCAACATTCACTTGTGTTTACGAGAGGATCACTGATATGATCTCAGCAGATCGTTTTGTGGAAGGGCTGAAATGCAGTGGAAATGGTTTTGGGGGGGAGGACTTTTATATGCAAATTGCCTTAAAAAAAAAGAAAAAGGCAGCAAACTTCATATTTCATTTTCAGGACCACGACTGTACACTGATACAATTTCCTTCCCTCTTGATCAACTTGCCCCCACCAAACAAAACTCATTCTAACCCACTCATCTCCCTGGTTTACTCCTTAACTATTAAAAAAAAAAAACATAAACATGAAAAACTATCCAAAAGCTAGCTCCAACAGTACAAGGCATGTATTTACAGGTGAAACATTGAGAAAAAAAAATCAGCATGGGGGCAAGCACAACTGGAGGAGCTGAGAAACAAAAAAAGGGTTCTTAACACTCATGCCAAACTAGCAAAAAAATTGGGGGCAAAAATTAGAACCTGTGTGTGTACAGTATGTGGCGTGCAGCACCTGGCAACTGGCTAGTCATGAAGTAGGTTTGGATGTGCAAAACCAGTCTTTTTGCTGAGATTGAGTCACAAACTGATTCACAAATTGTCAAATCTTGATGTATATTCAGCAATTCACAGTGAACCACAACAAGGTCAGATGAGAATGGCCATCTACCATTGTGTGGACGTTTTTACTGAATATAAGCTGAATATAATGACGTATGTCATGTATAATGTATGTCATGTGTAAATGCCGCTACAGAAATAACTCATCACAAAGGCTTGTAAGAGTGCAGCAATTATCAGTTACTTTGTGTTGGATTTCTTGTTGCTGGTGGTGTGATGAGGTTATGTGCATTTTTTGAGTTCGGTGTTGGCACATTTGTGTTGTCTCTGTGTGTGTCCTGTTTTTTTCTCTTTTTAAAATGTAGTGATCCAGATTCTTCTTGCGGAAGGTGTTTTGTTTCCTGGTTTTTGTATTTGTGTAGAAGGTTTGCTGTTATTCTCTGTATTTTGTTCCAAGAGCTGAACAATTCCCCAACCGTTCAGGGTTCTGTGTGGCCTACAGCAGTTTGTTTGCTGTCCTTGAGAAGTGGACAGGGGAACCTGGGTCTTATCATCAGCATCATATCTTCTCTCGTCCAGTTCTTTGGTTGCTCAGTAGCAGGTTGTCAAGGCAATGGAGCACAGAGCAACCACACGGTCAGCAGGGCAGACAGTCACACTGAGATAACCTGTATCTCTCCCATTCTCCCCGCTCTGTCAGTCAGGTGTCAGGCCATTGGACCTGGAGGAAATGCGAGAGTCCCTGGCGGCACCGCAGAACAAAGATTGGCCTGTATGAAGTATAGAGTGCGGATTTCTACTGACGTTTTATCCGTGGCTACAGTGCAGTCACATCACCCTTCGCTGCTCTCAGGAAGACCACAGCGCGCACCTTTCACCTGACCCCGGCCGCCATCCAAGCCTTCCACTCCCTCTGTCATCGCTTCCCCGCTGCACCGATCCGGACGCATCAGATGTGCACATCCAGATCAGAAATGTCATCCATCTTACTTTTACCGTAAGTTCACCCCGACTCAGCAGTGTTACGTGGTGGGGGACCGGGAGCTGCTAGCAGTTAAGTGGGCTCTCGAGGAGTGGCGACACTGGCTGCACAGTAGGCAGTCCACAGTGGGAAATATACTGGATTGGCGCCGCCGGGGTCGTGGAGTCCAGTATCTCATCCACTGGAGTGTCCACGGCACGCCACCTCCGCTCCGGGGTCGCTGGGGTTTGGCCCTGGAGGGGTGGTCCTCTCTGGTTGCTGCAGCTCCGGCTGACTCGCGTTCACAGATCAAACCACCGGAGATTTACTACGCGCTACTTCTGCAACTGGGTTTCTCATTTCCTCCAACACGCACTCTTCCTCTCTGTTTCCTCACCCTGTCAAACCGGCTATGAGGCAAAGTGTTCTGCTGTTATCTGCCCCTTTGCCCTAAAAAGCAACTCTGTGGTTTTGGTTATCACACCATGAATTAAAATTCATCACTTTTGACTATGAAGTGCTCTTGGGCCTCCTCGTTCACCCAATTCAGCGTTACACGTTTAAGCATTCGATTGAGGTATTTTGTGACCTGTGCTCTTAGAGTTTCAGTTTAAAACATTAAAACTGAGACTTTCACAATGAAACTTCTGTGCCATCTTTGAAGTCCATGATTTCATCAATATACCTGATTGATTGTGGGCCTTGTAGGTTATGGACAATATTTTGTGATACAAAAAAAACCCTGAAACCCAAATTTTGTTCATCAACATAAGGTTATGTGTGTGTAACAGGCTATGTAATTTGCAATTCACCAAAACATGCAACCTCTGGAATTTTGTGATTTTTTTTCTGTTATGTGCATTTTGTTTGGTTCTATATGTTTTATTTTTTTTCAAAAATCCAAAATTCATTTTCATCATGCTGTATATTTCCCATTTAGAAGTAGGTTTGAGCGGTAGTAATGGAGCGGGAGTGTTTAATAGAGTAAGACGTAGTTTTATTTCGGCGCTAGCATTTGTGCTAATTGTTAGCGCTTGGAACATGTGCTGCACCTCGTTCACTGAGCGCGTTTTATTTCTTCAGGGGAGCCCTGTGTGAGACGCTCTGCATCCACAACCCATGTTTTATTTGTTACAGGTATGGAGAAGTTTAGTTTGTATTATGTTAATGAGTTATATTTGTTCATATTAATGTTCATATTGTTTTGTGGAACAAAACGTTCATATTGTTCATATTGTTCTTATGTAATTATTTATAGAATAACTTTGTGAGTAGTGATTTGTTAATCCTTTTATGTATTTTATTGGATGTTTAATTGATATTCCCTTTGTATGGGGAATCAATTGTGTGATTCCGGTGAGATCCTTTCTTACCTTTTAAGAGGGGAGCCCTGTGTGAGACGCTCTGCATCAACAACCCATGTTTTATTTGTTACAGTTGTTACAGTAAAAACGTCACTTGCAACCGTCCTGTGTCCTGTCTTCTGTACAATCACAACGCAGAGTACCTGGAAGAAACAGGTCCAGGGAAGACGGGTTGCATGTGCACTGTGTATACTAAAACATTTTTAGCAGTAATCTCATCTGCTCTAAGTACTCATCTTAAGATGTGTCGGGCTTGCATCATTTTCATTCTCATCAACTGTTCAATCAATAAAGGGAAGTTTCATTATAGGACAGGCGAATCATTCACAGGCACTTTTGCATTGATCTGCAGTGACCTTACCTCTAAGGCAACAAGTATACCTGTACACAACATCAGAAAAAGGTCACAACATAAAATCCTGAGGGTGGCAGAAAGCAGAAATATGTGTACAAAAAACATATGGGGTCCTCCCCAAGGACATTTCTACCCATGTCTTTGTGGCAGTTGGCATTAGAAAAGTCCTCCAGAGCATGTCATGGTGACATGTGCTCCTCATCTTGTTTGCATCCATATGGTCAGTCATGCACCAGAAAAGCTTTCCCCTCAAACCAGCCCGCCCTTGATGGGTGGTGTGGGATTTGAATGAAAAACGATCATCAAAGGGTCATGCATTTCATCAGACTGCAAAATTGCCTCACATTCTTAAGAGCAATGTGAGTCCATTCTTATTGAAAGATATTTTTGTGAGACTGGCCTTTTGATTGAATGATGACCTTATGAATCAAAATGCCAGCTTTGATTTTGAAGAGGGAATATTTGCTCTGAATAAACATTTTAAATTGAGGCCAGTGTGAGTCCTTGGTCAAAAAGATATATATAAATTAACTCAAGCTATACCTGGTGCAGTCAGACAGCTGCCTCTTATATCTCAATAGAGGGTGTCAGTACTGGCAGACCCGGCATTTTAGTGCATTTGAATTAGAATTTTGGCTGCAGTTTTGAAGAAACTGTGGGACTGCAGCCGTGGTAACTTTCAACCTCTCAACTTACTGATTACATTACAGAAAACGTCTGCTGTTGCTGCTATGGTAAATCTGACCTTATTTGCTGCTATGGTAAATCTGACCTTATCTCATAATTATTTAAATCTGATTTCTTAAAAAAAAAAACAGGTGTAAGTTTTAAAATGAAGCCAAAAATAAATAAATACAAAAACTCTGATGAACCTGAATTGTTGTTTCTGTGAAGGGAGCATTACATCCACACACATATACAATAGAGCAGCTCTAGAGTGAGAAACAAACCAATCCAATGTACCCACTCCTACCAAAAGGGGGGCAAAAGAGCATACTTCAAATGAGAAGCACGGACTACTCTTCAAAACAGGAAACACAATACCAACACACGTCAACCGCACTCCCGCTGTTTACACAGCCATGAAAGTGTGCAATCCACTCACCCAAATCGATGATAC